>NW_004524586.1:28988569-28994211 GCF_000260255.1 Octodon degus | reverse complement strand
CTTCTTCTTCTTCTTCCTTTCTTCTTCTTTCTTCTTTTTTTTGGCGGAATTGTGGATTGAACTCAGGCCTACTACTGAAAATACAGGGTCTACAGGGTTTCACTACACAGATTGGGCTCGTAATGATCCTCCTGTTTTCAGCCTCCCAAGCACTGGGATTACAGGCATGTGCCACCATGCCCAGTCTATTTGGTTGTTTTTTTTTTTTAAAACAGTGTATAGTCCAGGCTGGCTTTGAGCTCACCATGTAGACTGGGCTGGTCTTGAGCTCACACTTCACACTTGTTCCTCAACTTCCCA
This sequence comes from Octodon degus, assembly GCF_000260255.1. Lineage (NCBI taxonomy): Eukaryota > Metazoa > Chordata > Mammalia > Rodentia > Octodontidae > Octodon > Octodon degus. Next base: position 28,993,911 of record NW_004524586.1, on the reverse strand, counting down.
AGTGCTGGGAATACAGATATTAACCACCACATTCAACTTCTATACTTAATTTCTGAGATCAGTACCATATAATATAGCAATTATCTCCTATACAGCAACTAGAATATAAGGATGCTGAGCTGATTCAGTGTGGCAACTCCGGTCTTGATATACTGGCTTGTTTTCCAGGAAAGAAGACAAAATTATACTCCTATTTTGATAAACTTTTATATCTAAATACACACATATACACCAACCATAGGGGACTTTTTTCTAGCAAAAAAATAATACGATGCAAGACAATGCTTAAAGAAAGTACCCTCCCTAGAATATTCTGGGAGGTTTCTCTGCCTTCCCTCTTCTGACTCCATTTACATTTTCAGGCTCAACTTGGGCATGGCTTTCCTAGCACCCAACCTATTTGTCAGCAACCAAACTGTGCTCAGCAAAACTCAGCTCAGTACAGGCACTGTTGCCTTTGGCCAACACAGGATGTTGTAAAAGAAGAGATAAGGTGCAGCATGAAATCTTTGGAATTCCAGGACATCTGATAACATCCATACATTTGCACCCAGTGCTCTGAGGACTCTGACCACTGATGTTTATTCAGACCTAATGCACCTTGCTTCCTTTCAAACCCTATTAAAAAGCCCCGTTTTCTTTGTTCCATAAAAATGGTCTTTTTGCCCTCTTTCCCCCACACCCACATATTAAGTCTTACACCTTATTGCCTTCACAAAAGCCTGTACAGTGGTCTTTGCCTCGCATCATGCATTACAACATTGTCTTCTCCCTCCTCTACTTTCTGGGGTCTGGACCTTTATGAACTCCCATTTCCTTATCCAAGAGGTGACAAGGAGAGGAGAAAGGAGGGGAAAGGAGGGGAAGAAAGCGGAGGGGAAGAGAGATAGGAGGGCTTATGGGTAGAGAATGAGCTTATGACGCATCAGACAAAGCTGTTCCTGGATCCTCTGGGGCCTTGCCCTTCTTTTCCCATTCCTTCTCTCTCCTATTTCTTTTCACAGTACTGGGGCTTGAGGCGAGGGCCTTCACACTGAGCTACATCGCTAGCACCTTTCCCCTTTTCTTCTGTTCTTCCTGTCTGTCTGTCTGTCTGTCTGTCTCTCTCTCTCTCTCTCTCTCTCTCTCTCTCTCTCTCTCTCTCTCTCTCCAGGGTTTTGCTAAGGTACTAAGTTTCCCAGGCTAGGCTAAAATTTGCAACCTTCCTGCCTTTGCTTTCCACAGTGCTGAGATTACAGGAATGCATCACACTGGGCTTCCATCTCCTTTCTCTGAGGTCCAAGTTCTTATCTTTAAAAAGAGGATCCCAGGCAGGCTTATGATGCAGTAAACTTCAGAAGGGTACTTCTCTTTGCCTCCAGGATTTTTGGAGAAAAACACATTATACACATTAAACTCAGGGAATAAAAGACTCAGATGCTCTTGGGTTTGACATTTTCATGTGCCAGACATTTTCCCACTCTATGACTTCATTGCTTTATTTATTTATTGATTCATTGATTGATTGTATTTTAGGAAAGGGTCTACAGGGTGTTCAGGGTCTCACTACTAGATCAGACTCATAGTGATCTGAGTGATTGGAGAAACTACAGTGATGTAGGTAAACCTCCTTACATTTTGGTTCTGTAGGCCACTCTGAGCACCTACTGTGTGCACCATACCCTAGACTGGGTCCCTCAGAAATTGTGAACATGGATGTTGTGTGACCAGAGGTACTTCCTGGCTGTAACAGGTGCATCTCCAGCACTCAGCAGGTGGAGGGAAAAGGAACGCCACAGTTTGAGGCCAACCTGGGCTACATAGTGAGTTCGAGGTCATCCTGAGCTACATAGTGAGACACTGTCTCAAAAATAAATAAATAGCATCGGCCAAATAGCTCAGCAGATTAAAGTGCCTGCAAGCAGGTGCAGGGGCAAGGGGTTCGATCCCCACGCCTGCCGTGCCGGCCCTGTCTCCAGGGTGCACTGAGCCAGTGATATAGTCTGGGTGTGGTGGTGCACACCTGTAATCCCAGCGTTTGGGAGGCTGAAAACAGGAGTCCAAGCTGCATAGTGAGACCCTATGCCAAATGCATTTTTTAAAAAAGACAGACTCTACTGCTTAGGCAAGCACAGGGTCTTGGGTTCAATCCCTGGCACAACATGCCATGCTGGCCCTACTTCGGGAACACTGAGTTGGCCACTGAGACCTGACGTGGTGGCCTGTATTCCCAGAACTAGGGAGGCTAGCCACTGTGCTCTGCCTAAGCAGGTGCTTTAGTTGCTGAGCTATCAGGCCAGCCCTGGTAATTTTTTTTTCTGTGACAAGACTGTAGGTGTTTTTGATTTGTGAAAGTACTAAAGATTCTTATTGTCAAAACATATTATAACAGAAAACACATATTAATTATCCTGAAAAGTTCATAGACTCCAGAAGGCCAGCTCATTATACAAAGAAAATGCTACCCAGGACAAAAAACCCCAACTATTTGAGACAGTGTTCAAGATAATTAACATGTAAATAGTAGGGAGAAATAAAAAGGCAGAATCTATTTCCCTTCCTTAGTAAGATATGTATTATATAAAGATATGAGGCTCATTTTGGTAAAAATGCTTCCACTATCAAAAAAATTGGAATTCTTTCACCCTTCCCCCAAGTTTCAGACAAAGACCTGGATAAGGAATCAAAATAAGGTGATATTTCACATGAAATACAAGTCTATAGTCTAACTATACTTATCAACTTTTTACTTCAGAAACGTTTAACTTCCAAGGGGTAGAGGTGTAGCTCAGTGGTAGACTATTTGCTTGGCATACGCAAAGCTATTGATTTAAACACCCTCCCTCATTAGCACCCATTTATCAGCATCAAATCACCAGTCTGAATTCTACCCCCTCAGAAGTTTTCCACAAAATTGAGAGTTAAACCAGGAGCACTTTAAAATTCAAGAAAGGCTATGCACTACTGTTTATTCTGTGACATATAAGAGAGTATCCCTCCTACAGCAGTGACCCAACAAGGTGCCAAGAGGCATAAAGAACTGGCCAGAAGCATGAAGAACTAGCTACTGGACAGAGTAGTCCATGAGCTTGACCAAAAAGCAAGACTCCAGTTTTAGCCTAGAAAAAGTGGTTCCTGCCAAGTCTAGCTGTGAAGTGTACCCAGATCTCAAAAATGCCTTAGGTAGGTCCCCTAAACTGACAAGGCTAGAGCACAACACTGGCAGAGTTAAAGAGGGCTAAAGTTGCTCAAATTAGCTGGTGGGCACCTCCATGCTGTGACTTGTCAATGCTAGGGGTGAAAAGAACAAGAATAGGTCTTGGAATAGCATAAGCATCATTTACATAATTAGCAGTGAGCTGAGTTCTTGTCTAGGGTAAATGATACAAAATAATGAGAGCCCCCAAAGATCACTGCTGAAATTATTTTGGTCTAACATGAAAGCATTACAAGATGCTCTCTTCTACGTGAGGGCAAGTTTTGCACTGATGTTTCTCAAAAATCCATTATGTCTCTATCTCTGGTCTCAGTTTAAGAGGTTTTAAAAAACTGTACCATTCCTGTATCAGAGTGAAGATAAAAGGATTAGAATATATCAAACCCTCCATCTAGAGTCTCTGGATAGAAAGAGCTCAAGAATTCAGTGAAGAGCAGAGAGGCCCGGTTTGGGACCAGGCAGAGCAGAACTTTAGCAGAGAAGCTCAGTCTGGGACCTTGTGGCAGAACTCCCTGCAGAGCAGCTAGGTGCGAGACCCAGCGAGCTAAACCAGGAGCAGAACATCTAGCCGGCAGGCACAATGGGTTCACTTCCACAGGCCACAGCAGGAAGAAGCCAAGCACAGCAGCCAGACCCAAGCCAGCCTCAGCTGGTTGAGTTCGAGTTCGGTAGATCCTGACCCAGTGAGCTGAGGCATAATGCTAGGCTCCATGGGCCCCAGACCTAAACACAGATCTATGAGAGCATCCCCTCAAGACAGAGGTGACAACAGGTAACGGGAGTGAACTAGTCTGCCTGGAAGACTCCAGGTACATCGATGGGAGGTGACCACACAGAAATTAGGGGAACTAACTTAAATAAAATTTCCAATTTAATATCCGCTTAGCTATAGAGCCATAATGTTTGTTCTTATGGTCTAAAATACAAACCCATTAGCTACAAAAGTTTGTCAATTGCTAAATCTCACTACCTATTATTAGTGTTGCTAATTGTATTACTGTAAATAGAAAAACATCTCTACCTTAACCACATGTTCTCTCTTGGGTAATAATATCGGGAGGCACTTGGGTAACAACCTCACCAAAGCCCTATACTGAAGGACAGAGAACACTGCCAAACAGAAACTAATATCTCACTCTCAATCAATAGAAAAGGCAAATATTGAGATGCACACAAAACAAGAATCTCTGACACAGAGGAGATACCTAAAGAACAGACTTTACAGAGAGGTTCTGATCACAGTGATACAGGTAACTACTAACAAACTTTCACACAAAAAAAATTACCACAGATATCAAAATAGAGTTCTCTCTGAAATATAAAATGACAAAGAAAAGGAGAAAAATGCATTATTAGGCACCAAGCCCACCCAGAACAAATGCAGGAGACACTAGCATAGAAGAAATTGGAAGTCACACCCCTGGAATCTCTGAAATAATAGCAACTGAAGTAAAGAAACAACTGCAGAAGGGTATAGAGGAAATCAGATAAAAAATAATCTCCTGGGCTGGCCAGATAGTTCAGCAAACTAAAGCACCTGCTTAGGCAGAGCACAGTGGCCAGGGTTCAATACCCAGCATATGCCAGCCCCACCCCAGGAACATGCTGACATGGCCATAGAGATTGGGCGTGGTGGCATGCACCTGTAATCCCAGCACTCGGGAGGCTGAAAACAGAGGGATCACTAAGAGACCTATCAACACAATGAGACCCTATAGTCCCTGTAGACCCTGTACCAAATGAAAAAAAAAACCTCCCAAGTAAAAAAAAATAAATGACAATTGTAATGAAAGAATTACTAAGTGTTTCTAAAGAAGACACTGACAAAAAATAGAGAATAGAAAAATGATGGAAACCTTGAATGAGCAATATACAATAGAAATAGAATGCACAAAACAGATTCGAAGAGATATTTAGGAGATTAAATCTCAATTAAAAGTTGGTAAAACTATCTGAATGAAAATGAAGATAGACTCTCAGACCTTGAAGACACTGTTGGAGCTAGTGAAAAAAGGTAAGGAAAGATCTCTTAAAAATAACTAAGATCGGGGATGGTGAGATGGCTCAGTGGTCTAAAGCACCTACTTAGAACAAGCTTAGCAAAGCACAGGGACCACGGTTCAATCCCCCAGCACCACATGCCAGC
>NW_004524586.1:28975089-28980014 GCF_000260255.1 Octodon degus | reverse complement strand
TCTTCAGATACTGTGGTGTTTTACAGCTTTCACTACTGCTGCTTCAGCTTATAGTTATTACCATTATGGTCGGAAAACTGTTCAGGTGATCAAAGACAGATGAAAGCCACCGTCACATTAGCAGGGAAGCATGGACGTGGACCACGGGGCAGCACCAGCACAGATCCACAGGGGCTTCCCGTGCTCCTGCTCAGCCTGCAAAGGGACCTGTTGCGCACGCAGCGCATCACCAGAACGGCAGCAGTGCGTGTCGGAGAGAAGCTTGATCGTGGGTGTGTGCAGATCTCCAAATGTATTTTAAAAATACAAGTAAAACTATAATTTAGAATTTTTGATCTTAGATTTCTTGATTAATTTATAAGAAGTAATTCCAATTACTATCAGTCTTTTTTATATGTTTTTAAAAAAACAGCTCAGCATGGAAACTGAAAAGTTGACACCCCTGAGTAGACAGGAGATTGCTTACAAAACAGTAGTGAATTTACTGGGATTAAATAGGCATCTGACACATATCCTACACAGCCTGCAGATGTTTGTTTTTTTAAATCTGTACTCAGTAGCAGTTTCTGTGGTTATTTGATCATTTAGAATAATGAAAATAAAGTTAGCTTAGCTATGGGTGAAGTAAAGACAAGTCATTTAAAATGTAGTAAATTTGAAAATGAGTAAGATCACCCAAAGTAGACAGTGTTGAAATTCCTGTCTATAAGTTCTCTCCAGGTGCCTGTCAGTCCCGGTCTGGGGTGACAAGCAGTTGATGGTCACAGACACGGCTGTAGCTTTTTCTCTGAAAGGCCAAACGTTATTTCCACAGTCACTGCATTTCAAACACAGCAGGGTTTCTATGATACTGGAAGCTGTACACATATGTTATGTAAAGAATATGAAACTATGTATTTTTCAAAAGTTTTTAAACCTTTGGAGACTCTTTTGTTAAGATGTTAAATAAAAGTACTGGAAAAACACTTGGACCTTCAAAAAAAAAAAAAAGAGTATGGGCAGAAGTAATAGCAGAAAACTTCCCAAATATGGGGAAACAAACTGACATTCAAGTATTTGAGGCATATAGAACTCCAAATAATATCAACACAGTTAAAATCACACTCAGGTATATAATAATCAAAATCCAAGAAATTCAGCACAAGAATAGCATAATAAAAGCTGCTAGAGAAAATAAACAGATCATATTTAAAGGAAAACCCATTAGAATAACGGCAGATTTCTTTTCACAAACCGTCAAGTGAAGAAAAGCATGGAGCTAAGTGTTTTAAGTCCTACAAGAAAACAAATTGCAACTCAGATTGATATATCCTACAAAACTCTTTCAAGTTTAATGGAGAAGTGAAATACTTCCACAACAAGGAACAACTAAAGAATTTCATGATGACCAAGACAGCCCTACACAGAGTACTAAAAGATATTCTGGAAAGAGATCAAAATGACCACAACTCCAAGACTGAGAATGGAAATAATCCACCAAATAGGGCAAATAATTAAACATAGGAGAAAAGAAGGTAGCCAACAGCAAGAAAATAACATGACAATCATAAGTCAATACATATCAATTATTACCATCAATGTAAATGGACTCAATTCACCTATTAAAAGAAATAGATTAGAAGAATTAAGAAACAAAATCCAACAATATGCTGGATATAAGAAACACATTTAACTCATAAAGAAATTAATAGGCTGAAAGTTAAAGGATGGAAAACTACATGCCCCAGAACCTCAGAAAAAAAGCAGGGGTAGCAATCCTGCTTGAATTTCAGATTGTCTGTAGAGACAATCTGAAATTCAAGAATGATCAAGTGAAATAAAGAAGGCCACTACATACTAGTTAGAGGAAAATACAAGAGGAAGAGATAACAGTCATAAATATGTATGCACCAAATACAGGAGCACCCTACTATATAAGACAAATTTTGATGGACATGAAAAACCTAATATCCATCCAAATAGCTCAGTGGATTACAGTTCCTGTAAGCAGGCACAGAGACCAGGAGTTTGATCCCTGGTCCTGCTGTGCTGGCCCGGCCCATGGGGCACCCTGGGACAGCAATTGAGACTGGGCATGGTGTTGTGCACCTGTAATCCCAGCTCTTGGGAGGCTGCAAACAGGAGAATCACTATGAGTCCGATCTAGTAGTGAGATCCTGAACACCCTGTAGACCCTTCCCTAAAATACAGAAGAAAAGAAAGAAAAATCTAATATCCAAAACCACAATCCTGGGCTGGAGAGATGGCTCAGTGGTCTAAGGCACTTACTTAGAACAAGCTTAGCAAAGCACAGGGACCGCGGTTCAATCCCCCAGCACCACATGCCAGCCAGCCCCGCCCCCTGGTGGGCTGAGCTGGCCACACACACACACTACTCTCTCTCTCTCTCTCTCTCTCTCTCTCTCTCTCTCTCTCTCTCACTCAAATAATCGCTCTCTCTCTCAAATAAATAAAAAATAAAAAAAAAAACTTTAAAAAAAAAAAAAAACCACAATCCTAACAGGGGACCTTAACACACCCTTATCTCAAAAAGATAGGTCCAGTAGACAAAAAATTAGTAAAGAGGTAGCAGAACTGAACCAGAACTTTGAACAAATGGACTTAGTGGACATATACAGAGTGCTCTGAATACACATTCTTTTTAGCTGCATATGGCGTGTTTTCTAAAATATACCACATACTACTCCATAAGTCATGCTTAAGTATATGCAAGAAAACAGAAATTATCCAATGCATATTATCTGACCACAGTGCAATGAATCTGGAAATTAATGACAAAAGAAACCACAAAAATCCCATAAACATATGGGAATTAAATAACACCGTCCATAGCAACCAATGGGTTACAGATGACATTAAACAAGAAATTAAACAACATCTATAATCCAATGAAAATTCAAGCACAACTTACCAGAATTTGTGGGATGCAATGAAAGCAGTTCTTAGACGGAAATTTATAGTGGTGAACTCAAACATTAGGAAAAGATCATGAGAACAAATAAATACCCTAATGCTGTACCTCAAGCTTTCTAGAACAAGAAGAGCAAATCAAGCCCAAAGATGGGAGGAAATCATAAAGATGAGACCAGAAATTAATGTAATTGAGACAAAAAATTAAGGAATCAAAAAGCTTGCTCTTTGAAAGATTTAAATAAAGTTGATAAAGCCCTAGCTAACCTCATCAAAAACAGTAAAGAAAAAACTCAAATTCAAGCAATAAGAAATGAAAAGTGTGAAATTACTACAGACCCTGTGGAAATTCAGAACATCATCAATAGCTACTTTGAAAATCTCTACTCTCACAGAATTGAAGACACAGAAGAAATGGACAGATTTCTAGAAAGATACAAATTACCAAAACTGAATCAAGAAGATATGAAAACTCTGAATAACCCAATATCAGCCAATAAAAATGGAAATGTAATAAAAAAATTACAGCCAAAGAAAAGCCCAGGTCCAGATGGATTCACAGCTGAATTCTACAAGAAATTTAGAGAAGATCTAATCCCAATATGCCTCAATCTCTTCAATGAAATTCAAAAGGAAAAAATACTTCCAAAATCATTCTTGAAGGTAAATATTATACTGATACCAAAATCAGAGAAATATTCAACCAAAAAAGAGAACTACTGGCAAATCTCCGTCATGAATATACATGCAAAAATCCTCAATAAAATCCTAGTAAATAGAATACAGCAAATCATCAAGAAGATTATATGCCATGACCAGGTAGGATTCACCCCAGGGATGCAAGGATGGTTCAACATATGCAAATATATAAATGCAATACACTATATCAAGAGTTGAAACCAAAAACCACATGATCATCTTTATTGATACAGAAAAGGCTTTTGACAAAGTCCAACACTCATTCATGATCAAAGCCCTAAAGAAAAGTGGAATAGATAGTCTCTACCTCAATCTCATAAAAGCCATCATATGACAATCTAACAGCCAACATAATTCTAAATGGGGAAAAACTGAAATCTTTTACTCGCAGATCTGGTACAAAACAAGGATGCCCTCTATCACCACTCCTATGCAATATAGTTCTTGAATCATTAGCTAGAGCCATTAGACAAGAGAGAGAAATAAAATGACTAGGAATAGGTAAAGAAGCTAAGCTATCATTATTTGCTCATGACATGATACTCTACTTGGAAGACCCAAAAAACTCCACCAAGAAGCTCCTACAATTAAATTTAGTAGCATAGTAGGTTACAAAGTCAATACCCAAAATTCAATAGCATTCTTCTACAGAGATAACAAACATACTGAGAGAGAACTTAAAGAAACAATACCCTTCACAATAGCATACAAAAAATGAAATACCTAGGAATTAATCTAACTAAGGAAGTAAAAGATCTTTGCAATTAAATTTATAGAGCTTTGAAAAAAGAGACCAAAGAGGATTTTAGAAAATGGAAAGATATTACTTGATCCTGGATAGGAAGAACCAACATTGTCAAAATGGCCATACTCCCAAAATTGCTACAAAGATTTACTGCAATCCCTGTCAAAATACCTCATAGATCTAGAGAAAACATTCCTAAAATTTATTTGGAACCAGAAAAGACCTAGAATAGCAAAGGCAATCCTAGGCAACAAAGGCAAGGAAGGAGGCATTACAATAGCTGACTTGAAATTATACTCCAAAGCTACTGTGATAAAATCAACATGGTACTGGCAAAAAAAAAGGACCCAATGATCAATAGAACATATTAGAAGATGCAGATACAACTACAAACACACTCAGCCATCTTATCTTTGACGGGGCTAAATATGTTCACTGGAAGAAAGATAGCCTCTTTAATAAATGGTGCTGGAAAAACAGGCTCTCCACTTGCTGAAAGCTAAAGCTAGACCCAGGTCTATTGCCATGTATGGAACGAAAGTCAAAATGGATTAAATATCTAAAAATTAAA
>NW_004524586.1:28945723-28974262 GCF_000260255.1 Octodon degus | reverse complement strand
AGGCAAATAAATACTGTAAAGAACACTCCATATCATGACCATTTGAGAAATGCAAATTAGAACAACACTGAGATAGCATCTCACCCCAGAAAGAACGGCTATCATAAAGAAACCACCCAACAACAAATGTTGGAGAGGCTGTGGGGAAAAAGGAACCCTTCTCCACTGCTGGTGGGAATGTAGACTGGTACATCCACTATGGAAACAGTGTGGAGACTCCTCAAAAACTTGGATTGGAAAGCCCATTCAATCCAGCTATTCCCCTTCTGGGTATTTTCCCAAAAGAACTGAAACATCATACCACAGTGGTATATGTGCACCCATGTTTATTGCAGCACAATTTGTCATAGTCAAATCTTGAAAGCAACCAACATGCCCCTCACCTGAGGAATGGATGAAAAAGTTGTGGTATTTTTATACAGTGGAGTATTACTCATATAAAGAAAGACAAACTCAAAGCCTTCATAGGTAAGTAGATACAACTGGAAGTTATACTCTTAAGTGAAATAAACAAGACCCACATGTGTAAATATCGCAGTTTCCCTAGTGTAAATACCTGAAAGAAGAAATAAAACCTGAGTGGTATAACAGATATAGTAAAACAAAAAGAAATAGAACTTAATGATTAAACAATGAAGAACAGTGAAAGGAGAAAAGATAAGGAAAAAGGGAGGAGGAAAAACATGCAAGTATATATACAGAAAGGCTGAGGTGATTGTAGTAAGAATTTCCATCAGTTTTTTGAAAGTAGCAGTTAATGCGTAGAAATTTCGCCTTGACTAACTCTGTATGCTGATATCTGCATCTAAACAACTATACTGAGGACAGAAATGTGTAATACAAAAGCCACGCTTGAATGCCTGTCATCTTGGTCTTCTAATTGTGCGCCATTTCAAATGTCATATCAATTATTACTATACTCTCTTTAAAATAACTTTTTTAAAAAAATTGAGAAGAGAAAAAGAGAGAACGGAAATTTAAGGTTTCTTGAAAGCAAGCAGTAATATTCAATTGTGTGTCCAATCTTACATAAGTATATCTGTTAATCTGAGTAACAGATTTGACGATAAAAATAGGTATCAACCATTTTTTTCCTTTTTTTGCAGAACCGGGGATTGAACTCAGGCCCTTGCACTTGCCAGGCAAGCACTTATTCTACTGAGCTATCTCCCCAGACCCAATATCAACCATTGTTAATCAGCTATTCTTGATTTGAAAATCTGTAACATATGTATTGTTGTACATTACCTGTTTCTGATTTTTGTTCTTGCTTTTGTTATTGCTCTTCAAAATAAAATAAAATTTTAAAAAGAGAAGTAACAAAAAATCATACAAAAAGGAAAAATTTCTTGAACATGAGCATATTCAAGTTACAGGGTTTGAGATTTTGGGTCCCTCACAGTTATTTTTCCTGTTCTTTCACTGGGACATACACCTTAGATGGCTTGAAGGCTTCAGGATGTCTCTTCATTCGGGTGACCTGGCACAGATCAGCTCAATGGGAGAGGGATTCAAGTTTCTCTGTAGGCCTGGATGGTAAAATCAGACTCCTGTGCTAGTCTTGTCTAGAGAGGCTCCATTTGTTGGCAAGTTATACCACTGCTAAGATGCATGTGCTGGCATTTGGGCCAGGTAAGGCTGTGGAGAAACCAGAAGTGATTCTGGGCCTCTAGGGGAAGAATAAGGGGGTTGCTTGGGGGTGGGTGGGGAAGATGCAGGTTGCTTCTCTACTATTTTATCTTTCCACTCTGCAGGTTTAGTTTCTGTGATCAGAGAACTCATGACAGGGACAGGACACTGTCTACTGTTAGGGGCTGTGTTCATTACTTTTCTCTTGTTGCTGAGGCAAAACACCCAACACCCAACGTTAAAGGAAGAAAAGGTTTACTTAGTTCACAGTTTGTGGAGGTTTCAGTCCATGATCAACTGGCACCAATGCAGGGCAGCATGGCCAGGGGCAACAGTTCAAGGTGGTACAAGACAGCAAAACAACAACAGCAAAAGGAAGGGAAACAAACTTGTTTCCTCATTCACATGATTTCTCTGCCCTCCTCTTGCACCTGCCTGAGGATGTTTTCAAAGTGAGGACTCTGTGCCCCTGCTGAATAGAGCTAGAAACACTGTTTCCTGAGGTGAGGGCATGACAACAAGAGGTCCAGGTTTAACAAGCTGTCCTTGAAAAGCTCTCCAGCGGTCAATCAGTCGGACCACATGAGGCTTTGCAGGGAAGGACATCCAGACACAAACTGTAGCATTCTGCCCCGGAACCAGCCCTTCCTCCCTTATATGAGATGCAGACCTGCCTTAGTGCAGGCATAGCATTCACACAATTTCCTTGCCCTCCTCTTGCACCCGGATGAGGGCTGAGGATGTTTACAAAATGAGGACCCTGTGCCCCTGCTGAGTCATACTGGAAACACTGTAACTTTCCTGAGGTGAGGACATGACAACAAGAGGCCCAGGTTTCACTCACTGTCTTTGAAAAGTCTGAGCCAGGAGCTCAGGATGTAGCTGAACAACAGATCTCCAGCCTCGCAAGTGCAATGTCAAGAGTTCAATTCCTTGTACCAAAAAAGGTCCTATGCAAAGCACCTCCAGTGACCCCATGAGGCCTTCCAGGGAAGGCACAAACTATAACAATGGTAATGGGGGTGGGGGTGAAGAAATACAGTCCTTTCCCTTTTCCCCCTTGGCAAGGAGCTGACACTTATGCTCTGGAATCACTGGATTTTTCTCTCTCTCTCTCTTTTTTTTTGGCAGAACTGGGGATTGAACTCAGGCCCTTGCACTTGCCAGGGAAGCGCTTATTCCACTGAGCCATCTCCCTGGCCCTGAATCACTGGCTTTCTGGGAATGCTGCTCATGTCCACTGGGGGAAGAATAACAGGTCCAGGGTCTCTAAGGGCATCATCACAGCTGAATGTTGGCAGCACATCTTGTTGGACAGGTACATCTTGCCTAGAGGTGTACTAGGCATAAGAGCAGGCACCTCTAGTTGACTCAAAGCTATTGAAAGGCTGGCATCTAGCTGCTTTTTCTATATAGAATTCAGAGCCGAGTTCCCACCACCATGGTGAAATGATGTTATGACTATGCTGATAGATGATAATGAGGAAAACTGTCCAGCTGCTGCAAAATCAGCAAAGCTTCGTAGATAGTCCATCAGTTCTCAGAACTACTGCCACCCACCTGTCTGCAGGTCAAACTCTTGCACTAAAGAGGCTCCAAGGAACCATCTCTCCTGAGAGGCTATGGTGCAGTGCAGATCCAATCAAACATGAAAGCAGCAACAACACTGATGCTCCCCATCACCAGCCAGGGAATACTGGCTTTATGGGTAGCTTAAAAAATTTAATTCACACTGAGATAATTTAGGATGCACACAAAGCTGTTAACGGAGAGATCATGCATATGCTTTATCCAGTTTCACACAATGGATCAATTTTTGTTTCTTGTATTTTTAGGGAAGGGTCTACAGGGTATTCAGGGTCTCACTACTAGATCAGACTCAGTGATTTTCCTGTTTACAGCCTCCCAAGTGCTGGGATTACTGGTGTACACCACAATGTCCAGTCTCAATCGCCATCTGTGCAGCCTGGGGGCGGGGCTAGCACAGAAGGCCTGGGGTTCGAACCCCAGGCCCCTGTGCCTGCGTGTGGGTGCTTTAATCCACTGAGGTATTTGCCCAGCTGTTGGATCAATTTTTTTCTTTTTGTTTTGCAGAACTGGGGATTGAACTCAGGCCCTTGTGCTTGCCTGGCAAGTGCTTATTCTACTGAGCTATCTCCCCGGCCCCAACTGGCCTGATTTTTAAAACCAGCCAAAGCACTAGAACAGTATCCAAGGTTTCTGAAACCAATAGGAAACCCAAAGGGGATGCTGAATGAGGGATGGCAACTTCTCTTTTTGCCTTTTGCATTTATGCCCGCTATATGTAGTCCTTACTTCTACACTGCAATTCTTTATCTTTATGAATCTCTTGCCCAATAATAGTTTACTATGTTCCTCAAAGCAGAGACCATGTTTTACTATCTTTGAATTCTTTGCCCCACCAAAAGGCCTAGCACATAGTACAGGGGAGGCAGGGACTAATGGTATAGAGTTCATAAAAAAAAAAAACAACTGTCCAAGTCTTATGCATTCTTTCCAGTCAATAAAAAAATGCTATGCATAACCTTCTGTTTAACTTTCATGTGAAAATTAGATCTGTAGTTATGATTTTGTTTTTTATGGTACTGGAGATTGAGGTGTTACTACCCTTCACATTGAGCTACATCTCCACCCTTTTTATTTTTAATTTTTTTATTTATTTTTTCAACAAATAATACACTGCATATATTCTTCTTAGTGGTTAATTGCTGTACAAGATGAGGACTTGTGACCCTATTTACAAACACCATTAGAACAAATCATTCTATTCATTAAGAGAATGCAACTATATATCTATCCTAACCACTTTGAATACACAGATACAAAATGGACATTCATAGGTATACCCCATTTTTTCTAAGTTCCGTTATTGAATATTATAGGTGTGTAAACTCAGCAAAATATTCTAAAAGAGCCCAGTAGCCCATAATAGCATTGGGTCTTCTGTTTAACTGGCAATGTCAGAAATTATTGACCTGAGTCCCCCACAGCTCAACTTAACAGCATGGCCACCCTTTTTATTTTTAGAGATGCGGGTCTCACTAAATTGTGTAGGATTGGCTTGAAATTGAGATCTTCCTGCCTCAGCCTCTCAAGTAACTTGAATTACATGCATGTGCCACTGCACCCAGCACATATATAAATCTTAATAGACATATTGTGCTCACTACTCATTCACTCATCAGTTAATATTTAATGGGGTCCTATTAAGTATCAAGTAGGATATTGGGTGCTGAGGATATGATGGCAAATAAGACCAATATGGTCCTAGTCCTTATTCTATACTCTAACTTACAAAACAAGTATTGCTAATCTTAAAATAGCAATGTTTTCTGAATGACATATGGAGCTATATACGGTGTGCTTTGCATCTTGAGACAGTGCCAGAGTATATCCAAATAGGCCTTAAAAATGGAATCTGTTGTCAAGTAATATTAAATCAACCATTTTGTCCTTATGTGCTTCAATAAATGAAAAATTAAACTATAGGGCCAGCTTGATAGTTCAGCAGACTAAGCACATGCTTGGCAAGTGCAGAGACTAGCCTTTTAAACTGTTCATATCATAAAGGCAGAGGCTATGTATCTTGTCCTCTAGATCCCCAGAACTACATGCTGTGCAGGCCCCAGAACCCCGGGTGCACTGAGCTGACCACTGTGACTAGGTGTGGTGGCACTGGAAAGGCTGAAACAGGAGGATCACTATGAGTCTGACCTATGTAGTAAGACCCTGTAACAAATACATAATTTTTTAAAAATGAAAGCATAGAATTAATGCCATTTACCAAGTTTCATTTCCCTAACTTAATGTCCAGTTTTCCTCTTAAACTGTTCATATCTTAAAGGCAGGGGCCATGTATCTTGTCCTCGGGCTTATTGATGTAATTTAGAAGAGTATCTGTGAAATAAAGTTTTCAATCAAACAATTAAGCAAAGTTTTACATCCTTAGAATATGGAAAGAAATCAATAATTTAAAAAATCTGAGGTAGATTGTGCAAGTACCTGCATAATATAAATTTGCCATGGTACTGTATTACTTTCTTACCATGACAGGTACACCAAATATGTTTGAAAATCCTGACCTGTAGACATAGTATACATTATAATGCAGACCATCTAAATTTATTGCCAAGTTAGCAATGAATCCAGGGCCCTTGACCCCCCTATCACTGACTCACTTAAGGCACAGGTTGCCCCTTTTTTTTTTAAGATATGGGGAAAAAACTTAAGTGACTATAGCTAAGATTTTTTGTAATCCAGTTATGAATAAATAAGTTGTTTTCTTTTTGTGGAACCGGAGATTGAACTCAGGCCCTTGCGCTTGCCAGGGAAGCACTTATTCTACTGAGCTATCTCCCCAGCCCCTTCTTTTTTTTTTTTTTGCAGAACCAGGGATCAAACTCAGGCCCTTGCACTTGCTGGAGAAGTGCTTACTCCACTGAGCCCCCTCTCCGGCCCCCTTTTAAATTTTTTTTTAAAGAGATATCTGTATTTTACGTTATTGATATGTTCACTTATACCATTTGCTTTGGGTACCATCCCTTTTTTTTCAGTACTGGAGATTGAACTCAGGACCTTGTGCTTGCCAGGCAAGTACTTATTCTACTGAGTTATCTCCCTAGTGAAAAAACAAATTATTATCAACCTCTACATTTAAATTTAGAAAGTTCTATCTGAAGTGTTGAACAGCATTAAAGAGCAACAGGTCCTATCTATGTGTTACGGTTTATATCTAAGTGTCCCACAAGAGCCTCATGTGCTCTGAGGCAGGGCTTTAAGGTGACTGTATTATGGGGCTTATAGCTGAGCTGCTATTAGGAGGTGGGACCTGGCCAGAAGAGGCCGGTCCCTAGAGGTGTGGCCTGGAAACATTTTTCTCCCTCCCTGGTTCCTCCCTTGATTTTTCTGATTCCTGGATGCCTTGCCTTGAGCAGTTCCCTTCTACCTTGCCATCCCGTCACCCTGCCACCCTGCCTTGGAGCCAGTGGACAATGGACTGAAACCTACACAAACTGAGCTAAAATAAACTTCTCTAATTTTTGGCTGTTGAGTATTTTCTCTCAACAACAAGATAAAGACACTGACTGTTAAGCATCATAGACAATTAAAATAATGTTCACACAAATTGGTAATTTTTTCAAGCAGAAAATGCAACAATACTTTATTACAAATAAGCATTTAACAAAAATTTAGTTGAGAATGTACAGTACTGTTAAGCAAGCCATAGAAAACAAAAGAAATAAGATACCAGGGGTGCCGGGGAGATGGCTCAGTAAAATAAGCACTTCCCTGGCAAGCACAAGGGTCTGAGTTCAATCCCCGGTTCTGAAAAAAAAAAAAGGTATCAGGACCTAAAACTCTCATTTAAAATCCCACCAATTTTATCTTACACATAATAGGTACATAGTACATATCAACTGAACTCAAACACTCTAAAAGATATGCTTGCAAAATGTGTAATGTTGTAGTAGTAAAGTACAATTTTCAAATATGAGATTTTTGTCTGTCAGATTGTTTAAAAGCCTTTAAAAATATGATACGCAGAAGCTTGCCCTGAGGGAAAAGTAAGATGGATAATAGGTTACAAAATCTTTATACATTTCCACAACAGCATTTTGAAACTGGAAAACAGCAAATAGTTGTGGAAAGAAACCGAATGAACATATTAATAAAAATTCAGTGCATTCACAACTACCTGATGGAAAATTTGAAGCACCTTTTCCCTAGCTTCGTAATATGAAACATATGAATTATATAGGCCTTGATCTTCAGAAACTTAAGAAAACTTCAAGTCATAAGCCAAAATGTTACCAGATAAAGAAAAACTTGGTATAAAAATTACTACTGTAAGGCCACTGTTTAAAGTTCTTTCATGTACAGACACTATACAATTCAGATACTTCTGCTTTTATTACATAAACAAAACTTTGAACATATAAAACTCTGCATATAACTTGGTTAAGTTCTCTAGATGAAACCATGCTCAGAGAAAAATGCATCAAATAATGCCCTTCAAGTGACTGTACTGAAACATTTTGCAAAACAAATTATAGTAAATACAACTTTTAAATTGAATACTGTAATTTAAAAGCAATTGGTAAGTGTAAAAAAGTTGTAATATTCCACTAAAAAATAGTTTTTATCAAGGAAGTTACAGTATTAGTGCCTTAGTGCCAATTCTAAATCCTGATAAAAAGAGATGCTCCCAATATCCTCTTGTAGTGGCATTTTCATCTGCAATAATTCCAAATTAGGTTTCTGTGGCAACATTTGTATATTCCTATTGAGAGAAAACAAGAGAAATACAGACTTCAAAAGAAGAGTCAAGTTGTAACATCTGAGTTAGAATTTACAGTGCAATTTTCAAAACAGTTTAATTAATAGAATACTACTTGCACCTCAAGATCTCCACAAAGGTATGTGGGATCCTAATGATGCAAAGTACTAACAGAACATGGTAGGTAAGACAAGAAAAAAAGTATACCATTAAATAAATTGATGAAAACAGCATACAGCTATCTGGGTGAGTTCAGTGGGGGGCTTTCCTGGCATAAATTCAAGATTCTGAAACCTCAGTCTCTCCATGCTGGAGTCTGGTGTGACACAAGCTCAATCTCAAACTAGTATTTTATCTTTCCCATCATATGGTATCTCTAATTTTAAAACAATATGGATTCTTCTAATAACTGACAGCTACAGAGAAAGCTATCAGAAGGGAAAAAGTTTTCTTGCATGTAGACCTTTACCTATAAATTTAAAAGATGAAAAATTTCACTAAATTTTGGAAAAGGGATTCCTATAAATGGTAACACTACAATTAAAGGGTAATGAACATGGATTTTGTATTGTGATGCTATGTAAAATATTAAATTACTAACCATAAGCTAGACATAAGACCATGCAACTAATAATAAAAATGGTAGAATGACATGGTTTTCAGGGACATTAAAATAAAAATTTATTAATATATACATCCTTACCTTTTCCTATGATCTTACATTATCAAAACTGAAAGAAATTTCCAATTTGATTTAATTTTGGTATTTATATTAGTATGGAGCTATTTTTTAAAGCAGAAACTGTGCTGATGGAAAGTTTTTATTTTTCTATTTTGGTAAATGAAATGCTCAAAACACAATCATACATATTTTGTCAACATCACACTAAGAAATGCTTACATTGTAAAAGGATGTATGAAAGAACATAAACCACCAAATAAAACAGGGAAGCCAGAGAGCAAGGCTCCAGGTCACACATGCCCAGTGGTAATGATGACTTTAAGAACATTCTGCACACATTAGCTTAGGCACAGCAGGCATGCAGTAAATTCTCGTTGGCTCCTGTGATTTTGGTCACCATTTTATCTTTGTACTCCATGACTGTCAAGGTTTCTTTCAACCCCCAACACATCTTAACTTCCTGCACTGTCTTCATACCCTTGCCAGTCTTCCTTTCTTATCTATGGGTAGTGATCAGAAAGACACCTAGCTTATAGGAACCTAAGAACTGCTGGAGAATCCAGGGTGCTCCTGAGGAACTCCACGCCACCTCATCAAATGTACAGCTGTACAAGTTTTTCTGAGGCAATGTTCGCAGAGGTGGTTTCAAGAATTCTTATTAGACTATTCATCCTCTTCTGATACATCATCAGGCCAACAAAAGTGTCTACAAACTTTCTGTGATAAGCAGAAGATATTTGAGAGAGGACACTTGTAAATGTTAGTGGATAAAAGACTTATTCCAGGGTAATAGATACCCCCATCTTCCATGCTAAGCACAGAATCCAAGACAAAAAAACAGTAAAAGGGACTTGCAGCATCAAAATGAGATTAATATGACAAGCACATTAACAGTAAGAGTTAGCTTTACATTTTCTACTGCTGATTGGTAGTCTTACCATTTTACTTTTTTTGGTAGTCTTACTACTTTATAGGCATCTGGGAAGCCAATGTAATTTTAGGAAGACATTTTTTTTTCTGGTAAGTGGAAGAAGAGGCCATATTAGGATCCACTACCATCAGTCCCCAAGGTTTTTTTTGTGCTAGAGACAGGAAGCATAGTCTGATGGTACAATAACTAGACTGCATTACAATTAACAAACACAAGATGTAAATTTAAGCTATCAATGATCAGTTTAGGCACTTCAATAGGGAAGGAGGTGGCTGGGGAGACAACTCAGTGGTCTGAGTGCCTATCTGGCAAGCTCAAGGACCCTGGTTTGATCTCTGGTACCACACATCATGCCAACCCCAGAACCCCAGGCACACCATGCCAGCCACTTAAACTGGGCATGGTGGTGCATGCCTGTAATCGCAGTGCTGGGGAGGCTGAGTCAGGAGGATCACTACAAGTCCAAGTTGCGAAGCAAGACCTTGTAACAAATAAAAGATTTTTTAAAAATTTAAAAATAGAGGAGGGTAAAGAGTCTAGACAAGAACCACCTAAGCGGGGCCAGGGAGATGGCTCAGTGGAATAAGCGCTTCCCTGGCAAGCACAAGAGCCTGAGTTCAATTCCCAGATCTGGAAAAAAAAAAAAAAAAAACCACCTAAGTATTTTCAGTGGACTTTGAGGCATGTAGGAATAAGTAAATTTATATCTGATTTCAGGGCACTTAGATTAACTATTTAATCATACATTCATAATTAGTCTAGGTAATATCCTACTGTGAAAAAGATGAAATCCATAACAAATAGAGCAAAAAGCCAAAATGTGCTGAGATGTTATCTAGATTAAGGTGTCTTTCTAGGGTAGGACCTTCAAAGTTTCCTCTGACACTAATGCTTAAGATAAAAAGTGATACAAATGCAGATTAGGCAAATAGCACAGGGCTTAAGTGCTTGCTTAGCATGTGCAAGGTCCTGGGTTTGATCTCCAGCATGACAGAGAAAGGTGATGCGCTTTCTCATAGCCAGCAACTCCATTTGGCATAAATGTCTTTAATTTAAGGAAAAAGAGAAGCAACCTTAAAAGAAGCCAAAATGTTAGGCCTTCACTCTGTAAAATAGCTGATGGGTCCAAGCCATATTAGTTTATCTACACAGTATGGGATTTCAGAATAGCATAATACTATTAGGATAGCTTAAAGGGAAAGTTATCCTTAAGTACTTTACTTTAGACCTTGGTAATGCCTTATTCCTTTCCCTAAATTTAGAAAAATGAAGTATAAGTGTTAAGTAGGATGCTAATAGAAGGAACTTCATTTAGTGCTGTTCTTATAGGGTTGGGGATATAGCTCAGTGGCATAAGTGCCTGCCTGGAAAGTGTAAGGCCCCAAGTTCAATCACTGGTACCCCCCACCTCCAAAAAAAAATCTATAAAACATCTGGCTTTGGCTTGGCTACAGGCACTGACACTGGCCAGATTAACAGTCCAGGTCAAAGTCACTATAATACAAAAATATATGAAATATCCATAGCAGTAAGGCTAAGAAAAAGAGTATTCAACACTGGAAGAGTAGTATAGTTTGCTTTTTAAAAAGCCACTGGGTTGGGACTACTTCTTAAAGCATTTAAATGGCAGGAAAGAACAACAGGAAGGCTGGGTTGTGACCCACAGAGGACTCTTAATTACAACTGCTACTTTATAGATGGCACAGAAACTAAGCCTTAAGATAGAAGACTTTAAAAATTGTAGCTCCTTCTAAGACACACTTCCTATTTTCTTTTTTTTCCCTTCCTATTTTCTATGCTGAAGGTCTAATTTCCATTTGTTGTGAAGGGCAATGAATTGGAGCAAACAGTATAAAGAAGTGTAGTTAAGTAAGCATTCAGGAGCCCCAAATCACCTAAAATATACAGGTAAAAATACAGTTAAATGAAACTAAAACTCAAAGCTCACCACAGAGCTAACAGACAACAAAGACAGCATGCACCAGAAAATCAACCTTGCAACTGAGGAAAAAGCCTGTCTTGGCCTTGCCCCTCAAGTGGAAATCACTGAGTAGCTTCCCGGAGAACAGTCCAGCTGCAGCTGGGACTGGGAACAAATGTGTAGAAGATCTTCTACAAAGAAACTTTTCCCACAAGGCAGGGAGAGAAGCAGGAGCTCTAGCCAAGCCCTGCCACAGACTGACAATAAAGGAGAATATGAGGGGGAAATGGGTCCACTTTCACTTGTGTGTTTTTTAAAAAGAGATGGCTTTCCTAAAACCATGCTTGACACACACAGTGAAACTAGAAAGACTGTCCAAGATGCTCAGTTAAAACTGAGGAATGGAAAAGACTGTAAGATATTCTATTTAATTCTACAATCCCCAAAGTAATCAACTGCCATTGGTTAGGCCCATCTTTTGAAAAATGGTCAGTTTTATTAAAACCATTGCAGAAATTCAGTGTAAAGGCTTCATAATCATGAATATTTCGAGAAAGATCTGATTCTAAATTTACAAAATGACAACTGGGCTACTTTAAAA
Source organism: Octodon degus (assembly GCF_000260255.1). Taxonomy (NCBI): domain Eukaryota; kingdom Metazoa; phylum Chordata; class Mammalia; order Rodentia; family Octodontidae; genus Octodon; species Octodon degus. Next base: position 28,962,200 of record NW_004524586.1, on the reverse strand, counting down.
AATTAGAAATACGCACATTTGTTAGAAAAAATAGCCTAAATTTATGAACAAAATGAATTTTATTTTATTATTTATTTATTTTGTATAGGGTCCCACTACATAGGTCAGACTCGTAGTGATCCTCCTGTCTTCAGCCTCCCCAGTACTGGGATTAGAGGTGTGCACCACCACGCCTGGACTTGGGAGGCTCAGTGTGCCTAGGGGTGGGGCCAACACATAAAATGAATTTTAAAAACTGACAAATATGCTTAATTTAATGGATGTAATGCTACTATTCTCACTTAACATGTAATTACATGGAAGACAATTTCCTATTTATGCTGCATTTTCAAATACTAAGATGGCTAATTTAAATAAAATCAATATATAACTAAACGAATATGCAATTCAAATCACCAAGTAAAGAAACTTTTTGTTAAGAGTAAGCATGATGGAATCTACCTCAGTATCCATTGATGAATGGATGGATAAAGAAAACGTAGTATATTCACACCATGGAAAACTATCCAGCTTTTGAAAAGAAAATCCTGATCTTTGTGATAATGTGGATATACCTGGAAGATATTACCTAATATGAAATAGGCCAGGCACAGAAAGAAAATTACCGTATGTCCTCATCATACATACAATCTAGAAAAGTTGCATAGAACTAGAGAGCAAAATGGTAGTTACCAGGGGTGGAGAGGATGGTGATAAGATTAGGAAGATACAACATATTATATAGTTGTAAAGAAAGTAAATATAAGGGGACAGGGAGATGGCTCAGTAGAAAAAGCGCTTGCCTGCCAAGTACAAGGGCCTGAGTTCAGTCCCTGGTTCCACACACACACACAAGAAAGTAAATTTAAATGTTTTCACCACAAAAAAATAAGTATATAAATAATGCATAGGCTAAAAACCTTTCACATTGGATACATATCAAAACTGCAAGTTTTATACTGAAAATATACATATATATATTTTTTTAATTTTTACTTCTCAAAATTAAATTTTTAGAACATATATAATGGAAACGACTTACAGCACTGTGAATGCATTTAAGGTTACTGAACTGTAGATTTAAATGATTAAAATGGCAAATTCTACACTGCACATGTTTTACCACAATTAAAAATATGTGAAAAAAAGCGGGGGATGAGTTAGTATATTTTGCCTAGAGTCAGTTCAATATTTTCAGATAATTCACACTGCAAAAGACTAAAACATATTAGTTAAAAATATGCCTAAAGTAAAAAGTTCATACATCTAGCATATTAAAAGTATTTGAGGTATAATAGCTAAAAGCATTTTAAAGTTAGTCTCACAATTCAATTAGCTCGACTGCTTGAAGTTTTTACTCAACCATCATGCTATAAGAATATCTTAAAAATGTAGGTTGTTTCTTAAATTTAAATGAAAAACCCAATTTATCTAATGAACACAGATGATTTAGAAGTTCAGAGTCAGACCAGCCAGATAACTAAGCAGATTAAAGTGCCTGCTTAGGCAGACGCAGGGGCTGGAGGTTCGATCCCAGGCCAGCTGTGCCAGCCCTGCCCCCAGGGTGCACCGAGATGGCGATGGAGACTGGGTGTGGTAGCACATGCCTGTAATCCCAGAGGTTGGGAAGCTGAAAACAGGACAATCATTATAAATCTGATCCCCATGTAGTGAGACCCTGTAGACCCTGTACTAAATACAAAAAAGAGAAGTTCAGAGTCACTCAATATTTTTAAATGACTGCAATTCAACTAACCTGTTCTTTTCTTGGTGCCCTGTTTCTGAATTTATTAGTGACAAATCCCCTTGGACCAGCAAACCGTAAACGCTGATATTTAGCCTGAATGCACAAGCTCTTTTGTACCAGGTCTGATTTATATTGGGGCTGGAATCTGCTACCTCTAAAGTAACCCTGTAAAGGAAAGAAAGAAATTTTAGCAAATCTATACTTGTCAAGTCTACTTTACTAGTATAACACATTGGAAGATGACTGGCTTTTGGAGCTGCCCTGGAGTCTAGGCACTATAAATATTAAGCGGGAAGGGGTTCATGACGGCATTAAAGCTAATTTCCCTCAACTGATTTCCTAACTTATTTTATATGCAATTTAAAAATTATTTTTAAAACAAAATCAATTTCTTAAAACTGTTAAAAGAATTTAGAATAGTTGAAATTCATCATCCTAAAAATATAATTTTCAAAATTTCTAATGAACTAAAATTATTCTTTTGATTCATAGCGATAATGTCAAATGCCAGTGGGGAAAGAGGACATTACAGATCAAATATTTTTAACTTTGTTCTTGTCAATGCCTTCAAATAAATCTACCATAAAAAAACACATTAGAGCTGATATAAATTATAAAGACTAATTCCTATCCTGCATACTGTCTAATATTATAATAGACCTAACAGGACAATGAATATTTGTTTTCCAAGTGGCTGATGAAAGAAACTGGTCCTGTAATTTAGTGCTAAGGGTAGAGGAAGGAAGAGTCTTCAGTGTTGGCAGACATGAACTGATCCTCTCCAAATCTTTCCTGAACAATTCTCTCAACCTCTCTCCCTTGCTCCCTGGAACATACATTCTTCATGATCACTTGCATTTCCAAGCATCTTCTATAACAATCTAAAACAAAAGGGAGAAGTAGCCCAAATGTTTACAGATGGAGTCCATCTGTGCTACACTAAGTCTTAAAGCCAGACATAGTGGTACATACCTGTAATCCTACTACTCTGGGAGACTGAGGCAGGAGAATTACAAATTTGAGGCCAGAATGGCAACTTAGTAAAATATCAAGGCTGTCTCAGAATAAAAATGAAAGAGGGGTAAGGATACAGTTCTAAGTACAAAGGCCCTGGGTTCTAACACAAGCAACAAAAACAAACATCACACCTTGACTTGCTAGCTCACTAGAAGAGGCTACATATTAAGCTCTTGATTACTGTAGGGATTTCTCCCCATAATCATCCAATTAAATCCTCCTATAAAAAATAAGTGGGTGGGGCTGTGGGTAGAATGATAAGAGTACTTGCTAAGTATGCACAAAGTCTTCCTTTGCTGTTAAAGTACCCAGGCTGGCCATGAACTTGTGATCCTCTTGCCTAATTTTGTTTGTACCAGGAATCAAACTCAGGACACTGTACTGTTCAGGCATCTAGGTGTTGTGCCACTGATCTACAACTCCAGCCCTGCCTAATATATTTGAAACTTAGTTTTTGACTTAATTCAAGTTTCATCCTTAGAGTACTTAATAACAGGAAACAAATCATGGGAAACACTGGCAAACAAATATACAAATAATATTATTACAATAGAATAAAAGAATGATTCATTTTTTCACAATTATTTTAGAAACAGGAACATCATACATAATAGAGCACTAGGTTTACCAAAAGTATGTACTGCAGGCTTATTTTCCTAAAGATACAGAAAATTTCAGATTAAAGGGAATCATAATGGTATAACTTCATTGAAACTCTACACAGACTTGTTATATCAGAGCTAACCTTGAGATTTACATGGTCTTTTTAAATACATTTTATAAGCTGATTACTATCTGGCTTCGAATTAGTCTAATTCATGCAAAAACAAACTTTAATAAAATAGTTTCTTTACTTAAGATTATTTCTTTACATGATTTTACTAAAACAATTGTGATCATCTAAGTAATCATATGACATACAACTTTGAATGATCAAAGGGAGAATTATTGCACATATATTGAAAATATTCCAATAATTAATGCCAAAGAATCTTCCCTTAAGAGAAAGGACAAAAGAAAATAAATCATGTGATGATCTTAGAAAAATGCAATCACATATGTCTAACTAACAAGAACAGCAACATGTACAGGCACTTAGATATGAGCATCCATCTATACTGACTGTAGGTGATTCAGGCATCACATTCTCAGTTGATGTGATGTCTCCTTACTCAAGAGATTAAAAGACTGTACAGAACATGTCTATATACACTGTGGCCATAGCTCTCAAAGAAAACCTAATGTCATACATGTTTTAGGACATAAACAATGGAATAAAATATAATCTATGCAATACCCACAAATTATGTTACTTCTAGTGAAAAGAAACATTTCAGCATCTAGAAATTTTGACTATCAAGAAACCAAATGTTACCAGACCACTCATCTACATTTCTACTCTAAGGTTCTGGGACAGGTTATACTACCTTTCTGCTCATACTAACTTCTTCCTAATGAGCTCACTACTATAGCAAGTCCATCTATTACTTTCACAAAAAACACTCAAGTTCTTTTCTTTTCTTAGGGGGAGAAGAGATTGGTAACTCAGAGTGAAAAGTATGAATAAAGGATCTGTCAGAAAAAGAAATTCAGTCATTCATATTTTTATAAAATCTCAACTTTTGTGAGAAAGGGAAAGGTAATACTTTGTGCTATAATTTTAATTCTATTTGTCTGGGGGATGAGATGTTCTGGATAATCAAAGATGTTGATAAAAGCCATCATTTATATCAGATAAAGGTGCACAAATAGCTAGAATTTGGTGATAAAATATGCTTTAACAAAGCGTCTGGACCAGATTTCTTTCAGAGATGTCCAGAAGACCTCTGAAGACTGTATGTCTGTAGGCAGAGCCATTTCAGTCCGTGAGTCCTGGAGAAAGCATGATCACTCTGGACTTATATCTCAGAGCTTAGGAGCTAGGCTTAGCAGCAGTCTAGGATCTTGCCTGCCCCCCTACCTAGAGTCATTGCACTTGTATCTGTTTATGCATTTGTATTTCCACATAATATTTGAAAAAAAGATTTCTTTCACTGGTTAAAATATTGAAAATCAAGTCCTGAGGGAAGAGGTCATAATTAAACAAATTAAAATTAACTATAAATATTAGAAATACTCATATAAACCAGAAACAGTTTATAGCTATTTGAAAGAATACCATAAACATAGGTTTTAAACATAATACTGTATGCAGAGCATAAACCCAAAGTCTGACTTAAATTAAAAACAACACTCAATACCTTTAAAGGTCTTTTAAAGCCGTGATGGTTTCTTTCAACTCCAAATAATTTTTGAGTAATATCTTTTTTTTGCATAGTATAATTCTGCATGAAAAAAGTATTTCTATAGGTTAATATATGTTAAGATCTATTTCAAAAACTAGTTTGACCATTTAAAAGACACCTATTTAAATGCATAGTATTAAGAGCACAAAGCAGGGAGCAGGGAGCTTAGCTATAGGAACACACATGCTTTTTTTACATGATGCATGCTAATTTGTGAGAGCCAATTTCACTCACACCTGTGAGAAGTGAAAGAAAACACACTTCTATATAAAATAGGTTGACTTTTTGAATATGGCTATACATCAGCCATTTAAAAGAGAAACCCATTATTATCATGAGTTGCTAAAGAGGTCCTGCTACCTAAGAAGAACAAAAATCCTCAATACAAGGGAGGCAGGTTTTGCTGACTTTAGCTTCTATAATTCTATCCATTATTTATGGAAGACAGCTGCCACTTTGTGAGCTGCCCTATGAAAGGGCAAATCTTTAAGATAGTAGACTAGTGCTTGACTAGGGCTGGGATCAAGGAATAACTAAACAGGCATGAGAGCTCTTATGAGATGATGGAAATATCCTAAAATTAGGTTATGATGATGGTTAGACATCTTGGCAAATGTATTTTAAAAAGTCACTAAATTGTATCCCTAAAATGGAAGAATTTTAAGATAATGAAATTCTTTTTTTTTTTTTTTTTTTTTTCTTTCTTTCTTTCTTTCTTTCTTTTTTTTTTTTTTTTGCCTTTTTGAGACAGGGTTTCACTATGAAGTTCAGGCTGGCCTTGAAGTCACTTTGTAGCCCAAGCTGGCCTTGAACTCACAGATATCCTCCTCCCTCACCCTCCCAAGTGTTGGGGGTATAGGCCTGTACCACCACAGTCAGCCTTAAATTCTATCTTAATCAACTTATTCCCAAAAAACAAAAAACTTTAAAAAGTCAGTATTATAATAAATCTAATAAAATTCTACTAGATCAGAGATGAATATTTCTTTTGTTGTAGTAACTATAAGCCTTAATAGACTTATAACACACATTTAATGAATAGTTACAAAGAATATGAAGAGACTTAAGGAAAATGTAAAAAAAAAAGAAAAATCTGGAGCACCAATGTTACCATGTAAGGATTCTGAATAAATTTTCTAAAATTTGATTTTATAAAATGTGTAGGGTTTTGGAATCCATCAGTATGAACATTCTTCACCTTTGAAAAACTGGAATGTTGATCATTCCTAACAAAATGAGAGAGAAAATAATCTTTTATTAGTTAATCTTTATCTAACAAACAACAAAAAAAATTAAAAGCACCTTCAGAGACAATAAAGTAGCACAACAGTAAACTTCAATGATCTACCACTACTAAAATTACAAATGACACTTCTTTTGGCTAACAAAATCATTTTTGAACAAACATTATTTAGCATAGTTGGAAGTTAGCAATAGGGAAGAAACCACCTGCTTGTACTGGAGTTCTCAATCTGAGGTTCAAGAACAGGCTTTCAGCATCTATAACTCCTAAGTGCAATGTATGTTTTCTGAGGAAAGTATATCACTGCTCTGGGGCCTTCGGCAACATTATCCCTTTGCTGAAAGATTCCTGAGAAGAGGCACCAATGGCCCACTGCCCAGACCATTTACTGAGCATGGGTCTGACCCAGGGTTGTCTCACTAGAGGAGCTGAGGGCTTTTACTGCTTCCTAGGCCACAGTGGCAGAGGACATGTTCCCCTTCTGCTAACATCTCAGGGTCCTGAAGCTACCAAAAGCTTCTCCCAAGCAGCCTCATCTAGGAGGGAGGGCCCCAGGAAGCCTCATGTTCCACAGCCACTGGGGATTCCTTTCCTTTTTACATCTTGTATCTTCCAATGATGCTCCTGAAGCCCTTCCAAAGTCTTCTGCAGGTCCCGACCCCTGGTGAACCAACTGCTCACTATCTCAGCCCTGCTTTAGTTCCTCCTGTGTACTCTCCCTGGCATCAGGATAAAATCCACTTTCACCATGACTCTGCTTGGGCCCTTGCTGCCCTATCACCTGCCTTATTTCAATCTGCCCAAAACAGACATTGATTGTTCAATGATATTTACCTACACGTGGCTGCTGGCACACACCACCATCTCTCCTGTTTCCTTTACACCTACAGTTTGTTCCTTCTGAAAGCATTTCCTTCCACTTAAATTAATTTCAAAATTTAGCTCCATTTGTACCACTTCCATGGAAGACTCCTAAACTTGAGTCCTCTGCTATGTGCATGTGGAACACTTTTGGGATCTTAACACCATGTTGTGACTATTGGTATACCTGTGTGTTTAATGGTTCTCTGTGATTCCTTCAGAGGAAGCACTGTGGATGGTTCATTTTGTGGCCCCAGCTCTATTCCCAGAAATCGGCATGAAATAGATACTTAGGGTCTTTTGAAATGTTAGAAATTCCCCATGTCCTGTCAAAAATGCTTATGACATGATAGTAAGCTCAAATAGTAGGGTGTAAAGCTATGTACTTTCATGATACAGGGTCTTGCAATGTATTTCAGACTCACAGTGATGCTCCTATCTCAGCTTCCCTAGTGCTGGGATTACAGATGTGTGAAATCATGCCGGGTTTCAGTGGCCAGCACAGCACACCTGGGGTTCTGGGGCTGGCATGGCATGCAGTACTGGGGATCAAACTCAGGACCTTGAACTTGCCAGGCAGATGCTCATGCCGCTGAGCTATGTCCCCAGCCCTATACTTTCAATTATTTATTTATTTTTTTAAAAAAATTATTTAACATTTATTTATTGTGTGTGTGTGTGTGTGTGTGTGTGTGTGTGTGGCCAGCTCAGTCCACAAGGGGGCGGGGCTGGCTGGCATGTGGTGCGCTGGGGGATTGAACCGCGGTCCCTATGCTTTGTCAAGCTTGTTCCAAGTAGGTGCTTTAGACCACTGAGCCATCTCTCCAGCACCTACTTTCAATTATTTAAAAATATATGCTTAGAATAACAAATGACCAGAGATTTACAGAATATTAATAGTCATCTGTAACTTGTTAAATTAAAAATGCCAAGTGCTGGCAAGATAGCTCAGCAGACTAAGTGCCTGCTTAGGCAAGCACAGGGATCGGGGTTTCAATCCCCAGCACGACATGCTGCATCCTCATGTGTGCTGAGCAGGCCACCAAGACAGAAATCCCAGCACAGGGGAGGCTGAAAACAGGAGGATCCCTACGAGTCTGAGCTGTATAGTGAGACCCTTTATCAAATATATTAAATAAATAAGCCATATAGTTTCATACTTTATTGTATTTTTGCAAGTAATTAGCATTAACATATATGACTACTGTTATCAATAAAACAATGTACTTTTAAATATCCTGTTTGTGAAGTATTTATCAGATAAGGGGGTACAAGAGAATATCTATAACCTAAAATTCTGAAATTTGAAATGTTAAAATCTACAGCTTAAAAAAAAAATCTACAGCTTTTTGAGGGCCAAACTGATGCCACAAATGAAAAATTTTACACCTGACCACATATGACAGGTAACAGTCAAAAACACAGGCACTAAAAAAATATTCTACAAAATTTCCTTCTGGCTGTACACATAAAGTATTCATGAAATATTAATGAATTTCATGTTTAGATTTGGGTCTTATCTCCGACACATTTCATTACATACATGCTAATATTCCAAACTCAAAAAAAAAATTCTGAACTCTAAACCAAGCCTTTCAGATAAGGGATAATGAGTCTGAAGTATTTACAATAAATAATCTCACATCTCAACAACTTGATTTTAAAATGGGCAAAATGTAGGGAGTAATGGGGAAGATGAATATGATAAAAGGATGTGATATACTTGTACAAATCTGTCAAAATGAAACACATTAAGCTGCTTAATCAATAGCACTAATAAAAAAAGATGTGAAACAAAAATAAAATGGCAAAGGATTTAAAAATAAACTTCTCCAGAGAAGACAAAAATAGCCAATAAGTATATGAAAAGATGTTAAATGTCATTAATTATTAGGGAAAAGCAAATCAAAACCACAATGAGATAAGATTTTATATCTACTATGATGGCTATAATAAAAAAGATGATAATACCAATATTTAAAGATGATAATACCAATATTCAAAACAGCACACTGTACTGTCTATAATAGCTAAAAGGTAGAAATAACACAAATTTCCATAAACAGAAAAATAGTATCTATAATATTATTTAACCACTAAAAAGGAATGACAGGGGCTATGGAGATAGCTCAGTAGAATAAGTGCTTGCCTGGCAAGCACAAGGCCCTGAGTTCAATCCCAGTTCTGCCAAAAAAAAAAGAATGACATTTTTTTTAAAAAGGAATGCAATTTGGACATATGGTACAACATGGTTGAACCCTGAAAACATGCTAAGTGACACAAGCCAGACACAAAAGGATAAATTGCAAGATTCTACTTGAGGGACCTAGAATATGCGAATTTATAAGGACAAAAAGAAAAGAGGCTAGTAGGTGCAAGATAAAAGAAAGAATGGAAAGTTACTGCTTAATTGGTACAGATTTTCTGTTTGTGAAGATGAAAATTTCTAGACATGGATACTTGTAACAACTGCACATGAATACAATTAAGGCCAATGAATTATATACTTAAAAACAATGAAAATGGTAAATTTACATGTCTAGTTTTAAAACACTTTGAAAATCCTTTCACATATGATTTTTGGCCAAACAAACACCCAGTTTAACGATTCTATTGTATTTCCCAAGCCTCCCTAAAGACAGGTATGACCATGGGACTAAATTTTGGGCAACAGTGTTAAAGTGTCATATATAAATTTCATGGTCTTTAAGGGAAAGCCTAGAATGAGGACATGATGACTAGTGTGTATAAATACCTATCTTAAACCACGAGGAAGACCCCATCTATAGAGGATATAGGAGAAGCAAGACAAAGAGCCTGGTTCCTTGATGGGTCTTTCCTACCATCCCTTCCTATATAATTCAGGCTTTCTATTTCAATTTTGTATAACTTGACAAGGAAATTATTTTTCAGCTCTTATAATTCATTCTCTGCCTCAGCAACCATAGTGAACCACTAGTTCATCATTAATTCATTAATGCATTCATTATTTGCAGTACTGAGGATTGAAGCCAGGACCTTCAACCTGAGCTGTATCCCCAGCCTTTTACCCTCTTTTTAAAAATTTTTAGATAGGGTCTCAGATAGAAATATCCTACAATTTATCCTCATCTCTGTCTGCTCCTTGCAAAACATTCATTCATTCATGAACAAATATGAACAGAGCTCAAGGCAATGGGGATACAAGTGAGCAATGTAGGCACAGAGCTGGTCTTCAGGTTTGTAAAGGAAAATATTGTATGACATTTTCTCATGTCAGCGATAAAATCATTTTTATTTTTGTCAGAGATAAAAATCATTATTTTTTTCTGGATTTTTGTGGAAACCATACCCTGACTTTTTTTTTTTTTTGGTTGTACCAGGGATTGAACTCAGGACCTTGAGCTTACCAGACAACCATGTATTCCACTGAGCTATCTCCTTATCCCCCGACTGACTTGATTTAAAAGGTATTCTCATGCTATAACATGGATGTTGAAAACTTTATACTACATGGTCAGTCACAAAAGCTACATACTATATGATGGCATTTATATGAAATGTTAAAAATAGGCAAGCCTTATATATTATATAGCACAGCAGCTACCAGAGGTAAGGGGATGGAGTAGTAGGGACTGACAGCAAATGGGTATAGTGCTTCTTTGAGGGGTGATGGGATGTTTGGAATTAAATATTGCTAATGGTTTTACAACTGTAGATAACACTAAAAACTACACAATTGTTTGCTTTTAATGGGTGAATTTAATGGTACGCACCAGCTCAATTTTGTTTTTTGGGGGTTTTTTTTGCTCTAAATGCCTTCAGGGCAGGTTTGGCTGGCTTGAGTTGTGGGGATCGAACCACAGCAACCTGAGCCTGACTGCTTTGTTGAAGCAGCCACTTAAAGAACTGAGCTAAGGGGCAGGCCCCCCACCAGCTCAATTTTTAAAAACCTTCCTGGCTACATATGCCACAACAACTATCCAAAACAATGAAATAATCCAACAGACTCAGCGAAAGAGACCTTCCAGTATGAATCTTTGCCTGTTACAACACTATCATCAAAGCTAACATTAATATATTTAACACTAACCAGCCATTCTACTACACATTATTTGACTTAATCTTAACCACCACTACAAGGTAAATATAATTCCTCTTCTTACTTGACAGATGAGGCAACAGAGACTAAATAACTTGCCCAAAGTTAGTCACATTGCTAGGAGTCTAAGAGCCAGATGATGAAATTAGATCTAACTCCAGTGCTCAAGTTCTAATAATCTCAAAGGGTAAAAATATATCCTGAGGTATCATCTTTATGATATGCTATTTACATTAAATTTGTTTGAAAAATTCAGTTTCTTGGTAAACTCAGTTTCTTAAACTTGGTGACTTAAGAAAAATGACAGTTTGTGTCATTAAAAAGAAAAATCATGCCCTCAATTAATTGTATCATATTAGAGAAATAACTTTCATTCTGTAAGGCACAAGACTTTTATTATTTTAATTGTTTCATAGCTATAACATAGTTTCACTATCTTTTAAAGAGTCCTAAACTTACTGTCAGAATCAAGTTCAGTTTTAAGCAAGTTCTATATATTTGGACTAAGAATGAGATAGGCACTAACTTGACTTAAAAAGTCTGTCATATAGTAATTTGGCATCAATGATTATGGAAGAACAACCTGCTCTGTCCCTTTCTACTCATACTTTTCCACTTTCTGGAGATCCAAATAGTGTGAGAACTCTTGATCAAACTAGAAAATTTTCCCATTCAATTATATACCTCATAATCAATGCTGGAATTGCCATGAGTTCTACCAGCTCTCAGAACTAAAGATAAATGGGAGCCAATCTAGACTATTTGGAGCTCCTAAAAAAAGTATGAGGTTGTGAAAGCAAAGTGAGGATCTGCTAGTGATCTATTTTCCATGCATAGCATGAGTATTTTAAATGTGTCAGTTATTTAATAAAGAGTTGGTTTTATCATCACTTTATATATGAAGAGGCCTTAGGCACTCAATGAATTTGGCAGAGGTGAGGTTCTAATTTGGATATCCTGTGTTTTCTACTACAATGGCCCTTTTTATGGACAGATATCCACACAGATTCAGAAAAGAATAATGCATTGGCCTGAGGACATTTTGTACTATTGACACTACCTGGGAATCTAAAGGGCTGAATATATCCATTTCAATAATCTTAGAAACAAAAAGTAGGTACAAACAAAAAATAGCCCTGGGGTCTGCTAATATTAAAAAAGCTATTATACTTCTCACTATAAGTATGAAGATCTAAGATGCTCCCCTGTCCCATAATTTTTGTTACTTAAATCAAGCTGTATATGATGATCACAGAGTAACTTTGAAACATTTTAGTAGAATTAATTTAAATATATAAATGGATCTGAAGAATCAAATCCCTATATTAAAATAAAAATTATCACTTGCAAAGAATTGAAAACATGCTGAAACCAAAGGCTTCCTGGTAACATGATGGTTTTCATCTACTGATTACCTCTCTGTAGCATTAGCCATGTGAAAAATGTGCTCATCTTCATTCTGTAATCGTTCTTTTCTCCTCCTTTCAATGTCATGACGTAGGTCATTTGGATCTATTACTTTGACCAGAGTCTGAAGAATTTCGACAGAAGACAAACTATTCATATTACTGTTGCACAAAGACCATATCTAACAAGAACTTTAACTAAAAGTTTAAACAACTTATTTTGTACTCATCCTGCTAATATAAACTGATACAAATGTTTTGAGATACAATTGATCATACAGTCAGAAAAGTTCTTCACATTAAATCAGGGATTCTACTTCTGGGATCCTATCTCAAAAAAAAGGCTGTGTCTACAAAAAAAATTAAAAGCTATACTTAAAATAACAACTGAATTTCATCCCTGGTACCAGAAAATAAATAAAATCACAAAAAAGGCAACTTAAATGTTAAAAAATTTATAGCAAAATGGAATAATTAAATATATTATGACAATGCAAGGGGATAATGTTTAACCATTTAAATTAGAAACTATTGGGGGCTTGCCACTTAGCTCAGTTGTTTAAAGCTCTTGCTTGGGAAAACTCAATCAGGGCAGGGGATCACAGTTTGATCCCCAGCTCCACATGCCACACCAGAACCACACTTAAGGCAGCCTGAGCCAGCCAAAAAAAAATCCTTCTCAACTTTTTAGGGCTGACTTGATAGCTCAGCTGACTAACGTACTTGCTTAGGCAGAGCCCAGCAGTCAGAGCATGCTGGCCTCACCCAAGGGGTGCGCTGAGACAGCGATTGAGACTGGGTGTGGTGGCGTGTGTCTGTAATCCCAGCACTTGGGAGGCTGTAAACAGGACTGAGTCAAGTCCGATCTCTGTAGTGAGACCCTGTACACCCTACCCTTTAGACCCTGTCCTAAATACAGAAAAATAATTAAAAAATACAAAAGAAACTATTATGTGGAAATTAACATGGAAAAACATTTACTAAAAAAAGTTAAAACTTAAAAAAGGTTCAATTATGAGTTATGGGGAATTCAGAGATTGTACATAAAAGTAATGCTATTGCCAATTAAAAAGAAAAAGGTATATAAAGCTAGAAACTGTATACACTATGATGATGCATATGTTAAAATGTAAGATATAAGATAGCAAGAAAAGACAATCATACTGGACTCTTTTAGAATATTTTGCTGAGTTTACACACCTATAATATTTAAATGATGGAACTTAACAAAAAAAGGGTATACAGATGAATGTCCTTTTTGTATCTGTGTATTCAAAGTGGTGAGGATAGATACATAGTTACATTCTCTTAATGAATAGAGGGATTTGTTCTAATGGTATTTGTAAATAGGATATCAAGTCTGCATCTTGTACAGCAATTAACCACTAGGAAGAATGTATGCAATGTGTTAATTATTGAAACTGTCCTACCAATTTGATTTGAAACTGTCTCATTGCTATTTGTTTCTCAATAAAATTATGGAAAAAAAGAAAAGACAATCAAATATTTTGTATTAAACTGCTGAATTATAGATTAGTTTAAAAATCCTCAAATTTCCTCTAAGCTAACTATGCTGATGGTTAGAAAACTTTTGAAAATACCGCTCAATAAACCAGTCTATCTCAGTAAGTTTAATAAAAATTATAATCATTTTCTCAAGTAAAAAATTATTTATATATTCTGTCAGAAATATGTATATTTTTGGTACTGGAAATTGAACTCAGTACCTTGTGCTTGCCAGACAGGCACTTACATGCTACTGAGCTATCTCACCAGCCCTATCAGAAATAGATTAAAATCTTTGCTCCATAAAAACTCTTTATTTCCCATAAATAATTTAGCAGTTTCTTTTAGAACTTGACATACTTTTCAAAACTTTTAAAAGAGCCAGTTTCCTTTTTCCCTGGCTAGTCAAATATTCTAATTAGTAAGGAAATGGGAGGTGTGAGAAGTGTTGGGTGGGAACCAACCACACATGACAATTAAGAAATTTAGTGGTATTTCCAGTATTTTGCTAGTTCACATTCCACAGAATTTTTCAAACATTCTACAGTAAATAAATCAAATGAGACTTAGTTCCTTTAATTCATTCCATGCAAAATTAAAAAAAAATGTATTCCACATGACTGCTTTGGAAAAACACATACAGAACATACTTTCCATAAGAATCAATTTAGTTTTGTAATGAATATTATATACTATAATGCAGTATCAATAGTACAAAGCCATTATGCTTAGAGCCTGTCTCTTGGAGGGAATATTTTTGCCTTTTGTCAGTATTCTCACTCTAACCTGGCCAATAATCAGAGCCACCTGGAGAATTTTTAAAATTTCAAGATTCCTGAGTCTCAACTCTTCTTCCTGTATGTCAACTCCCTTTTGACTCCACCAATCCCTTTTCCCATTAATATACCAACAATTAGATAATCTTCCATCAAACATTATATTCACTTACCTGATTTGATTCATGTATCATAGTTTGTTTATTCTGAAGCTCAGCCAAAGATATATCTATTCTCCTAAAATAATACATTATATTATATTACAATTAAATATATCATGCACTAATTCCTGATTCTAATACTACAGAATAGAATTTGAAACAAAGCAGGTATGTCTTAGAGAAAGCAAAACAAACCTGTTACCAGGTGGGTTTTTGTCTATATGGCAGGGCATAAATAGCCTGTGAATAACATTATAAGGAATATTTAGTGTTTCTCAAATCACTAATTTATGCAACCTCCAACCTTTTTCCAGTGATATACTGAATTCTAACACTGCCTCCAGTCAGTTCACAGGACAGGGTACACCACCTGCTTGGATACATGCCAACAGAAGACAGGCTTTCATCAAGCTGCCCTCAGAACAGCCATTTGTAATCACAAGAAACAACCCATGATTTTAATAACTTGACAATCATCTTTCATTCTTGCAGCCAGAACTTCAATAGACCACTACTAGAGATTAGAAACAGCAGAATCAATGCTATATTTACACGTTAGCCAGTGGCTTCAATGCAACCTATTCTACCTATGTCTACCAGCCCACTATCTGCTTGGGTTGGCCTGGCTTTTATGTATAACATGCACTCTGAGAATCTACAAAAAATCAAGTGAGCAAGTTTAGGCAGCAGCACTTTCCAAATATGTTCTCAGGTTTTCTTTTTTCTTTTCTTTTTAATGAATTTAGGACAGGGTCTCACTAAGTAGATCAGACTCATAGTGATTCTCCTGTTTTCAGCCTCCCAAGCACTGGGATTACAGGCTTGTGCCACCATACCCAGTCTCAATCACTATCTCAGTTCACCCTAGGGTCAGGGCCAGCACAGCACTCTGGAAATGGAACCCTGGCCATTGTGCTCTGCAGAAGCAGGTGCTTTAGTCCACCAAGCTATCTGGCTGACCCCTAAGGTTAATTTTCAAGAGTTAAACAGGAGAGACCCAGACCGCAGGCCCAGCGAGTGAGAGAGATGACTGGGGCCATGGGATCCTGAACAGACCCAGAGCGCAGGCCCGGCGAGTGAGTGAGACAACTGAGGCCGGGATCCTGAACAGACCCAGAGCACAGGCCGGGCGAGTGAGAGAGACGACCCGGGCTGCGGGATCCTGAACAGATCCAGAGCGCAGGTCCGGCAGAGTGAGACGACCTGGGACCCTCCGGATCCTGAATAGACCAGGAGCGCAGGTACTGTGAGTGAGTAAGACAACCGAGGCCGCGGGATCCTGAATAGACCCAGAGTGCAGGCCCAGCACGGAACCCTTCAGCAGAACTCCCTGCAAAGAGGCTAGAGGCAAGACCTACCCAGCTGATTCAGGAGCAGAACATCTTGCAAGAGAGACAAAAGGGTTCAACTCTAAC
>NW_004524586.1:28923859-28943826 GCF_000260255.1 Octodon degus | reverse complement strand
CAGAGGTTTGTACCTATGTTGTTTATTATTTCTTGCTTATATCTTATAATATGAGAAACTACTTTGGCAGTAACAATACACAATGTACTAACCATTAAAAAAAAAGAGTTAAACAGGAATATAGTAATCAAAGACTACCTGTGAATTTCTGGATCTGAATTCGATTTACTTTCTTTTGCACCTGTGTCACATACGTCTTGAATTCTCGAGAAACGTTCATGTAGAGTAATGTTAGGTGATGGAAAATAATTTGCTGGAAAAAGAAACAAATAATTTCATCTCAATATAAAACTGCTTCCACTTAAGAGATTATATTTAAGCACAGGAAGAAGTGAGTATTAAAACTCCCATCTTTTTTTCTGTTGAAAACACATGGGACCTAAAGTATTTCATACACTAATTTGAAGTGCTCATATGCTTTTTTCCAAGCCCAAGTGAAACCTAATTTATGTTCAAGGCTTTTCTTCCTGATGTATCTGCTTACTTCCCCAGAGCAAAATATAGTGTGTTCTCCAAGTGAGCACCATTTTTCTCTAAAGAACCTTTTTTTCTCCAAAGTAAGACCTTGCTCTATCTGCAAAGTAGACAACACAGAGCTCTACAGTTCAACACAAATAAAAATTAGTTTCGCAAACAACAAATTATTTTGAAACATCAAAACAATTCTGAAAAAACCCTCAATGTTGTATTTTAGGGTCTACAGAGTGTTCAGGGTCTCACTACTACATCAGACTCGTAGTGATATGCCTCTTTAGCCTTTGAAGAGCTGGGATCACAGGCGCACGCCACCACGCTCATTAACTGAGGTTCTTGAAGACAGTCTAAAATCAGCTATGTTATAGGCTTTTAATGGGATAGAAAGGAGAATATACCCAATCCCCCATAACGCTACTTAAATGATCTTTTCTCCTAATTTACTATTCCTGTTGTAGAATAATCTCCTGGATTTTTCTGCTATACCTGCTCCCTTTCTGCAACTAATTATATTTCTTTGGGTGAAAGGCATGGGAGCTGAGAGGGTGGACTGCTTCAGAAAAACTGCATGCTCTCTCTACTTACCCATTGTATACTTGAGGATCAAACCCAGTGTCTCATATAGGCTAGGCTAGTGCTCTATGACTGACCTACATTCCCAGCCCACACTGACATTTCAAAAAATATATATGCCTTAGCTTGAGCAGCACAAAAAAAGTTCATTTTTTTTTTTAGGAACTGGTGACTGAACTCAGGCCCTTGTGTTTGCCAGGGAAGCACTTATTACACCGAGCCATCTCCCCAGCCCAGAAAAAGTTCATTTCTTAAACATGTTTTATGAAGATCCAAAAAGATTAATGCAAGTATAAAGTAAAACTAGGGATTATAGAAGGCCTCTAGCTTATAATACCCTCAACTGCTTTATTTATGTAGCATTACTACAAAAAACTATTCTACCTCAATGAATTTTCCAATTAATGAAAACCCTCCAGAAGCAAAAATAATTTAATGCAAAGCTTTAAAGTATTTATTATGCTACTTTTTAATGCCGTTAAGTATGCCAAATCAAACTGAAATCTTTCACTGATCACTTAACAAATTCCTACAACAGTAAGTCCCTAAGAACATCACAAATGATCTGGACTTCTGTACTGCTTGAGTACCTTTCATATCTATTTTTTGTTGTTGCTTCTCCCTCTTTAATAGGATATCAATTATTCCTTCTCAGTGCACTCTATGTCTGCCTTTTGCAGTGTACAAAACCTCTCCTTTTCTAACATGTGACTTTTAATCTACTAACAGTTGAAGTAAGAGGTTATTAGAAATACATACAAAGAGCAAATAGGCTTGAATGAATGTGACAATTCTCTCCAACAGATTTCCTAATTGATGATATAACTTACAATGAAATATTTATTATTAAACTGTATGACAGGTATCACAGCTCAAGAAAAGTCAGCACAATATTATTGTGTCATCCCTAATGTATGTGTAAAATATACCAACCTTTAACTTGATGAATCATTGTTATGATTTCCTGAGCAAATTCTCTTGTAGATTTGTTTTCAGTATTCTGAGGTGAGTGAAGATGTTCAAACACTGGATGAAATATCTCAATTTTCCTGTCACCAGCAACCAAATCATGTGACATCTGTCTCTCTGTGGAATAGCTAGAAGCATCCCTAGAATAATTCACAAATGTTTAACTAAATTGAAACTATTTTGATAAGGACACAACCTACTGAAAATTAAGATAGCTGCAAAATTAAAAAGAAATGTATTTTTTAATTTTGGCATTAAATTATATGCTATAAAACATGTTTAATAACAATTAGAAAAAAATAGCTAGAGGGTCAGGGATGTAGCTCAGCAGCACAATGTGTGTCTGGCAAGCACAAGGTCCTGAATTAGATTATTGGTACAAAAAAAGATATAGATATATGGTTCTGAGTTCTTTTCAAATCAGAGGTCAGTAAATATTTACCATTTTAATGATAAAAGCTTCAAAGTTTTAACTGAAAAAATTTTTACTTTAAAAATGCAAAGAATTAAAGACAGATTAAGACAGGCATGCATCACCATGCATGCAATCCCAGCATCTGGGAAACTGAAGCAGGAGGATTATTTTAAGTTTAAGGACAACCTGGGCTATGTAAAGGAGTTCAAGGCTAGCTTAGAGTACATAGTGAGATCCCGTCTCAGAAAGAAAAATGACAGAATAGTGTCTATTTCTAAGTGGCCAAAACACTGTACAATCAGCAAGACTGTGCAATCTTGAAATATCACATTTTAAAAGCTGAGCTCAAACTTAAGAATCTTTGACTTCATAAAAATTCTTATATTTCTATTGATAATTAGTAAGTTTAGAATATTATTTTGAACTTGAATTGTTAAGAAATAAATTTAATCACAAAATGTCACTCAGAAAAATAGTTATTAGAGAAGTTCTGGTCATTAATATAAATTATTGTGTTTGTCCTAATATGGACATTTAAAGAAATGCTACCATGTTATATAATCCCAGCTATTTTATTAACTAATACTTTCTGCAACTTGAACTAAGTTTTCATGGTGCTAAGTCTGAACCCATGGCCTTGCATGTGTTCAGTAAGCATTCTACCACTGAGCTACATCCCCAACCAATACATTCTGAATCTTTGATCTTTTTTTTTTCAGGACCAGGGATTGAACTCAGGACCGTGCGCTTGCCAGGCAAGTGCTTATTCTACTGAGTCATCTCACCAGCCCCCATTTTGA
The DNA here is from genome assembly GCF_000260255.1 of Octodon degus. Classification (NCBI taxonomy): domain Eukaryota; kingdom Metazoa; phylum Chordata; class Mammalia; order Rodentia; family Octodontidae; genus Octodon; species Octodon degus. The sequence goes on along the minus strand of NW_004524586.1, from coordinate 28,940,595 downwards.
ACTTTCATTAAGAGCTCTCCTTAGTATGACAGGTACTATTATCAAGTGATTATTACCACACAGAGCTAACATTTATTGAGGTTTACCAAACATAAAGGGTTAGAGCTAACTACCATTATCTTATAATCTTTACAATAGCTCTACGGGGAACACTGAGACAGTGAATGTCCTGGTTGTTTGTTATCAATCAGCATGTACCTCTTATTCGTCTGTATTTCCCTCGAAACTCCTTTTGATGCTCTCCAGAAATCAAGTTCATTGTCCAAAGACCTGAGATTTAAAGCCACTGGGTTCTTTATGAGCATGTTACAGGTTCTAATTTAAACCTAAGGAATATGTTTTAAGTAACAGCAGTACCAATGAATGAATTACATCTCATCAGAAACAGAAAGCAGGGTGGCCGGGGAGATGGCTCAGTGGAATAAGTGCTTGCCTGGCAAGCTCAGGGGCCTGAGTTCAATTCCCGGTTTTGCCAAAAAGAAAAGAAACAGAAAGCAGGGCTGGCGAGATAGCTCAGTAGTCTAAAGCGCCTACTTAGGCAAGCTTAGGCAGGCACGGGGTGGGAGTGGGAGTGGGGGGTGGTTCAATCCTCTGTACCACATACTGCACCAGCCCCACCTTCAGGGCAGGGCTGAGCCTGCCCAAAAAAAAAAAAAAAAACAAAACAAATAAACAAACAAACAAAAAAAAAACAGAGCAATTACATAAGTTTTGGGGTATAGGTGCATGCATATATGCATTTATTATTCAAATCACATATCTATATACATCCAAAACTGTTTCAGGGTCCTGAGAGGATTACAAATATTTTTTGTTGCTTAATTAACTCCTCTAACAAAAGGGTTTCAAGTGCCGATTGATCACTGAAAAGGAGACATTTCTGACTTCCCATGCTCCCTGTTCTGAGACAAGTACTGTCAGAGACAACTCCCTGCCAAAGTAGAAACACAGGAAAGTGATTATGCAGCAGACTGATACAACTGCTGTGGTTGATTCATTAGGACCTTCATTAGAAGAAGCATTTCCCTTCTTTTCTAATTTGGTCCGTGTTTCCTACTGTGCATGTGACAACTAGTCAAGAGACATTCACTGGTAAAAAGCAAGAACATCCCATAACAAGCTCCAGTAACAAAAAAATTACAAATGCTTTCCATTTAAAGGGATGTAATGTTACAAAACTCCTGTCTCATAAGAAAAAACACAGCTTTTAAAAACATTGTATAGGTCAAAAATAAGGTATTTAAATAGAATTATAAAAATGGTATATATGGACAAAAAACAGTTGATTTTTTAAGCCTCAGTTTATCAGAAAAGGAATTCAGCTGATAAGTTTCCAATCTTCCCTGGATAATTAATGATTTACTTATAATTTATTATAATTTCATTATTGACACAACTCTTAACCTCCACTCCATATCCAACACTCAATCCATACAAGTACTTTAGTATACTTTCTGGTGTAATATATGCTGAAGTTATACTTAATTTCTGAAATTTTAGTGTCTAAAATTGTTATGTTAAAATTTATCCTAGAGTTCCTTCAGTACAGGATTTTAAATTAAAAATATTAAAATTATCATTTTCTAGGAAAAACAGTATAGCCCCAAATTTTAGTACTTAAAAAATCATGGGGCAGGGGATGTAGCTCAGTGGTAGAGTGCTTGTCTAGCATGTACAAGGTCCTGAGTTCTGAGTCCAGTACTGCAAAACAAAAACCAAAAACATGATACTTAAGATATCTTTTGCTATAGGAAAAACTATGCAGACTTGAAAATGAAAATATTCTAAGTAGTCATATTTCTTCTATTTTTTTAAAAAAATTATGTATTTATTTACTTGGTACAGGGTCTTGCTATACATCTCAGACTTGGTAGTGATCCTGTCTCAGCCCCCCCAGTGCTAGGATTACAGGCGTGTGTCACCATGCTCGGTTTCGGTGGCTGGCATGGCACACCTGGGGTTCCGGGGCCGGCACAGTATGTTGTGCTGGGGATCAAACCCAGGTCTTTGTGCTTGCCAAGCAGGAGCTTAGACCACCAAGCTACCTCCCCAGCCCTAAGTATTCATATTTGTAAATCTAATTATCTCTTGGTTCACTTTCCTTTTTAATTTCCTATGACATGGATTGATTAAACAGTTAATAATTTTAGGAAATTTCCCCTGAACAAGTAGCTACTCAGAAAAGACTAAATGTTTTCTCAACTGAAATACATTTTAGACTGTTTTAAGGAATAAATACAGTCCAAAATCTGAATCTTAATGCTACTTCTAGTACTGAATACAAATCTTCTAAATTTGTTTGTTCCCTTCCCTTGTTTTTCCCATCTTCTTCTCTATTTAAGGATGTTCCCACTGACATTCTCCTTGAGTGCTGTGCACAAAAATCTAAGAAAACATAAAAAGCTACATTAAGTTTAATTTTCTATTGTTCATACTTAGGACACATAAAAATAAATGCATGGCAAACCACCTACAACAAAATACCCAACAACAAAACCCCAAAGCAACAGTAGGTCTGCCCTCTGGAAGCTCTTACTATATAATAAAAATCATGACTCATAGTAACTTCTACCTGATAATTAAGTTTCTGACAAAGTGGGTCACTAGAACACAGTCTTTCTTAACAAAAGAACTAACTATACAGTGAACATTCAAGCAAATGTCTGCCTTCTGTTTCCAGATACAACCCAGAATCAGGAGAAATCACCAGGAGATAGCCTCATGTTTTCAACCAGACTGGTAACTGAAGGAACAAATATCAAAATATCTGATCAAAACCAAGCAAATGATGCACAAAATTAACCATCTTACTCCTTAAAAAGTGGATTATTTCTAAATATTAACCAACAAATAAATCCTTCTCTATACTATTCTATGATTATTTCCATCTTTTCCAGCAAAGAAAAATCTAATTTATGTTTAATAGTTGAAAACATAATTCTCCTGAGGGCATTAACTACCTTTTATGGATACTTCATCAGTACATACACGATTAAATCCAACCTACAAAACACTTCCACAACTCACACACCAATACATGAGAGCAAGATTTTGTTCACTATGATGCTTTATTGTACTGAAAAGATGCATATAATTGTTCAGTTATTTATTCTTCAGGTCTTTGAATAGAGAGAATTTTCAGTCAAGGCTCTTTATTACAAAAGGCATCCTGCAGGCACTGTTCAAACATTCAAACATGTCCTGCCAGGCTCCACTGATAGATCATGAGAATTCATAAAATTATAGTTTATATGTTCAAAACAAAAGTGCAGCAGCAGCCTCAATTTTGGGAATTTCATTTCTGTGACAGGTGATGATGATGCTTCCATTTTTCATTTCAAATTATAAAATTAACTGTATAGTATCTTGAATGAGGTCCTCCAAAACTGGTATTTCTAGCATTCTTTTCTTTGTCTTTTTGATAAAGGGTCTTGCTATGCAGTTCTGGCTGACCTTGAGCTCACTTTGTAGCTCAGGCTGGTCTCGAACTCACAATGGTCTTCCTGCCTCAGCCTTCCAAGTGCTGAGATTACAGGTGTGTGCCATTACGCCTGGCTTTCCAGTATTCTTTAAAAGTACAATATATTAATTCCTCTTAAGCACACGTATTCATTAGTATATTTTATGTATTTCCTGCAGGTGCAATGAATGTAGGAAAAGTATGAATGAGGACTGGTGTGTCTAAGTTTAAGAAAAGGAACAAAACTACTGCTTAAAAAAAGACTTCGGTATAACTCCTTCTCCTATCCCCATCCTAGTCTTTCAGTTTTCTTGTTTTTGACTGAAGTACAACTGTGAATATGTCTCAAATCAACACGGTCCATCATGTTTTCATTCTTACATTGGTAGGGTACAAAGGCCATGAACAGATTTAGCCAACATAAGCCAAACTAAAGCAACTTGCTATTCTTAGAATCCATAAATGTGAGATACTATTAACAATGGGATAAAGCAGACAAGCTTGCTTTAAGAAACTATAACTTATTATAACAGGAGTCTGGCTTTTTCCAAGAATTATTAAGAACTAAAGTACACATCTTATAAATAGACATCTTCGAAGATTATGGCCTAATTTCTTCTACTGGAAGAATCTCGTCAATTAAGCCCAGTTATTTCAGGATGGCAACAGGAACCACCTTAAGTCTTCTACCTCCTGGAGTCACAAGGGAACAAATAGACTTAAACTGTAGTCACTTTTTTTAAAAAATGTATTTGGTACAGGGTCTACAGGGTCTCACTATGTAGATCGGACTCGCAGTGATTCTCCTGTTTTCAGCCTCCCAAGCGCTGGGATTACAAGTGTGCCACCACACCCAGCCTCAATGACCATCTCAGCATGCCCCGGAGGAGGGGCCGGCACAGAGGCTGAATCCAACCCCAGCCGCTGTGCTCTGCCTAAGCAGGTGCTTTAGTCCGCTGAACAAACTGTAGTCACTTTTGACAAAGGCAAGTCACTTCACCTCTCAAGGCCTCTTTTTCCTCCTCTAATAAATCAGGACCTGCTAAAGTCTCTTCTCACTCAAAAATTCCCTAAACATCATCAGGGAACACAGGCTCTGAGCAATTGCAAAGATCAGGTCTCCTTGAATTCCTATCCCTGAATAAGAAACATCTGGCAGCACAGAAATACTTTGATTCATGAAGAACAACTCCATGGAATTCCTGGCACTCAAGAAGCATCTGGAGATAGGATGTGGGAACAAGCAGACATGCAATCACCTCCTATTAATAATGGCAGGACTCATTTTCATTATAGGATTTTTTTTTGGGGGGAGGAATCCAGGTGATCCCACTACCCCATGGGCTAAACACACTACAAGTTCTACTTCCAAAGCTGAAAGTTAAGGTGGCAGAAGAATTAAAGATCATAAAGAGAAAACAAAGATAATACCTGGATGGATCTACATTTTTCTTCACATCTACTTTAACTGTAAGTGACTTCTTCTCAAGACTGACAGATGAGGGTTTCACATTGGAAAGGTTTTGACTGATATCCACTTGGTTACTGGAGGAATTGTTCTCTTTTCTACAGTCTTCTTCTTTCTTCATTTTTTTCTTCCATTTGTCATTACAGAGCTTCAAATTAACCTCATTTTTACTTGAATGCACACAAGGAATGCAGTCTTTCTTAGGTGGTTTAATAGGAACTTTGACAAGTCCATCTTCGGTCTCTCTCCCACGTCTAGCATTAAAACAATCTGATTCTCTATTTACAGGGTCTTTTTGAGAATATTTTCTATCTTCTTCTTTCAAGTATTTCTGAGTTCTCCCAACAGTAAAGCCCTGGTCATCATCTGAGAGCCTATGGTGCTTGTGATGATAGTCATACGATACTTTGGTTGCTGAAGTGGTCTTTGGGTATTCCCTCTCAGCATATCGGTGAGCTTGGGGTCTGAAGTTCCGCGGATTCTTCTCCTGGTAAGCTGGGAAAGAATGCTCAGGCTTCCACTTTGGGTTCCTGGCAGACTCTCTTTTTTCATATTTCTCCACATCTTTAGTTCTTTTTGATGTGTGTCTATATTTTCTGAAATCACGATCCTCAGGATACCTGTGTTGACATAAAGCAGTTTACACTTGCACTACAGAGAAGAAAGTGAGAATTTATATGTGTAGAATGCTGGGCAGCATGGCTTTAAATGCAGAACACAGAGGTAAGATAACCTTGAGGTAAGTTACCTTACCTCAAACCAATTCATAGATGCACAACGTAAAGAGGAAAATACCATCTTTTAAAAAATATTCTAGCCATCAGTATGATTTACTCTAAAAAGAAACACTTAACTACTACTAGTAGACCATGACTAAACTATAATGCTTTCTATCTTTTTCTATCTTTTTAAACAAAAGATTTTCAAGGTGGTTATCTTCAACTATAAAGTAAACACTTTTTCACTTGAGGCTTTAAACTAAATTACCCGGGTTTAATGTTTTCCTATACCTCTTCTGAAAAGAGCTCCTTGTGTCAAAGTCTTCTGAGCCTCTTCTAGATGACTGGGGATATTTTTCGTCTTGCATCCTCTGGTGCCTGAACTCATCTTCATGCCACTTTCCTTCAAATGTAAAGGGATCTGCCATTGACCTCTCAGGTGGTTTCCTTCCTCTCTCATTGTAGTTATCAGGAATATACCTCCCTTGCATTTTCTGGGGATAAGGGCTCCTCTCATGCTCTAGGTAGGATACACCCTCTGAGTATGTGGGCATATACTGAGACCTTCTATTACCATCCCCTCTTTCAGGCAAGTATACTTGGTGAGGGTTATATGTGTAAACACTGTCAAAAGAGTTTCTTATGTTTGGGGAAGGTGATCTATGCTCATAAGGCCTATGATAGAAACTTCCATGAGGGAAAATCCTTGGTTTATTTTGTCCATGTTGCTCATCTTCCACTCTCCAAGCAACAGGGCTTCTCAGATCTTTTCTATATTCACAGCCATAAGGCCCAGAAGATCTTTGCTTGTAGTATTCAAAATTTCTAGATACTGGTGATAAAGACCTATGTGAACAAATACAGAAAAGTTTAGTCCATTTTAAGACAATACACTGTTTGTCTTATATGACCCACTTACAACGTTTAACTTTCCAAAAAGTACACTGTTTCTTCCACTCAAAACAAATTAATCAATTTGCTGTATGTGGAACTGTGTATTGCAGGTCTGAAGATGATACTGCCTAACCTGACAAGTGTTCTCTTTCCTTCTGACCTAATGTATTTGATGTGCACAGCAAAATGGGCTGAATATACTCATTGTTTTGAAGGAGGACCATCTTAGGCATACAGCAGGATCCATTTTGGAAAATTGCTGATTGCAAAATTCTGACAAAACAACACCCAGACACTTCAAGTGGCTAGTCAGCAAAAGCTTAATCAGGTTCAACAGCCAAGTGAGACGCTGAAGGAACAGATTCACACAAGCAAACATGTAGAAGAATGTCTGGAAAACTGAATATGACCTCTGAAATTAAATTAGATTCTAAGATGAAATGATACAACAACCCAAGCTTAGATCTAAGGTTGATATCATTGTTTTTTACACTGAATATCTATTCTCTCTCTTAAAGATATATTAAGAAGTAAAAAGTACACATTTAACAGGTAGAAGGGGAAGGGGAAAAAAGTGAATCTTAAGACTTGAAACTTACATTCAATTCCTCCATTAATATTTCTACCAAAAATAAACTTTTCTTTCCCAGACCTAATCCTCACATATCAATCAGAAGATATGCTGTTCAAATAGTGCCAGTAACTTTGGTGAGAATTTTTTTAGTAGAGATGTAATGCTCTCTAGGGACAACACATTCCTTCTATGTCTACCTTCTCCAGAACTCTGACATTGCCAACATGGAGTCTTATATTCCTACTGAAAAGTTCCTACAGCTAGGGAAATGAGTGTGAGTTTCCCAGCCTAAAAGTCGAGAGAAAGAGCAATGCTATTATCTAGAACCCCATAAAATTCAATTTTGCACCTAGAATCCTTTCCCCATCTGTCCAATATTTCAATCTTACTATTTTTTTGTCTTTTTGAGACAAGGTCTCAATAAGCAGTTCAGGCTGGCTTTGAGCTCACTTGCTATTATCCTCCTGTCTCAGCCACCCCAGTGCTGGGATTACAGGCATGTACTGCCATACCTGGCTAATGTTTCACTCTTAATGTCTTCTAAAATAATGAAGAGGTTACCCTTGCAGATTTTTTATTCACACCCTTAAGTGATGCCCCAGAGTTAGAGAAACTATGAGTGAATCTTTTTACTTTCAGGGACAAGACTATATTCTCCATACAAGGAAGGAGGCATATCTGTCTCCCTCAGGTATCTATGGGTACATATATACAATACTGCCCTCTAGACTCATCAGGCTAAATATACTGGTAAGTATTACTTAGCTGAATCAGAGAGAATCCAGAGCTATACTTTATCATAGGAGAGGAAGCAACTACAGCCTCTGAGGACTTCCTGGAACATTTCATTGATTTTACTGCTAAGGAGAAGCCAGAGGTCTTCCAGACTGGATGAAATACCCAAGATCTTACTTTAATCCTTACTTTACATTAAAAACTGTATTGATGTTACATTTTATAGCATGTTTTACTATATAACGCCTCTTTCTTCTGGAGAAATTTGCTGGATTGCCATCACTTACAGTTATCTTAAAGCAGTGATGGTGAACCTTTTAGAGACCAAATGCCCAAAATGCAACCTAAAAACCACCTATTTATTGCCAAGTACCAATATTACAATTAAACCTGAACACTGAGGTTTTAGTTTAGAAAAAATAACTGTTACCTGATACTTGGCTGCAGGGGCAACTTGGCTCATGACCCAACATACAGAGCTTGGTGTGCTCATTGTGGCACACAAAACATAAGCTCACCACCACTGTCCTAGATCGAGTCTGTTGGGAGATAGTTCTCCACAGTCTTCTGAGTTCTGCATGCCTTACCAGTACAGGCATGGGCAGGTTTTGTTGCAAGGCAATCAGCCTTGGAAATAGAGACTGGGTCTCCCTTAGGGACTGAGAGTTGATTTGTTTGCTCCCAGAATAATAAGACATTGTTTCCTCCAAGGCAGACTGGGAAGATCTGTGCACAGCTATGCATAGGGGACTCAGGTTTCTCAGCTATGTCACAACCCCACTGCTCTGCAGCATCCACCCAGCCAGCCCTTCTGCAGTGCTGGCCCTCAGTGGTCACAGAGGGCAGGTGAAGGACATGAATGTGAAGCTCAAGCTGCCTGCTGTACGATGAGTAATAAATGCCTTTGTTTCTGACCCAGGAGTGCTTTCTGGCAGGCTGATGAGTTAGGCTGCAAGTAGGGTAAAATATCTTGCTTGACCAAGAAACCTAACACAAAAAGGTGAAACAAAATGACTTCTATGATACCTTCTGTTTGAATCATGTGCTTCATTACATTCTCTTTTTATTTCTGAAGTCCTCACATTATAGTCTGGTGAAGTACAAAATGAAAACTGCTAAAGAACTGATAGATGGGTCACTACATTATCAAAATGAACAAGCACAGTGGCCAGGTTACATTAACATGAAGATATTGGTTTCCTTTCTGTGTATGTAACTGTGGTCTTTTTTTTTTTTTTCAGAACCGGGGATTGAATTCAGGCCCTTGTACTTGCCAGGGAAGCACTTATTCCACTGAGCTATCTCCCCGGACCCTATTGTGGTCATTTTAAGGCCTAAAATAAACTAGTTACATTTATAGTTTTGAGCCTTTGTTCTTCAATTGAATACATTTTTCCTTCTTTCTGCCTTTAGAAATTTTACCCACCCTTAAGTACTGAGCCAACGTTGTTTCTGGTCTTCTTCAAGAAATTTTTCCTCTATAAAAGCAGAGTTATTTCCTCCCTGTAGATCCAGAATGCTTTGTCCCCATCAGTAACAGTGCATTTTTCCTGCTTTCATACTTGGCAATCTCCCCAGCCAGACTGTGCGCTTGCTGAGAGGCCAGGAAAGTCAGGATATTTGCCTTTATAGCAGGTGTACAATAAAAACTGGTTAAAGTGCTTTAATCTAATTACATATACTATTGATACCACCCACCAGAAGAGGTGAACTACAACTGAGCTATTCAAAACAATTATGTGCCATGATTAAGAAACTGTTTTCTAATTCTAAATTTCTTCCAAAAAATTGATCACTAAAATATGAAGAGCTCTAAACCACACACAATTCTAAACACTGTGACACTCAAAGATGTTTCTTACCCTCTTGCTATGGCTACTGTATTTATTATAAATTCCAGCTGCTATCCATAATTAAAGCTGTCAGTTCTTAGAATATAGAAATACAACCTTTACCATAACCTCTAATGTAAATAACCAAGTCTCATGGGCTTATTTAAAATAGATTTTTACTAGTAGTGGTGAATTTTAAAGTCATAGCACAACCCAAATTCAAGCTTACTCTGCTAAAGTACAAACTGCTCACCTGAGTTTCCATCTGGGGGATGGAGATTGTGACCATGCCATCCTTTGACACGTGGGCCACTATGCAATTTTTTATACTGCAAAGAAACACAGTTATTACCAGTTTTGTAGAAAGAGTTTCCAATTTGCTCTAAAACACAGTGAATGCTACCAACAGAAAGATATTTAACCCCTCTTTGCCTTATTTTCCCATTTGCAAAATGGGAATTATAGTAACACTTACCTTACTGTAATGTTGTCAAGACAAAATGAATAAAATTATATCAGAAAATTTTTTCTCTGATGGACCACATTGTAACTGTTTCAGGTTTTGTAGGCCATATAGAATTTTTCTCAAAACTACCTACTTTAAAAAACATAACACCCTAAAAATGTAAAAAAATGGTGAGACTACCTTGAGATACGCTGTAAGTATAAAATATACATCAGGTTTTAAAAACTTGGTCCAAAAAAGGAAAAGAATGCAAATATTTCCTTAATAGGTTTTCATATTTATAACACATTAAAAGGATTATCTTGAGTACATTAGGATAAATCTTTTATGGTGTTAAAAGTAGTTTAAAAATAAAACTCTAACACAGGTTTTAGCTAAAGAAAAAGTAGGTCGGGTAGGATAAATGTACTATAGTTTGATGACCCCTGAGTTAAATCATGAAAAGAACTTACTAGTGTCTAGCACAAATACATGTTTCCCTGAAGACCTAGGTAAAAAACTAGAGGTCAAAAGTGCCATCCCCATTAAGCTTATCTTACCTTACTTGCTTTAAGGAGCAGATACCAAGTAAAGAATAGTGATGGCAGTAGGGCAAGGATGGCATGATTAGGGCTGGCATTTATGATCTCTGATTTTCACAGCTATTTTCTGTGTAGTTCTTATTTTGGGCAAAGAAGGTAACAACTGCTAAATAAGTGTTCTGAAAAGAGGGAAAAGTACCCAGAATTATTTTATCTGAATGCAATCATTACTGTTTTCCTGGTGTTTGCCATGATCTTACAGTCTTCATATAATTACAGTCAGAATAGGGATAGAATATAGGACATCCTGTTTTTTTTTAAATAGATTACAAAAATTGTAATTCCTAATTATAAGAGTTACTGCATAAGTTTTTATCAGATAAATTTACTAAAAATTTAAGCATTAAATAATTACTTGATCTCTGATTTTGTGCTAAAATAAGTAACACCAAATATGTTTTTGGTGCTGGGATACAAATGAAGGGCCTCACACATGCTAATCATATGTTCTACCACCAAGCTACATCCTCCAACCCAAATGAGTAAATTTTAGAAGTATTTTAGATATTCTTGAAAACCTGATAGCTTCAGAAAATGAATTTTAAAAATACATAATTAGGATAAAAGCCTCTATACTGTTACTTATATCTCAGTAGTCCTCAGTATGATTCTATAATTAATTTTTTTTCCCTGTATTTTAAGGGAAGGGTCTACAGGGTGTTCAGGGTCTCACTACTAGATCGGACTCGTAGTGATTCTGTTTAGTGAGGAAGTGCTGGGATTACAGGTACATGCCACCACGCCCAGTCTCAATCACTGTCTCAGCACGCCCCAGGGGCAGGGTGGGCATGGCAGGGCCAAGGATCAAACCCCCAGTCCCTGTGCCTGCTTGCAGGCACTTTAATCCAGAGCTATTTGGCCAGCCTTGATACTATGATTAAGTAGTTCCCCACTTACTAGTTCTAAATCTCTGGTAGCTTTCAAAATTATTGCCATCTGTACATGAATCACCAGGCATACAGCCTGCTATGGTGTATACCTAGATGTCCTGCCCAAAGAAAGCCTCATGTGCTCAGAAGTTAGACTTTGGAGATAGAATGAATAATGGGGGCATGGTATTCTCATCAGGGGATTAGTGTACTGATGAGTTTATAGCTAAAGATGAGTCACTGGGAATGTGACCTGAATGGGTCTATACCTCCTTTCCTCCCTTGATCTCTCTCTGCTTCCTGTCTGACATGATGAGCTGTTTCTCCTTTGCCATTCTTCACTGCTATGCCACCCTGCCTTGGAGCCAGACTATGGACTACAACCTCTACAAACTATAAGCCCAAACAAACCTCTAGTCTTTTAATTTGTGGCTGTCAGGTACTGCATCTCAGCATCAAGAGTGTAAGACAGATTTTGGTACAAGTAGTAGTCATTGCTATGAAGTTACCTGACTATGTGGTTCAGAACCTTCGAAGCTGGCTTGTGGGAGTTTGGAAAGGTTTGGAGATGTCAGCTGGAGAAAATGATCAAGGATGCTATGAGTCAAGCTTGATGGTAGACTGTGGTTGGAGCTTAGAAGACCAAAATATTGATAATAATGTAGCCAGAAAAGACCAGGCTCAAGAGGTTTCATTTGGGAAGGACTCCATCAGCAGTTGGACTCCAGACAATGTGTGTTAGCAGAAAAATTATTTGTATTTTTCTCATGTTCTGAGACTTTGCAGGAGACTGAGGTAAGAGTGGTAGATTAATTAATCTGGCAGAGGAAATTTAAAGACAGCCAAACTTTCAGGCTATGGCTTGAGTACTGTTGGGGGCTTCTAGCTAAATCTACATTGAGAATCAAGAGCAAACAGCATGGCTGAATGATTCTAAGTTTTTGAGTTTGGCCAGAAATGAAGCTCCAGTAACATTGGATCCTACAAAGATGAAGTAGAGGTCAACATTACAAAGAAGTCAAGTACTCTGGATCTAGACAATACAAAGGATATCTTGAGGCCACTGAAGGAATCTAAAAGACCTGATCCTTTGTAAACTCAAGGGTGGAAAAGTGAAAGATTTTGCTTAGAGAAGAGAGCCTTAGGGCACCATGCTCCAGAACAGCAGCAGCCTAGGGAATGTGAATTGATTCCTTGAGAGTCAATTCAGTATGCTCAGCCATTCACAGTCAGAGGCTTCTGCCACCATGAGCTAGATACAAAAGGGCTCAGTTACTATTCAGGCTGGAGCCAGACCTTGGTGTCATCCACATGGTTCTGGATTTATGCACATGTAGAATGCAAGAGTTGTGGGGTCAGGAAGACTTCCACCAAAATATCAGTAGAAGGTCTGAGAGGCCAGGCACTGTGCTTCTGAGAGGGCAGTGTGTAAAGCCAAAAGTGCAGTGGAGACCCCAGAAGGTTGTGGAAGCCAGGACATGGAATGTCTGAGGATAGCCACAAGGAGTAATCAAAGGCAGTCCAAGACAGAAGCCATGAGGGCTACAACCACCAGCAGTGCCAGAGAGGTAACTATAACATGGTATCACGTTGTGGTTTTGGTTTAATTTCCCTAATTACTAATGAAAGTTAACTGTGGAACATGCAAAAAACTACTAAGCTAATGAGTCTTTCCTTTAATCTAGTAATTTCAGTTAAACTTATTAAAAAAATAATTTAAAAGGATAAAGAAACAGTATATACTAAAACGTTTATATTAGCTTTGCTTACACAGCCAAACAGATTATAACCCAAATGCCAACAATCAGTAAAAGATTAAATAAATTTAAAGTGTATAAATCTAGCTGCTTTCTACCTTTTTCCTAGTTGTATTTCTCTTTTTTCCCCATACATCCTACTACCTTTGCCTGATTATATCTGCTGTTTCTAAGATATAAATAGCCTTGTCATTAACAAATCCCTATTCTTTCAGAACTACTTGATCATCATCTCCCCTAGGGAATCTTCCTTTGGTCCCTCACCCTAAGTTTCTCCCTTCTTTAGGAATTCTGTTTGTTCTATAGTTACTTTAATATATTATATTTATTTAATAGGCAAAAGATTTCAAATAGCATATCACAGAACAAAAAAATTTAACATAAGAATGTATGAAATATTCAAACTTACTAATAATTGGTAAAATGCAAATTAAGATCTTAGTCCTTTTATACCCACCAAACGACCAGAACAATTATTTAAATTCCACATACTGTAGTATTTGCAAGGATGTAGAACAACAGGAACTTTCATATATTGCTAGTTGAATATATACAAGTATAATCAGTTGGGTAGCAATTTGGTAGTACTGAACTTAATAAAGCTGAATGTGTCAATATCTCACAACTCAGCAATTCCACACTTCAGAGCAGTGGTTCTCAAATTTCCTGTACATTTAAATTACCTGTAGAGCTTGTCAAAACATAGACTTCTAGTCCCTGCCCCGGGAAGGCCTTAAATCCAGCAAGTTCCCGTTAGTCCAGGGACTTCTGAACCACTAGTTTGGGGAGTGGGGAGTGGAGATCAATTGGCAGGGCTGGGGAGATGGCTCAGTAGAATAAGCACTTTCCTGGCAAGTGCAAGGGTGTGAGTTCAATCCCCAGTTCCGCCAAAAAAAAGAGAAAAAAAAAGAAATTGAGAGAAAATGTTTGCAAAGTAACATACAGTGCATATGATAAAAGTATTCCTAAAAATGTTGTCTTTTGGTTAACTTTTTAAATATTCAAGGATGTTTCTGCACATAAATTGTACTTCAGAGGTGTAAAAAAAGTTTAGTTTTTTTTTTTAATTTAGTGTGTGTGTGTGTGTGTGTGTGTGTGGCCAGCTCAGCCCACCAGGGGGCAGGGCTGGCTGGCATGTGGTGCTGGGGGAATCGAACCACGGTCCCTGTGCTTTCCCAAGCTTGTTCCAAGTAGGTGCTTTAGACCACTGAGCCATCTCTCCAGCCCAAAAAAGTTTAGTTTTAGGATGATGAAACAATCCTCTTTTTTTTGGCAGAACCAGGGATTGAACTACTGAGCTATCTCCCTGCCTCATGAAACTATTCTAAAATTATCAGACTTTATGGAAATGGTTGTACAACTCTGCAAACCTGCTAAACACTACTGGATAAAACACTTTACAACCATAAATGATAATAGTTATCATTTAGTGATTTCATCCTTTAGGTCTCTGTCTATACCCTCCCTAGTATACTTTCATTCAGTTTGCCAGCTTTAAATACTAGCAATCCCCCCAAATCACATCTCTAGCCCTCATCTATCCTCTCCACTCCAGTCTTGCATATCCAACAGCCCACGGAATACTGTAAACATGCCCAAGAGTAATCTCCTGAGCTGCTTACAAATTAAGCTCTTCCTCAGTCTGCTCCATCTTGGTAAATGGCAGCTCCATTGTTATGGTTTGTGTCTATTTGTCCCCCCAGAGCTTCATGTAGTCATTGGAGCAGGTTTCTGGAGTTTGTGGTTAATTCATGAGCCAATGCTGGGATTATGGGTGCGAGTGCTACACCTGCCCTGGGGCAGATAGCCTGAAGGCAATATAATGAAAAGAGACAGGCTTACTTCTGCCTTTCTGCAGCCACAGCTGCTACTACCCTCTTTGCTCTTTGCTATTTTCCACCACCATGAACTGGATGCCCTCTGCCATGTGCCACACTGCCTTGGAGCCTGCCAGGTATGGACTGAAACCTCTAGTAACTGTGTGCTAAATAAACCTTTTCTTCCTTAATTTTGGGTGTCGGGTGTTTTGTCCCAGCAATGAGATAA
The DNA here is from genome assembly GCF_000260255.1 of Octodon degus. Classification (NCBI taxonomy): domain Eukaryota; kingdom Metazoa; phylum Chordata; class Mammalia; order Rodentia; family Octodontidae; genus Octodon; species Octodon degus. The sequence goes on along the minus strand of NW_004524586.1, from coordinate 28,925,194 downwards.
AGGTAACCAAGACATACATCCTTCCAGTTTTCAACGAAGAGGAAACAGAAATGTCCCACAAATATAATAAAAGATACTCAATTCTATTAGGAGTTCAGGAAATGAAGAGAAACTACTTCATATTTGTGATATTTGCAAAAAATTTAAAGATAGATGGCCCCATACATTGGTAAGAAAGCTGAAAAAAAATTTCTCCGGTGGGAATGACAGCACACACCTGTAATTCTTACATTCTAAGAGGCTGAGGCAGAAGGATAGCCAAGTTTCAGCCCAACCAGTGAAATTCAGGGACTTAATGAAACCCTGTCTCAAAACAAACAAACAAACAAACAAAAAACCACAAAAACCTCACTTATGGAAAATTACTTTCCAAAACACCACAAAGCAGAACTGTACTCCAAAGAAAATTAAATACTTTATACTCTAAATCATTTGAGACTATTTTAAAAACAACATGGATTTAGAAATTAAAAACTAAGACCAAAAATACATCAGGCTGAGTATGGTGGCAGTACCCGTAGCCCCAGCAATCAGGAGGCAAAGGATCACTTGAGTCTTATGAGTTTGAGACCAACTTGAGCAGCACAGTAAAATTCTGTTCTCTCTCTCTCTCTCTCTCTCTCTCTCTCTCTCTCTCTCTCTCTCTCTCTGTCTTCCTCCCTCCCTCCCTCCCTCCTTCCCTCCTTGCCTCCTTCCCTTCTTTCTTCCTTTCCTCTCTCTTTCTCCTCCTCCACCAATCTCAGAAAAAAAGATCAGGTACAGCTATTCCCCTCTTCTTCTGGGTATTGATTTTGTAAATAGAATAAGAAGTATTAAAAAAAGATTTAGAAATGATACACAATTTCACTAAACAAAATGATAGGAATTCAACAATAGTTGTTACATTCCATATTGCTATCTTCAAATTAGTTGTTCAGATTACCAGATATAAGCATGCAAAATTGATCATCTCCTGGGTGTTTTTCCAGAAGAATTAAAAGTATCAACCACAGATATATAGGTACACCTACAATTTGTCATAGTTAAATTTTAGAAACAACACAAATGCCCATCAACTGAGTAATGGATAAAAAAGATATGGTATCTTTATACAATGGAAGCTTTTTACAGGGAAATGGATGTAACCGTAGACCATACTCTTAAGTGAAATAAATCAGACCTGCATGCATCGCCTTATAGCGCGGAGACGAGCTGAAGCAAATAAGCAACATGTAAGGTGTCAGAAGTGCTTGGAATTTGGACATTGGACTTATGAATGCACTGGGAAAAGAAAATACCTACATAGGCCCTCAAGAACAGCGGAACTAAAGAAAGCTTTAAAGGAAAAAGAAAACA
>NW_004524586.1:28861628-28923415 GCF_000260255.1 Octodon degus | reverse complement strand
AATTTCTAGAGTTCAAAAGTTTCTAAGTGTTTTACATTGTACAAGCATAAAGAGCATTAAAAATGAGCTATATAAAGACTTTTATTTTGGAAGTGAATTTTTTTTTTTAATCTTTAAAAGTTATCTCTAGAATTTCAGACTAAAATCCAGCAAGTCTGTTTTTGTGACGAAACTTATTTTTCTCCCTGTGAAATGAATGCCATGTCTTGTTAAATGTTGATAGTATGTGTTGGACAGGTTTTCTGGATAACGCTTAAGAGTATCTGGCAGGGAATTTCTAACATGTAGAAATGTTAAACTGGTCAGTGTGTTATTATGTAAGATTAACATTGTTGCTTTAAATATGGGAGTTTTCCTACTGTTAATAAATGTACTCTATTTTTTTAAAAAAAAAAGGAAAAAAAAAAGAAATAAATCAGACCTACATGCACAAAAATTGTATTGTCTCTCTAGTGTAAGAATCTGATAGAGTAAATAATCCAAAAGGTACAATAGATACTGTGAAAGGGAAAGAAACTGTTGAAAGGGAAGCAACAAGTGGGATGAGAGATAGGATAAAAGAAAGTGAAAAAATACATACGTATATACACAAGACAGCTTGAATAATTGTACTGCTGATTTCTACTAGTCTATTGTAAGGAACATTTATGCTTATTGTTTTTTTTTTCTTTTTAAAAAATTTTTGACCAATTTTGCATGCATTTATCTGGTAATCTGAATAACTAATTTGAAGATAACAATATGCAATATAACCATTGTTGAATTCCTAGCATTTTGTCAGCTAAAATGTGTATTGTTTCTAATGTTATTGCTATTATTTATTCTCTTTAAAAAAAACAAAAAACCCATACAAACAAACCCAAGAAACAAAAATTAAAAACTGAACTCAAGGAAGATGGGAGAAAAAGACTAAATTATCTCAAAAAAGTGAAGAAAAAATTACAAAGTGCTCAAAGAATAGTAAACTCAAATGAAGAGTTAGTAAAGCATATTGAAAGGCAGGAAAACCAAAAAATTATACTGAGGGAGAAAGAAGAAAGAGAAAAAGTACCAGAAACTCAGAAATAGGAGACAGGTTTTTTAAAAAAGGAATACTTCTACTAGTATATTCCTGGAAGAAAAATCAAACACTAGAACTGAGCTAATTTTTTAAAAACTGTACTTAAAATCTAGAAGTGGAACAATGCTTGAAATACTCTAATCTACACATTTAAGAGCGTCTCAGGTACCTAAAGGGTAAGAATTTAGAACAATCAACTCTGAAAAGCCTTGTAAAAACTTTTCTTTCTTTTTTCTTTCTGCGGAACCAGGGATTGAACTCAAGCCCTTGCGATTGCTAGGGAAGCACTTATTCTACTGAGCCATCTCCCCCGCTCCAAAACCTTTTCTTTCAAAGACAAAACCATCAAAACATCCAGGCCAAAAAAAAAAAGGTGTACATGGTGGCACATGTCTGTCTTTCTTTTTCTTACACTCTGGTGGTTGAGGCAGAAGGATCACCATGAGTTTTAGACCAGCACAATGAGTTCAATGCCAGTATGAACTATATAACAAGATCTGCAAACAACAAACAATAACAATAAAAGATTAAAACAAAAAAACAATAACAAATTTATTTATTTATTTTAACAGTGTCAATCTTTTATTCATTCATTTATTTATTTATTTATTTATTTATTTATTTATTTAGTGTGTGTGTGGCCAGCTCAGCTCACCAGGGGGTGGGGCTGGCTGGGATGTGGTGCTGGGGGATTGAACCGTGGTCCCTGTGTTTTGCTTGGCTTAGCTTGTTCTAAGTAGGTGCTTTAGACCACTGAGCCATCTCACCAGCCCAACAATAACAAATTTAAAAATTAAATTAGCATGAGATTTTTCAAGACTACCCTACAAAGCAAGATAAATAACAAAACAACACAGTGAAAATAAAACTCAATGAAAGGAAGTGTGAACCAAGGATTTTACATTAACCAAGACATTCTTCAAATACCACAGTGACAGAAAAACAGTTTCAATACATGGACTTTGGTACTTACTAGCCCCTTCTGAGAAATCTACTAGAGAATGAGCTTCATTCAACCAAACAATGACTAGGAAAAGTCAGCAAAAGGACTGATAGTGAGCATTTAAAATATGTAGGCCCAAGCAGGCTTGGCTGAGCACTTAAGAGACTGAATCAGGTGAACAGCCATGAATTCAAAGACAGCCTAAACTACATAGCAAGACTCTGTCTCAAGAACAAAAACAACAAAACTACACAAAAGATTAATATAAAATCATTGCATTTTGTCATATAAAAATTGCAACTAAAAATGAGAGAAGGAAAGAAAAAAAAAAACAGAAATAGCTTTACTCCCACCTAGGCAGTAAGTGAACTGAAAACAGTGGGAAGAAAAAATAACCAAATATTAAGAGGTGATACAAATGTTGAGATGGTCATCCAAAAGCAAAATACAGTTTGGCCTTACTCACATCATACATAAAAATTAGTACAAAATGGGTCAAAGATCTAAATGTAGTACACAGTAAACCTACAAAACCCAGAAGAAAACATAAGGATAATTTTTGTAACCTTGAGTCATCCAATGGTTTCTATCTATTTCCTTTTTTTTTTCAGTACTGAGAATTGAACTCAGGACCTTGTGCTTGCCAGGAAGGTGCTATATCACTGTGTTATATCCACAGCCCCATGCAATAGTTTCTAAAGATATGACACTAAAAACATAAGCAATAAAAAATGTAAATTTGGTATCAACAAAATTTAAAATGTTTATGCTGTAAAGGAAAGTTAAAAGACAACCCAAAAAATGAGAGAACATTTTTTGGAAACCATTTATATCATAAAAGCCTATATTCAAAATATATAAAGAATATCTAAGGCCATACCACTCTAAACACACTCAATGTCAGGATACATGAACACCTACAACACAATAACAAATATAATCAAATTTAAAATTAGCCAAGAGTCAGCTGCAGTGGCAAGCACCTATCATCCTAGCTACTGGGGAGGCTGGGGCAGGCTTCAGTCTGAGAATTTAGCAAGACACTGCCTCACAATAAAAAAGAGTGGGGCTACATTTCTGTGAGAAGGCCCATGGGTTCAAATGCCAGTACCACACAATACACTTATAGACATATATGCACACATATCCACAATAAGCACATTGGCCTAGCAATGGCCGTGACTCATCCACATGGCTGACACTGACAAAGGTTCTACAATCTGAGGTACAGGATCTCAGGATAAATCCTGAGGGGATTTGACTGACCATATCAGACCCAAAAGCTACAACTCTTGTTGCATAGGTCCTGCTTTACCTTGGTCTTAACCATCCAGCAGAAAAGTATAAAAACGAAGTATAAGAAGTAAAGCCATGGTGTTATGTTGAGCTGTACGGGACTCAGGTCAACAATTTCTGACATTGCCAGTGAAGCAGAAGACCCAATGCTATTATGGGCTACTGGACTCTTTTAGAATATTTTGCTGAGTTAACACACCTATAATATTTAAATGATGGAACTAAACAAAAAAAGGGGATACAGATGAATGTCCATTTTGTATCTGTGTATTCAAAGTGGTTAGGACAGATATATAGCTACATTCTCTTAATGAATAGAGGGATTTGTTCTAATGGTGTTTGTAAATAGGATCTCAAATCCACATCTTGTACAGCAATTAACCACTAGGAAGAGTGTATGCAATGTGTTAATTATTGAAACTATCCTACCAATTTGGTTTGAAACTGTCTCATTGCTATTTGTTTCTCAATAAAATTATGGAAGAAAAAAAGAAAGCTGGACCTAATTTAAATGTCCACAAATGGTAAAAGACAAATTGTAGTATATATGATGAAACACCAATGAGAATGAACGATTTGTAATATGTTATGTACATGTACTGATGCCTTATAGTGAATGTACTAATTATGTACTGCAAATATGTACTAATAAAAGTTTAAAAAAGAATAAATAAATAAATAAATAAATGAAGAAAAAGGTGAGGAAAAATAGCCCACTTTCAGAAACTTGTGTCTTTTGGAACCAAAAGGAGAAAAAGTCAATAAAAATTGGATTAATATTTGAGAAAAAAAAAGGACAAGGAGACAAATGGATATTTCTTCTAAAGATATAAAAATACACATAACATCACTAGTCACTAGGGAAATACAACTCAAAACCATAATGTATGCTGCTTCACAATAATAAAGACAAATAATAAAAGAAACTTGATAAAATGTTTCAAGGATGTAAAGATAATGGAATCCTTATACACTGCTGGTGAGAATGTAAAATTGTGTCACTATGGAAGACTTTGGCAGTTCCTCAAAAAGTTAAACACAGTGTTACCATATGCCTGACTATTTTACACCTAGGAATAAAGAAAGGAAAATACATTCATATAAAAACTTGTACACATGCATTCAGAGGAGCATATTCATAATAGCCAAAAATTCGAAATAAACCAAATATACAGAGAAATGAAAATGTGATATGCTCATACAATGAAATACTGTTTGACCATAAGGAAGAATGAAGTACTATACATGGTATAAGATGAATATACCTTGAAAATATTATGCTAAATGAAAGAAGCCAGTCACAAAAGACCATATTATATGATTGCATTTATGAGAAATATACAGAATAGGCAAATCAACAAAAACAAAGACTGGCCATTGGGTGGAGAGAGGGAAGGGATTATGAAATTTGATGTCTAATGGTTATAGAGTTTCTTTTTAGGGAGAAAAAAATGTTCTAAAATTAGACATAGTAACGATTGTACAACTCTATACTAAAACCCACTGAACCCTACATTTTGAAGGGGTGAGTTGTGTAGACAGAGTAAGGCATCTAAATGCAAATATATCACTTAAAATGTTGCAACATAGAAGCCACTTTTCCAACACAGAACTACACCTAGCCAGAGCCCAAAGAACAAGATGGTAATCAGCAGATTAGTGGGTGGGGGAGGCCAGAACAGAGCAGAGTAAGCATGGTTGATTCTAATGGTCACAGCAACTAACAGCAACTAAGTGATATTCCAAGTACATGAGCTAGGAAGAGCTGGAAGTCAAAATTCTCACATACAAGATAAATAAGAAACAAAATTCAGAGTATTTAAAAATAGGTAAATACAAACGTAAACCATTAGAACAAAAATAAAAATCTTCCTAAGTACCCATATCCCATCTGATTTTTAAATAAAAGAATGAAATAGACATTTCTCAAAAGAAAGAGCAATTATAACAAAACATCTCAAAGAAAAAAAACATACAAATAAGTGACTTTATAGTCATTCTTTCAAGACATTATCAAGTGAACTAAAAATAAGACAGAAAATCTAAATGGCATAATCAATAGATAATCAATACAATAAATCTTATTTTATACTGGGTATTAAATCCAAGAATACTATACCACTGAATCATAACCCTGTCCTTTTTTGAGTCAGGGTCCAATTAAATTACCCACATTGGCCTTGAAGTTGCCATCCTCCTTCCTCAGCCTCCTGAGTAGCTGAGGTTACATGTGTGTGCCACCATGCCCTGCTAATCTTACAGAGATTTATATAAACAAACTCTAAGCTCTGGTGCTGTCTTCTCAAGTGACCATGCCACATTTACCAAAACTAATTATATTAGGTCACAAAGAAAACATTAGCAATTTCTATAAGGTAGAAATATTAAACAAAAAAAACCCCTAAAAGGCACATCATCCTATAAATTTACAAGCTTCCTTTTCACCAACTCCTAGGGAGTCTGTAAGTGAAATTATATATTTTTAAAGCAACAATGACCATGAAAACACCAAATATCAGGTTCAGTGAGATGCACTTAAAGCACTGATCAGAGGAAAACTCATTATACTAAACATACTTATCATTAAAAATGAAAGAACAAAAATAAGTAAATTCATTTCCAGGGTTAAAAAACAATTAAAAATAACAAAGTAAGTTGGGTGTAGTGACACACACCTATGATCCCAGCACTTAAGAAGCTGAAGGGGCCGGGAGATGGCTCAGTGGAATAAGCACTTCCCTGGCAAGCGGAAGGGCCTGAGTTCAATCCCTGGTTCTGCAAAAAAAATAAGTAAAAATAAATAATAATAATAAAGAAGCTGAAGCAGGAAGATTGCCACAAATTTGAGGCCAACCTGTGCTCCAGTGAGCTGAAAACAAGCCTGGACTACATAGCAAGACCTTGGCTCAAAAACCAAACCCAAACAGAGCAAAACAAAAACAAAGTAACTACTATAACAACAAAAAGTAAAACCAAATAAGGCACATGGGAGAAGATAATAAAGACAAAAGTAAATGAAAATGAGGAAGGTTTTAAATAAATGTAATTAATAATACAAATACTTATCCTTTCATAGAAGCAAAATAATTACCATGTGCTTTTTTTTGTTTGGTAAGATAAAGCCCTCTACCACTGAGCCCTCTTCTTCTATGCTCTTTTTCTTCATTAAGAAAAAAGGGAGAAAGCACAAAAATAAATAAGAAATTATATAGAGGCCATAAACATCAAAATAGAAAAAAAGAGAAAGTATAAGATTACTGCATAAATCTACCAAATGCACTTGAAAGCCCAGATGAGAAGTGAATTTTTAAAATAGAAACACAGGGGTGGGGGAGATAGCTCAGTAGAATAAGCACTTCCCTGGCAAGCGCAAGGGCCTGAGTTCCATCCCTGGTTCCGCAAATAAATAAATAAATAAATAAATAAAATAAAAATACAGGTCCCGAAATTTACCCATTAGAATTTAAAAGCTTAAACAAACTAATTTCCATATAAAAGATATATAAAATTATTAAGGAAATAGCCTCTTAGACCGAGTTTCACAGGGAACTCTATCAAGCTTTCAAACACCAGATAGCTGCAGCATTCAGAGACAGTATGATACAAGTACCACCAAGCCTGTAGGAACATCAACCTTTAAAGGAAGGTGAACTAGCAAAGTATTCTCTTGGAAGAGAGAAGATGAACTAGCAAAGGAGATACTTGGAAGGATGTGACCCTCCAACAGAGTCAGAAACTACAGAAAGATAAATGCTGCATAGAGAGCAAATAAAAGTAATGAAAAGTGTTACCACATAGTCTGAGGACTAAGTAGGATGTCAAAAGACAATAAAAAAAAAGAATTTTTTTTTTGTGGTACCGGGGATTGAACTCAGGACCTTGTGCTTGCCATGCAAGCGCTTATTCTACTGAGCTATCTCCCCAGCCCCCCAAAAACCCAATTATTAACCACTTCTTCCAACACATTGGCTGGGAAAGAGGAGAAAAACAGGGTGGCGACAGCGTGATTAGGAGTCTAGGGAGGAGGTTTTTAAATAGGACCAACTTGGAGAGGTTTATTCTTGATAAGGAGGACTATTTGCTTACCATTAGGGATCTAAAATAGAACAACCATCATAGTAGAGACAAGTTAGGTCCAATTACTGCAATATTTACTTTTATTTCTTAACTTATAACAATATAGTCCGAATACATTCCAAGTAATATAGTCAATTTCTCCCAACAGTCTATATTTATATAGTATTTTCTTTATTGATATAATGAGTTTTTGTCAGTAGTCACTTCCTATATTACATTAATTTACCAAACATTACTAAGTGCCAGTGACTGTTAGGGACTAGGAATACAAAGTTGGAAGAAACCTTGTTTCTTTCCCTGAAAAGCTAAGTCTCTAGTGGTTAAGAATGATCATCTTAGTGCCAATACTTTTTAACTTTACTAAGTGTTGTACAAATACTATCTCATTCAATCCCCCACAAGCTGAATTTAGCTCTATCTCATAGGTAAAGAGACCAAGACTTAGAAAGGTCAAGTGTCTACCCTGTGTAAAGGACCTGAAACAGTCTAATACTCACACTTCCCTACCTTGCAACTCCTTCCTTCAGAAAAATGATCCCATGGAGACTGCCAGGTCACTTGTTCAGATGCTCAGTCAGCAGAATTTGGCTTTAGCATACTCTAGAGTAGTTGACATGCTGCATCACATTTAAAATCACCATCTAAATTTGGAAAGCAGTTTTTATGCCCTCTAGCTGCTAGGATACTCTGTAGCCTGTAGCCTGCACAAGGTCTATGTTTTATTTATTATGAGCTCAAGGACTATGTTTTATTTAGCTTTATATCTGCTCCCCTGAGCTTTACATATCTTCAAATATTTGTTCTTTTAACATTTGTGCAGATTCATCATTCACATAGTTTCATAACTTTGATCCTATTTTTCTTCTTTGTTTTTGCAGTGCCAAGGATTGAACCAAGGGCTTCCCACATGCTATGCACACACTCTTATCACTGAGCTATCCCCACCATCCCCTCTCATACTGTTTTGAATATCTAGGGCTACAGTATAAAACTTCAGACTTAAGATAGCGTGGGGCACAGGGTATCATAGAACAGTTTTAAATTTTAAAATTTGGGCTGGGGAGATGGCTCAGTAGAATAAGCACTAGCCTGGCAAGCACAAGGGCCTGAGTTCAATCCCTGGTCCCCCTACAAAAAAAAATAAAATTTATTTCAAATTTTTTATGAAACTCAAGATACTCCTGTGCTTTGAAATTTTTATTAGAGAATAATAACATGAAGACAAAGTATGTTTAAATGTACTTTCCAAAAAATAAATAAATGTACTTTCATAAATGTCTCATTTGACTCTTAAAATCACTCTGTAAGATGAGTAAGACAAATATCATAATTCCTAGTTCAAAGTTGAGGAATAGTAGCTCAGGAAAGTGAAGTGATATATTCAAGGTAATCAGATATACTAGAATTTAAGAAGGTCTGAATTTCAAATCTCTTCTTCACTTAAGATAATCTTTATTTACTAAATTATTAGAGTAAAAAGGGAAAGTTGCTATCTCCTCTGATTTACTATCAATAAATAAGAAAGAAATATAATAACCAGAGGATGCTGGTATTTGGTTAGAGAAAATACAAACAATTCAAAAGTGTTCCCACAGAAATCCTTTAAATTTTACCTTTTGCTAGGATAAAATAATTTTACCTTTTGCTTAGGAAAGACACTTGCAAACTATTGGTAAGAATACAAATAGCATGCCTTTTCCAGAGGGAAACTGAGCAATTCCCATTTTAATAAAAACCATTAGTAGTATAATCTGTCCAACAATCCCACAATATAGGAATGTACATTAAGGAAAAGTTTGTGGATATAAGACTTTATACTTATCCAATAATTTTTTTTTCAGAACAGGAGATTGAACTCAGGCCCTTGCACTTGCCTGGGAAGCACTTATTCCACTGAGCCATCTCCCTAGCCCCCCAATAATGTTTTAAGTAGTGGAAAAATGAGAATAACCAACTAAATTAATACAGTCATGGAATGACATGCTATGTTGTTGGACAAAAAGTGATTACGAAAGAAAATGCACTTTAGAAAAACTCACAAATTCATCTTTGTATAGAAGAAAAGACCCAACGGTTATCTGGAATGGGCAGAGTGTATTTTTGTACATTTAAACTTTTCTGTATGTGGCTGACTTACTAAATGTTTCTTACTATCCAAATGTTTAAAATAAGATTTCTTGGGAAGACTGAAACTGCAGAGATTTCAAGTGAAAACCGTAGTAGTCATTTTTAAAAATAGCGTTAAAAAATAAAGCATTACTGGGGATGGAAGTGTGGCTGAGTGAGTGGTAAAGCACTTACATAGCATGCTCCAGGACCTAGGTCCTTCGATTCACTAAGGGAGGAGGGGAATAAAGCATTACTATACCACTACCTCTGAAATACCACTGAAAAATAAAACACTCTAGAGCAGCACCCAACTGTAGTGTAGCTACTCGGGTAGCTGAGACAGAAGAATCGCTTGAACCCACAAATTCGATATCAGTTTAGACACCACATCGAGACTTGGTCCCAAAAATTAATTAAAGCACTCTTATGAATCCACAGCCTAATCTTTTTAAATTCTTCTTTGGTTTGGACTTGTTCACATTTAGAAAACAATCCTAAAAAAGCTGCCTTTTGGCAAAAAGATGCCAGAGAGACTCTGATTTGCACCGGTATAGTTTGTAATTTGATTCAAAAAAAGAAAAGCAATCTCCTAAGTGGCAGCTTGAAAAGAGCCCGGAAAGGAAAATAAATGGGATACGTTTCTCATTTTTTTCAGTCCCGACCTACTGACAGAGCAGCCCTATATTGGCCCAGTTTCCTAAATACATCCTAGAGAAGCACAGGGAACGCACCAGTTTTCAGGAGATGTTTCTAAAAAGACAAGTTTTACTTTGTAATGCAGGATAAAGAGCAGCCCTCACTACTCATTCTCAATGTTATCTGGGAAAGATGCCACTGCGCGGCACGAGAGCCTCAGGAGGACAAAGCGGGAGCTCCTCGGCTTAGGTCCCGCGGGCGCGTCCCGTGCCGCCTCGGTAACAAGGACACCTTCCGGGACCCCGCTCCCCCCGCCCCCACTATGGACGCTCGGGCCACGGGGACCGCATACTCCCCGAAGACAGGGGTTAGACTGGGATGGCGTGAGCAGGTGCCCCACTCGCCGCGCCAGAGGGAAGTCCATCGTCCCTCCGCCAGAGGGACACACAGAAGCCATCAACCCGGAGCCAGCGTTGGGCCACCGCTCAGAGGGAAGGGGCTGGCTGAAAGACCTAAAAGGTGGCCTTCGTCAGGGAGCCCGGTCCAGACCGCCGCATCCTCTCTACAGCCGCACCCGCCACACCGAGAACCGCCCCTCCCAGGCGACAGACACGCCCTCCCCGCGGGTCCGGGCCTCCTCACCCCGCCCGCTCCTCAGGGCCGCTTACCGGATCTGAACGTCCTCGCCACCGCCACCACCGGCCGTTTGGGCTGTGCCCCTCTCTCGGCGACCGCCTCCCACAGCAACGGGACCACAACTACCTCACTCTATCCGCGAGACCCGGAACCAGTTCTTTCCGGAACCGCCTAGCCCCGCCCCCTCCGTGCCCCGCCCCCTGCCGCGGCCTCGTGCTCCCCGCCGGGGTTCCAACGACTCCTCCACTCGCCGTGCGAATAGGCTACCCAGGCCCCTCCTGCCGAGCGCCGGCGCCCTCTGCCGGCAGTTTGCACCACGCTGGCTCTGTCGAGGGCGCCTGCTTTTCTCCGCCACAGTGTATCTAGAGCGCCTGCGCCTACTCGATCGCGTCTGCTGCAGGCGGGGGTAGGGGGGTGGGGGGTTGGGGGGGTGGGAGGGGACGACGACGAAGACGAGGACGTTCCGAACTTACTGTGGAAAGGAGTCCTGCTAGTTGAAGGGCTAGGACCAGAGATGGGCCCTTCAGTCAGGGACAGGATATTGGTCGCCTGAGGCTTGCAACCTTGTGCAAGTAGATGCACCACGAACTAGAGATGGCAGCTGAGCACATGGGCGTCCACATGGATGTGCACATGGGTGAGCACATCCAGCCCTTACCTTGGTCCACCAAAGCCCTTCCAGAAGCAGCTCACCTGAACCTGCACCTCTGTGGACTCTCCCTGCCTATTCAGCCTAACCATTTCTCTTACCTTGAAACATTCCTCATGGCTGCTCAAATGAAGCTTCTGCTGGGAAAACAAAACCTTCCTTCTGGACTTCCCAAATAGGTTAATGATACCAAGACATTGGTACACTGCAATGCAAATTCAAAATCAAACTCTTGCTCTTCTGTCTCCTTCCTCTCCTGTTCTCCTTTTCCTTTCTCCATCCATCTGCTGGGGTCATGCAGGGAAGGACATATGATAGGCAAATGTTCTGCCACTGAATTATGCCCTCAACCTGTTTCTGGTACTCTTGTTTTCTCTTCTCCCATACTTCATCCACAAGCCCCAAACGTAGCATTTCCTCTTCACGCTTAGCACTTTCCCACGTGACAACTTTGATATTCTTGTGCCCATTGCAAAGTATCTTTCTCAGGATCCACACCATCTGGTGGTATTACCTGTTACATTCCCTTGTTACTGTCACCCAGAATTAGTTTTCCTCTCTACCTGAGTTAATGCCCATCATGCCATTGAAACCAACATACCCCACAGTTCATCTTCCTCAATCCAGGTGACCTTCATCTTTACTTTGTCTATCCATTTCTAGTTTTATAATCCATCTCTAAAATTTTATATTTTTAAATCCCATTTATTTGAACCTACAATCTTCATCGTCACTGTACTGCATTGCCTTTAGTGTCTCACACCCTCATAAACCGAGAAGCTCCTTGCTTTGCTTTTTGCCACATCATAGCATCAAACTACCACGGATTTTCTGTCTGTTTAAGGTTTTGAGTTCTTCTTATCTATGTATTATGGCTTCAATTCAGGAAGGCTTTTGTCCATTCTATCTTAAAAAAATGTTCTCTCTCTTTCTCCTGTCTCTCTGTCTCTGTCTCTCTGTCTCTGTCTCTCTCTGTCTCTGTCTCTCTGTCTCTCTCCGTGTGTGTGTCTCTCTCTCTCTCTCTCTCTCTCTCTCTCTCTCTCTCTCTCTCTCTCTCTCTCTCTCTCTCAATTGAACTCAGGACCTTGCACTTCCCCTGAGCTACATTCCCAGTCGATACTTTTTTAAGAGTAATTACCTGTGGTAGTTCTGTTCTTTTATTTTTCTCATCTCTTTCACTTTCAGCACTCCAACAGACATCAAATTTGCATTATTGATGTTGATTTAGCTGCCCAGAGCATTACTGATGGCTCCATTTTCACTCAAATTTTATTACTGAGATTTTGATTTTTATATACATTGAAGTCTGAGAAGTACTTCTCTATCATTTCTATTCCCTGTAAATCAGTAGAAAGGCATTGAGGGTTGATGAAATTCAGGATATTTTTTAAATTTTTAAACCAGAAAAAAATGTAAAAATTTTCGTTAAAAGAACAATTCAGGCTTTGATACAAACATAAGACAAAGTTCTAGGATCGGGGAGATAGCGCTGTAGAATAAGCACCTGCCTGGCAATCATAGGGTCCTGAGTTCAATCCCCAGTACCACCAAAAAAAAAAAAAAAAAGAAAAAGAAAAAGACAAAGTTCTTAGCATCCTTGTCATCTACTGGAGGGAGGCTGCTTGGTGTCCTGGCTGCCCTTCTGTGTAGCTTACTTTTTATAGTGCTAGTGTGAAGAAAATATTATGAAGAGGGCCGGCCAAATACCTCAACGGGTTAAAGTGCCTGCAAACAGGCGCAGGGGCCAGGGGTTCGATCCCCTGGCCTGCTGTGCCAGCCCCTCCCCTGGGGAGTGCTGAAATGGCCATTGAGACTGGGCATGGTGGTGCACGCACGCCTGTATACCCAGCTCTGGGGACGCTGAAAGCAGGAGGATCACCACGAGTCCGAGCTTCAGAGTGAGACCCTGAGACAACCAAGTACACTACAAAATATAGGCTGGGGAGCTTGCTGGTTAGCTCAGTTTTTTTAAAGCAACTGCTTGGGCAAACTCAGGCGCGGGAGACTGCGGTTCGATCCCCAGCTCCACATGCCGCGCCAGACCCGCCCTTAAGGCAGCCTGAGCCAGCCAAAAAACAAAACAAAACAAAACAAACAAACGAAAAAAACCCTTCTCAAGTTTTTAGGGGGCTTGCGTGTTAGCACATTAGTTTAAAGCGCCAGCTTGGGCAAACTCAGTCGGGCGCAGGGAACCGCGGTTCGAACCCGGGCTCCACATGCCACACTGGACTCGCCCTTCAGGCAGTCTGAGCCAGCCCCCTCACCCAAAAAAATTCTTCTCAAGTTTAAAAAATAATAGCCCTGCCAGATAGCTCAGCGGACTAAAGCGACTGTTTAGGCAGAGCTCAAAGGCCGGGGTTCAATCCCGGTACGGTGGGCCGGCCCTGCCCCCGGGGCATGCTGAGATGGCGACTGAGTCCCAGCGTCGTGGGGCCTCGTGGCGCGTGCCTGTAATCCCAGCGTTTGAGGCTGAAAACAGAAGAATCACTACAAGTCCGATCTGTGTAGTGAGAACCTGTAGACCCTGTACTAAACGCATAAAAAATTATATATATATATATATATATATATATATATATATATATATATATATGTATATAATTTCTCCTCCTTTTAAGTTGTGGATATAGGACAATATGTGCCAGTGACAAGAAGGTGAGTAAAATGTTTGTAGACAGGGTCTCGCTATTTCGGGCTGGCCTTGTGCTTTCATAGCCACTAAGCTGGTCTCAAACTCAGCCATCCTCCTGAGTGCTGGGGTAACAGGTGCGCACCAGCACACTCAGGGTTTCTGAGGCTGGCGAGGCAAACCTGGGATTCCCAGGCCATCAAAGTGCACCCGAGGTTTGGAGCCGACAGGCATATGTGGCTGGGGATCAAACTCAGGACCTCATGCTTTCCGGTTAGGTGCTTATGCGTCTGAGCTATCTCCTCAGCATCTAAAGTGGTTATTACATAGTTGTATTGTGTTGGTTGTGCCGTCTGTATCTATGTTAGCACTTATACCTGAGGACTGATAAGCCAGATGAGGTTTCTGTTGACTGGGTGACTTCAGTTGTGTGGCTTAATGCTATTAATAAAATTGGGTTGATAATGCTTTGCTGGTCTTGTTTCTTCCTCCTTTTGTTTGGTCCCATGGTATAGAAATTTGTGTGTGCTTTGTTCTTTCTTTACCTTTGCTTTTCTAATATCTTTGTCAACAGCAGAGCACAGCAAGAAATGGTGTATACTGCTTGGAAGAAAATGTTTTTAAACACACTTACCCTGCAAGTTCCTTTTTGTTCATTCTAGTCACTGCCTTTATGTCTATTTTCCTAATGAAATGGGAGACAAATTCCTAGAAAGTCTGGTAGCTGGTACCAGTCCTCTGATTCCATAAATCATTTCTGATGGCCTCTTGGCCCTGGTTCTGCATGTCATATAATATTTGTAACTTAAAAAATTGATGTGGACTGCTGGGTATATTGGTGCACACCTTCAGTCCCAGCACTTGGAAGGCTAAGGCAGAAGGATTGCTATGAGTTTGAGGCCAACCTGAACTTCATAGTAAGACCCTGTCTCAAACAAATAAACAAACAAAAATATGGTGTGGAGTATCTCCAGTAATGCAAGGTTAAAATAAATTACTAGATTAGGCTTAAATCTTAATTTTATTGAAAATATTTTAAAGTTAGTCTCTCCTGACTTAAATGTTCACTGCCCCCAGATGCTCTCCAAATCTCAACAAATTCAGTTCACATAGTGCTTCCTATCATAAGCAGTCTGTTTTCACCCTAATACAACTCCCAAATCATTTCAAAATCATTAAGCTTTCAAAAAATTCATTTTCCTGAGAAATTTGCTTTTTCAATTCCATATTTATAGATATCCCATATTTATCACTCTCCTTTAGACTGGAGGAAAAGAGAATCCTATGGTAGATTTTATAACAATATGATGAAAATATTTAGCATTTCTGTCTTCCCAGACTCCCCCACTATCAATTTTTCTCCACTATCAATTTTGAAAAGTACATAAGTGTATTACACATTCCCACTGGACTACTCTGGTCTAAGTCAATCATGACTGGCGAAGAAAACAATACACCAAATTGAATGACTGCCTTTTCCATAATATAGTAAACGTCTTCCTTTAGGAAGAAGCAAACCAGCCAGAGACTATGCTTCCCAGCATCCTGTGAGCCTAAGTGGGGCCATGTGATGAGTTCTTGATGATGAAAAGCAAGTGGACTTGGTGTGTGCCCTTCCAGGGAGAAGGGGTTGAAAACTAGTGTGTCTTCATATTCTTTCACTATTCTGTTGGCTCAAAGCAGAAAACCATGATGAACTTGGAAGAGGAAGGAGCTACATGATGGACAGAACCTGGTCTCTGAATTATCAAAGGAGAGTTATGTGCTGACACATCTGTTTTTGACTTCACAAAACTTCTCTTGTATTTAAAGCACTCTGCACTTTGGGAGTTTTTGGTTACTGAAGTTTGGATTACCTCAGTTAATACACATGGTACTCTCACTCCCTTTGGGCAATGACTAGCTTAGGGGTAGTTGGCCAATGAGAAGTAGAAACCTGGGGGTGGGGGTGGGCTTCTAGAAAAGTTTCCTTCTTGCCAACCAGAGGGAGAAGTAATGAAGAGGACCTTTGACCATGTGGAGTGAGGCTATAATATTGGAGCTGCAGCAAATTTCTCCAGGGTCAAGATAACAAAAAAAAAATGCCATTCCCCAGACTCCTGACATCATTGGGCTGCCTTCACAGCTGGTTGTATATTATGTGTAATAAGTACCTTGATATTGAAATAAGTTTCTGCTGTGTGTACTGAAGTTATCCAAACTGGTGCACTTATTCTCAATTAAAAAAAAATCTGCAAGCATTTATCATGTGTCCTCTCTGTAACAGGTGCTGTTTAATATGTTGGGAATTAAATAGCAAATGTGAAAACCAGGGTTCCTTGGGCCCTCACCTCATTATAGAATGTGAGTCTAGCAGAAAAAGATGCAGATCGGTGGCCATAAATTTTAATTCATAGGCTTCATTTAGTAACAACCATGTTTATTCATGCACAAATAGTACGAAATACTGTATTAAGTGGTTAGCAATGTGGCAGTCCTTCTGTCATGAGACTTACAATGAGGTAGACATTAATCCAAGAATCTCACCACAAACTAGTAATCTGATAATGAATAATGGCAGACCTGACCTTCCCTGCCCATCACAAAGGCAAGATGACTTCTAAATTATTTATATACTATCTATTTTCCTTGCTAAAATACAGTTCCCAGAAGAGGGGGGCAATATCTAGTCTTGTTCTTTGCTCCATCTCCATCCTTAGCAGAATGCATGGTACTCATTCCTAAATGAATGGTTATGGAATGGATTAGCCCCTGCATTGGGGGGAAAAATCTCGTATTAATTGCCTATCCTCCCAGATAGACGCTGGACTGAGCAATAAAGGATGGATTAAATGCCCTCAGCAGAAGATTCTCTCAAAGCTATGCAAGGTCAGCAACACTTATGGTAAGAGAAACTATTTGAGATTGTTTGGGAAATTTACAAATACAGATGAAAATTGTGTAGACAAGTTTCTAGGTTTGAGTCTGCCTCATTTCCCAAGGCAGGAGCTTTAAGCTGGTATGGGCCAGAGCAAGCTCAGGCTCCAAATCAACTACCAGCCACGTGATTTTGGACAGGCAACATAGCCTAAGTCCCTGGTCCTTCATGCTGAAGTAGCAGGTAACCCTGTCTATCTCAGAATGCTGTTCTGAAGTTTAAGAGAGATGATGTATGTAAAGCCCTTAATGCAGTACCTAGAGAGCACAAGAGGATTTCTACAGGAAATGGACCAATAGGCAAAACAAAGTGTATACAGAGTCTTCACAAGTATGAAGAAAGCAGGAGAGAAAACTTAGGCCTCAGGTGATACTACAAAGACCTCTGAAGCTAAGACAGCCCTTTCTGAGTTGTCCTGTTGTGATGCAAGCATCTCTGTACTTCCCACCTTGAGAGGTTTAACCTTGGCGAGGCAGTCTCTTTCAGCCAAGAGCAATTCCCAAAGAAAAACTTTACCAAAAGGCTTCAGAGATTGCACCTCTACTGTCTGGAAGGACAAATACCTCAACCCTAAAGTGCAGCTCTATCTAGGTGACATACCACAACATCCATGATTGATATGTACTAGCAATTGAAGTGAACTTTTGAATCCATTTGTATAGCTATTTAAAATTTCACAAGTCTTGCTGAGGACTTATGTTTTCCTGTCAAATATAACTCGAATACATCAAATATGTGTCAAAAATGTATTTGGGTGGCTGGTATAGCTTAGTGGCTGGGCACTTGCTTAGCATACTCAAAGTCCAGAGTTTGACCCCAACTGCAAAAACAAACCAAAAATAAATATATTTGACTCATAAAGGAGCAGGATGACAAAGCTGGTTCAGAGGATATGAGAAGTAACTGTTAAGCACACACATCTCAATAGACACATGCACATACATATATTAGTAGAAAAAGAATTCTGGCAAAAGACTATAAATTTAGAAATGAAAGTTTTTGTTGTCCTACAGGGAAAAGTAGACATAAGCTTTGGCACTGTCTTTTCTTTGGGAAAAAAATCATCTTCAGCATTTTTTGTACAAGTGAATCTCTAACTCCAGAAACTGGATTCTAACAAATATAGCAAATTGTGTATGCTTTGGGCCACCGAAAAAAAGCAAGTCATGCAAATCATATCCTCTGAGACTCAGTGAACCCTTAGGCTACCTTAAGACAGTGCTCTGGTAGTTGTACTTTTTGCTAGCCAATGGGATTAAAGAATAAATTTCATTTGCTGGATGTATCTGGCCTTCTAAAGGGTTCTCAGGGGCCCCCCACTGTGTGGTGACACCCCAGATGGCTGGTAGAAAGTGTTCAGTGTTTACTGATGTAAGAAATTATCCCAAGGGCTGGCCAGATAGCTCAGATCACATTCAGGATATTTTTTTGTATTTATTTAGTATAGGGTCTCCAAGGTCTCACTACACAGATTGGACTCATAGTGATCCTCCAGTTTCAGCCTCCCAAAAGTTGGGATTATAGGCGCACACCACCATGCCCAGTCTCAATTTTCATCTCAGCGTGCCCTGAGGGCAGGGCCAGCATGGCTTGCCAGGTGCCTGCCTAAGCAGGCGCTTTAGTCCACCAAGCTATCTGGCCAGCCCTTAGGATAATTTCTTAACATCAGTAAACACTGATCACTTCATACCAGCCATCTGGGGTGTCACCACACGGTGGTGGACCCCTGAAAACCCTTTAGAAGGCCAGATACATCCAGCAAATGAAATTTATTCTTTACTCCCATTGACTAGCAAGATACAGTGTGTCCTGAAATCTATCTGGGTTCCATTGCAGTGACTGTAATCAATCTAACAGGTCTTATGCAATCTAATGTGTGTAACAGTGCCCCATCCTAGATACGCCCTTTGTATGGATAACTTTCCTATTGCTTCCAAAGAGAAGCCTAAAATGTGTGGGACTAGAAGTGATTCATTTTTTAATTTTTTTTTCAAATTTGGGGATATTTAAACTTACATAATGAGATATTTTGGGGATCGGATCCAAGTCTAAACATGAACCTCATTTGTTTCCTAAATACTTTATGCTCATAGCCTAAAAGTAATTCTGTGTAATATTTTAATAGCTTTTTGCATGAAACAAAGTTTGCATGCTTTGGGTCATTGAAAAAAGCAAAGGTGTCATTATCTCAGTCACTCATGTGGACAATCTATGGTTGTTTGGCATCACCATCATTCTTGACTACAAATTTATGTACTACCAATAACCACTCATTTTGTTATACTTATTCATGCATAAGTACTTAACAGTCAATCTGAAAGTTAACTGCCATGTCAGTTTGAGCTAAGAACCAACTAGAAGACTAGTAAGGCACAGTTCTGGGTGTGTCTATGTATGATTGACATGTAGGACAGAAGACTGAAGGGGAAAGACCCACACCCAGTTGTGGGTAGCACCAAGCAATAGGCTAGGCTACCCATCAAGCATCAACAGACACACCCAGAACTATGTTTTTGAAAGCTGATAAAACTGGAGGTGCCTGTCCAAGTGATGATAAAGACAAAAGCTCTTCCAAACAAGGACACTTCCTCCTTCTTTCCCTTTTTTATTTCTAGTCTGCCATTAATGCTCAACCTGTATTAGGAAAATGTGATTAAATGACAAGTACAACCAACAAGGACCTGATAACTCTTAATTCTAAAAAGAAGTTAATCTATGTAAGTTTAATTCCTTGGAGCTTTATTCCTTGCATATTTGCATTTCCTGCAGTAAGGTGAGATGGGAAAAGCCTGCCTTAGGTAATTTCTTGGAAGTCAAAAAAGCTGGTAGCTTTAAACATTTTCTTTAACTAAAACTTTAAACAATTCCTTTAACTAAACCAATTGGAAGGATTACACTTTGGCCATTTCCCAACTGCAGCATGGAGGCACCAGCCAGAGGATCTTATTCACTGAAAAGCTTGAAGGAGGTAGGGGTAAGTCCCCCAAAGTTTAGGATTTTCAAAGCATTATAAATCATGGCTTTGCTTAATCTATATCTCTCATCAACACAGGAGGCCTGTACTGGGCACCTGCTAAGTAAGCCTGTTAGGCAGGTTTGTGTAGTGAACAAGAATACCACAAAACAGCCCACATTAATGAAGTTATATAACACCACCCTATTAGACCCATTGGAATGAGAGTACTGTACTATTTTCAAATCACATGCTGTTGCTTTCAGGTACCAGGAAAACTTGGTCTAACGATTGATAAATCCAGGCTCTGGAGCATGTGTAACAAACCATTGAAGAAGCACACACAGATGAAAATATTCTGGATTTAGTGACAGTTGCACAACTTTGTCAATGAACTTAAGGCCACTGATTTACGTATCTTTTTTTACATATCTTTAAAAAGGTGAATTTTATGGCATATGAATTATCTTTCAATAGTTTAAAGCACATTAAGGGGCCGGCCAAATAGCTCAGCAGATTAAAGAACCTGCAAGCAGGCACACAGGCCGGGGGTTCGATTCCCAAACCTGCTGTGTTGGCCCTGCCCCCAGGGCATGCGGAGATGACACTTGAGACTGGGCGTGGTGATGCACACCTGTAATCCCAGCTTTTGGGAGGCTGTAAACAGGTGGAGCACTACGAGTCTGATCTAGTAGTGAGACCCTGAACACCCTGTAGACCCTTCCCTAAAATACAAAAAAAAAGACATCAATACCATCAACCTTATTACTAGAACTAAAGAGAAAAACATTCATCTCCATAGATATAAATAAATAAAGCACATTAAGAACTAGGATTCCGCATGGAGGTCTTGCTCCTATACTGATATAAACAGTAGCATATTGCTGATATTTTTAGGGGCAGAAGAGCTTGTCAACTTCTCCTTATGGGGACCAAGACTGGAGTCCTTTTTTTAAAATTTAGGGCAGGGTCTATAGGGTCTCACTACATAGATCGGACTTGTAGTGATTCTCCTGTTTTCAGCCTCCCAAGCGGTGGAGTTACTGGTGTGCACCCCCACACCCAGTCAGCATGCCCTGGGGGGCGGGCCCAGCACAGCATGTCAGGGATCAAACCCTGTTCTCTGAGCCTGCCTAAGCAGGCACTTTAGTCTGCTGAGCTATCTGGCCGGCCCAAGACTAGAGTCCTGAATTCAAAGTTAGCTCTGCCATATTCCAGCTGAGTGTCCCTGAGGAAGCTACCCTCTCATAACTACCTCATGGCATAAGACTTGGAACTCAGATCACATGGCTACCAAAGCTGAAGCTCAGTGAGCAGAGGCCTACTGTTTTCCAGTACGAACCTGTCCTGAGGGCAGAGCACATCTTTGGGCACCAGATAGTTTCTGGAATTCATAGAAGCTGCCCCCAAGACTTACATCTAAATTTTACCCTGATTTAAATCTTGACAGCTACACCTCGGAGTCTGCTTTTTTCTTTTTCTCTAATGCATTTGGATGTTGCAGGGTTTCACTATGCAGGTCAGACTCATGGTAATCCTCCTGCTTTCAGCCTCCCCAGCACTGGGATTACAGGTGTGCACCACTATGCCTGGACTCTGCTATCTTTCAATATTCTTTTTTCTTTCAATATTCTTACTGTGACTTCTAGGACCTTATTTACACTCCATCAGAGATGCTAAACTCAGCTAATTCTCAGGAGACAACAAGCCACCTGCTACCTTTCCACATGGTCAATATCCAGTCTTGCCAGACATTAAATTCTTATGTATCTTGAATATTTCTGGTATCTGTTGCAAAGTCCATTTCCCTATCAGAGTATACTTCTTAAATTTTAAATACTTTACTACTGAAGAAATTCTCTCTTTTAAAAATCATGTAAGTTTTCTTAGCTTTTTGTGTTTATGTGAATATACAATTCTTTCATGCTATCAAAAAATCTCACTGATTAGGACAAAGGTGAGTCCTGCCACTGTTAACCTTCTTCACACACATAGGTCTTTGCATTTTCATCTACTGTAACAGCCTTCCATCAAGTTTTAGGTGCAATGTTATTTTTTTAGTTTTGTTGAGTTTTTTCCCCATAATTTTATTGAGAAACAAATAGCAATGAGACAGTTTCAAATCTTTTTACCTGTTGGTTGAAAATATATAAAAGAACTACTGATTTTTTGAATAGTTGCCTCTTCCTTGTAAAATTATTCCAAAAGTTTTTCAGTTCTTTCTCTCAAGTTCTCTGGGGGTGGAAAAGAGTATCTGAAAAGGCTTCTGATTCCTAAGAATTCTCATGTCATTTTTTGTAATTGTGCTTCCCAAACAACAATGAGGAATGTAGGCCAACTCAGGCTGTGCCCCCATGTATACCTATACAACAAATTAGTGCTTTGTCACCAGCTCAGACTAGAAAGATTCACTGGAGATTTGGGGAGCCTGAAGAGACATAAGTGTGAACTGGGTTAGACATCTTATGCTCTGCTGCTCAGCTCAACTGCACATGACAGTTGTCGGGGCCCAGTCTGCCCATTCTTGAAGCAGTTCTTGATTAATTAGTCTGCCAGCACTCTTGGCAGTGTACACTGATAACAAAATACACGATAGTGGCCAAATGCCAGTAATGACCTTGGCTATGTAAGTTATTTACATCAGCCAGCATTGAATTCGGCTACAGAAGTTATTTGGGTACTAGAGATGCACCTGCACTGGCATTCTACTGACAGAATTCACTGCCTTCCAGAACCCTTACCTTCAGTCTGAACCACAGTACTACTATCTTGTACTTCTGTGTTTTCCTGCAATTATTTCTGTATGTTTTAAGTTTGATTTTCAAATTTAGTTTATAAAAGCATTCAGCTAACAAATCTGTATATACTATGA
This sequence comes from Octodon degus, assembly GCF_000260255.1. Classification (NCBI taxonomy): domain Eukaryota; kingdom Metazoa; phylum Chordata; class Mammalia; order Rodentia; family Octodontidae; genus Octodon; species Octodon degus. The sequence continues at coordinate 28,900,638 of NW_004524586.1, read as the reverse complement.
AACATTTTAGAATGTCCACAAATTAGCAATTGTTCTTGAGCCTGGTAGACAGCACTCATAATGACATAAGCCATTCCTAATGCCCTGTCAAAGCCCTGTGTATAGAATTAGCTAAGTCTCCTCCTGTTTCCTGACTCTACCAGCACACAGGCCCTCAACTCAGAGATGGCAGCCCAGAAGCTACCATGAGGTGTCTAATTCTAGTCATGTCCACCTGGCTCCTGGTCTGGGCTGGTACCTTTTCTAGGCAGCAGATTCCAAGTCTGTGATTTAGATAGAAAAAAGCTAGTCTGGATTTCAGCTTCCTTGAAAATAAGGGCCAACATTCCTTTATAATTTTGTTTAAATGCCAACTGCCATGTGAAATACTCTCCTACATTACACCAAGGTTAAATGTGTCTTAAGTAGCAAGACAGTATTTGTACGAAAGTATAGCAACTTAGCATTACTCATAAATTCATCATGCTCTATGGCATTATTTAAGCTTGCTTCCATAGCTGGCTCTACTTAGCAATGATGAGAGGAATTTCTAGTAAGTTTGACATGGAAAGAACATGTGTGTTGGACTTGGGATTTTTTCCACATGGTGCCATAGGTTTAAAAAACTTATTAACTCTAGCACAATTCATTGATCTTACAAAGAAACAAATGAAAACACTACCAAGTCATCACTTCAATGAAAATATATTTCACATTAAACAGAATGTATAAAGGAATCACCATGGTCACATGATGCTGTGAGGTATAACACTTCACACACACACACACACACACACACACACACACACACACTAGGTGTCTATAGCAAAATAAAGCCATTAAAAATGGGCAGGCATTTTTAAAGTCAGGTCATGCTGTCATTTTGTGTACTTATCAGAAAAGGCATTTCCCCCCCCCCAATATTCATGAAGATAAATGCCACTGCATTATTAGAGGCATGTATTTTATTTAGTATATACACATACACAAACATACACAGTTTTCATAACTAATAAATTCTTAAACTGCAGCCTGCTTTAAAAGCACATGAATGAGATTACTATTGAGACTTACAAACCTCTCTCAGTATTATGGTTTTCTCCAATCCCTTTATTATGTCAAAACAAAACTTTCAAAGAAAAGGTAATTTTAATCTGAAAGTCACATTCAATAACATAAAAAATAAGAAAACACAGCATTATATGGCATAAAATGCTTGGTGTATACATTCTAGTGTCATTTTTCCCCATTCAGATCTTTATGTTACAGTCTATATTAAAGTGACATACTGGGACCAATTTTGGGCCCCCTTGTTTCACAGCACTATGCTTTTTATTTGTGCCTGGTTTTAATATAGTTGGCAAACACAGGAACAAACAAACAAAGAAAACCCCCACAGTCCAACAGAAAAACAAGAGCAAACTCAAAACCAAGAATCTGCACATGAGATACATTCAAAGTCAATCAGTAGGAAAACCACTTGATGGTTTGGAGGGACTACAATGGCAAATTTGAAGGGGCAATATGAAGAGTCCTTGCTTGATTCAGTTGCCCATGCATATAATAAATAATATGTGTAAGAGAACAGAAATCACTATACACTGTTTAATTCTTCCTTATAACTCAAATTAACCCCAAAGGAGTAATGTGGGACAATGCATTTGCATGTGGCAAAGCTTAAATGAAAAGACTTCCTGATAATATTTTCAAGAGAGAAAGCCCAGAGAGGGAGAAGCTCCTGAATTTCTTCTCCTTTTAAATAAAGGAAAGGAGATATGCAGCCCAGACTGAGGACATGTTTAACTAGAGTTCAGCAAATGCCTAGAATATTTATAGGAGGAGATATCTAAGTGCCTATGGGCTCTGAGGCCAGGAAAGAGGCCGGCCACAAAGTGAACTTCCAAGGCAGCATCACTCAGGTTACTTAGAGGACAACAATAGACAAGGACAGGCAGTGCTTTAGTAGCAGCTGAAGCTTCTAAATAGAACCATAAAACAAAACTTTGCTAAAGCCCAAGGTGAAAGTCTCAAGGTTTCTACCAAGAGAGGACAGTGTTTGACACACTACCAAGGAATAGTTATGTTCCAGTCTAATAATTTGGAATCCAGCAGTTAAAGGTGATAGAAATTTCTTCAGATGGCTGGCAGCTGACATTTGGCTACCAGCAGCTTCACGGGTGCGCCAAACACCACCTGTGTCAATTCAAACACAAAACCACATGAGATCAGCAGAGAAACGAGGGATCTTGCACTTGATAATTGAATTTTCCTTGGCTCATACAGTGTTTCCCAATAGAAGTATTGCAGTATTTTTCACAGGACCATCCTTTCAGATGAGTTAAATTTTCCTTATGTGAGACTTTCCTAAAATCTTCAGATATGGTGTTGCTTTACCTTTCACCAAAAATAATCCTCTTGTATTTGGAAATCCTGCCTTCTAAACTGAAACACAGTTTTGGGAAAAGACACCCATGGTGCAGTGAGAGTATAAGGGGATGGCTGCCCACTAAATCTTCCTTGCATCCAAACCTACAAATAATTAATTGTCTCAAGAATTCCCTTGTTTCCATCCACTGCGACAACAAAACCCACCAACACATTTTTAAACACTACATGGCGGGGATGGTACCACCTTGGGTTGAAAAGGATTTGAGAATTAAACCATAAAACATAAAAATGTACAAGCAGTATGAATAAAGTGATTGGGCAAAATTCTTTTTGGATAGGGATTTTACATTTTGTTTAGGGACGTGGTGAATAAATTTGAGGACTCATGGATGTTCCTTAAATTCTGTGGATTTTTCTGGTTCTTATTGGGTAGTAAGATAAGTGAACTGAAGGGAAGTTAATTAAGTCAAGGTAAGCTAACAACAAAAATAACATTTTAATAAATGCAAAGCCATACAATTGTCAGGGAAACAGACTGCTAAAGTGAATTATAGTGTTTTAACCTGTTTATGTGCAGCATTCCATTTTTGGAACACATAACAACGATGGAAAATAGAAACTTTCTCTTCAAATTTTTGATTCTTGAATTTTTCTAGGTAACATATATGAATTTCATGCAAAAGCTTTTAAAAACTGCAACTTTCCACATAAATAGGTTAAGTATGCCAGAAAGTAGCTACTATTCTGAAGGAGGGATGTAGCTCAGAAGTAACCTGTCATGCGTTTCCTTTCATATGTCAAAGGACTACAGTTATTTTCCTGAGAACTGGGACAAAGGGACTCTAAAAATTCAATGACCACAGGCAAGAGTTAATGTCAAGTAGAAATAAGTACACAAACACAGTGACTTCAGCTGTGTGGCCTCTTTGATCTATTACCTCATTTGAGAAGTAAAATGGTTGGACTAATGTATCTGAAAGTTTACCTTGGGCCCGGGAGACAACTCAGCGGCATAAGCGCCTGACTGGCATGCACAGGGTCCTGAGTACTATCCCCCGTACCGCAAAAAAAAAAGAAAAGTTTACCTTGATTTAGTAGAGTTGTTTTATATGTTTCTTGGTCTGTTAGTGTACCTGATAATCTGTGTTTATGATCATTAACTTGACAAGGACTTAAATCTGATTCTGGCAAAAAGCCTGGATTAAGTCATTTCAAGCCCTGAACTTCTAATAAAAGAAGTGGAACATCATAAAAATCCAGTGACAGACAGAAAAAAAATCAAGTAATCAATAAGACAGTTTCTAGTATTAAATGTACCCTATTCAGTGAGCAGGAAGGGAGGTTGGTATCATTCAAAAGTGATAAGTTAAATTTCCCCCAAGTCTACAACATTCCTTGAATTAAGGAAAGAAAGAAGGGCAGCGATGACTTGCTTAAATCTGTGAGTTGAGACTGAGTCATGTCTGACCCCATGAACCATCACATATGTACTCAGCAGGGAAGCAGAATTCTGTTCCCACATGAACAAAATCCTGATTTCATAAGAGACAACTTAGGCTATTGTACATTTTTAGTAAATTAACAGGTGTTTTTAATAAATCTGCAATTCTGAAGGAAAAAAAATCCAGTAACAGAAAATGATGAGAATATAAAGATGTTTTTATGAGTCTAACATGACAGGACCTATAGAAATTAAGTTAGAAAAATATTTGTTGATAGATACTAATTATGTTTTTATTATTCAAAAACAAAGCACAAGGTGAAGTAAATAAAATGTGAAATATGTGTACCTAAGTGCATATAACTACAGAGCATATATAATCTGTTTTCTTAAGTGAGAGGGGCTAGGGATGAAGCCCAGTGGCAGGTAATGTGTTTAGCATGTGTGAAGCAGAGACAAAGAGACAGAGAGACAGAGAGACAGAGAGACAGAGACAGAGAGAGACAGAGACAGACACAAAGACAGAGACAAAGACAAAGACACAGAGGAGTAGTTTTACTAACACTCCTTTGCAGCACTATGAGAACATTCTATCCTTGTCCATGAAAAAGGTACTACTTAAGATGGGCTGGTGGTCCTTAGCTAATGCTTCTCAGCCTTCACACTCATACTCCTAAACAGCAGAGGCAAGGAAGACAGGACATGACACTGATGAATGCATATGAAACAAGTACTTGAAATCCACTTCCGTTCTTGTGTGTGCTTCAAAAAACAACATATTTGTATTCTTTCAGATAAAACTTGCCATCTTGGAGCTAAGTGATGTTCATCTTATGTTCACATACCCTAGTTGGAGAGTTACAGATTTAGAGTATCATTGAAAGACTATACCTTTTTTTAAAGGGATGTTGCATTTATCAACAGAAGGTGTTCAGAGTAGTTTCTTGGCCAGGACTGTTAAAGCCTTCGATAAGGTTTTTGTTACAGTCATCCAGGCTGAGATTTTCACTGGATCTCTTGGGGAATGCTGGGGGACCAGTGAAGTCTAAGAGATCTTGAAGTGCTCGAGCATGACCAGTTCCATTTTGGTCCAGAGACATTCCAGGAATCATTTCACTCACAGGTGAAAATTCTGGGATGGAGATCAACTCTTCTTTGGAAACAGGACTAGAGAAATGGAGATAGGAAGAGACAGAAAGGGAAGGAGAGATGAGAGAACATGACAATATGTTCATGTGCTTTATTTATAATATTTTGTTACATTGCTCTTCTAGAGAAGATGGATTTAGAGACAGAGTGTGTGTTTAATACACAATAAAAAAACACAAAGAAGTTTAAATCTAAGAAGTGGTGGACACAGGGCCCTAGACAAGTAGACTGGGCAGGGCTGTGAAGGCCAAGCTTACACTGTCCAATGGGTGAAAGTCAAAAAGCTACATGAACAAGCACTTTACTACTGAGAAGCAAGGCCCTTCTAGAACTTTCAAAATGGGACATTAAAACAGATAGAAAAGCTACAAGTTCAAAGCTAAATGAGGAAGGGTCCTAGTTAACACTGTTCCTTAACTCTGGTACTCTCTTTCTAGCAGTGCTGTCCTGGCTAAGCTGCTTTTCCTGCCTCTGGCCTCAGTCTCCTCCCCTGTAAAATGGAAAGAACAGTCCTTTCTCCCTCCTGGTCTCCCATGAGTGTGAATGTGACCATGCAGGGAAGAGTTCATGCCAAGCCACCTGAATGCTCAGTTAAGGCTGGGGACTGGGAAGGGAATCATTAACAAGGACCCTATCCATTTAATTACCTGCAGAACCAATTTCATCCACTGTCACCTCTCTGAAGCCAGGTTTCAAATCCACCCTGACTTATCCAGCTCTGCCTCGCCAAGCCTTACTGTTCCTCTATCCTCCTCCTTTAGATGGAAGGAGTTTCACTGCTGCTTGTTCTACATCAAGCCAGTCCAGGCCCAGAAGAGTGAGGGCTGGGAAACAGGTCTGTTTTCAGGAGTCTCTTAATAACCAGAGTAAGGCTGGTTTCTCTTTCTTAAGATCTTAGAGAATAATCTAGAAAAACCAGTTGAACTGAAGCATCTCAGATGGCCCACCTCCCTCATACTTGAACCCAGTTAAAGGAAAGTAGCTAACCTAACACCACTTTTGATGTTTGAAGCCTTGGCAAAATGCCTGATTAAACAGAAACACCCTATCCCATTTTTTATTTTTCCCCATCTCAATCCCCAGGGTTAACATACTCCTGCTGGCTTGAATCACTGGTGGAATCTGCACATCTGCCCCACCACATAGCTTGTACCACTGGTGTTTCAAATGGATCTGATCACTTTTATCAGTCTTTTTACCAATAAAATAAGTAAAATGCCATCTGTTGGAACAATCATGGCAGGTATCGATGGTGGTTCAAGTAGCTCAACAGTGAGACATAAATTGTAGTCCCATTGTGAACACGTTAAACAAATGGTCAGAGCATGGGAAAAAGAAAATGCCTTTTTCCCTAAGCTTAAGTACAGTCACCAGGAGTCATAATCTCTCTCTATGGGAGAACTCAGTGTGCAAAGTCCTTCCTTGAACTCTGGGCAGTGGTACCACGTCTTGTCATTCTCTCTCCACCTAAAAAGCATCGAAGAGTAAGCATACCTTGCTTAATGTGGTCGTGGAAATATGTTGTATTAACGTTAAATACTGTATCACCTACTTAAGAGGTCTAGGCAGGAGGATCACAAGTTCTAGGCCAACCTGAGCAACTTAGTGAGGACCCCCCATCTCAAAATAAAAAGGGCTAGAGATGTAGTTTGGTGGGAAAGTGCTTGCTTAGCATGCATGAGGTGCTGGATTTAATCCCTAGTACTGGGGGACAAAAAATATTGCTTTAGCTGTTTTTCTGCTGGAGGAAGAATGGAACCAGTTAGGGAAAGCCTATAACGATGGTGGTATTGGGGAGGGAAGACTAATGGGGCTTTGAGGGGTCCTGTTATCAGTCTCTACAGAAACTGCTATACTGATGACAGAGCTGCTACACCCTGGACTTTCACACATCTGGCTCAAGTTTAGTAACTACAAATGGGACGTTTACAATCAGTGTGCCAAGGACCACACCTCCACCTTTACCCCCAGACTACACTAAGAACTCACTACCAAAGAAAGAAAGGTAAGCTTTGCAGGCTATAGCTTTAGCAGTGCTTTTATAAAACACTGTCACACTCTACTGACTCAGAAAACAACCCGCTTATCCAACTGACCTGCCCAAGGCTGTCTATGTCAACATCTCTGCCTTAATCCCATGCCAATTAGTTCTCTTTTTTTGAAGTTAATTTGCCAGACAATGTCATATACAAACATGAAACCAATTTAAGAATTCCTTAGGATTTTAGTATTTGAAAGCAAATTTGTCAACTTGAACTCTTTCCTACTGATTTGAGAAGGACAGGAGAGGGAGTAGGGGAAAGAGATATATCTATGGAGGAAGAGATGGCTCAGTGGAATAAACGCTTGCCTGGCAAGAGCAAGGGCCTGAGTTCAATCCCCGGTTCTGCAACAACAACAACAAAAAATCATATCAGAAGAGATATATCTATGTGTGTAAGCAGGATGGTTTGGGCAACTGTACTGTGAGTTTCTGCTGACCTATGGAAAGGAGGAAATAGTACTTAATTTGTTTTGTCTCCTTTTTTCAATTGTTTGTACTTTTCTTAATTTCTTATACACTTCGCTATTCTTCCAATTTTACATGCATACCTCTGGTAATATGAACAAATGGTTGGAAGATAATACTATGTATTACATCAAATACTGTGAAATTCATATTACTTTGCTAAGTGAAATTTTGTATCACTTGTAATTTTTTGTTTTAATACCATTTTGTATTCTCTTTAAAAAATAAAGAAGTAAAATATAAAATAAAGCAAATTCATCCCTTTATTAAGTCTTCATTAACAAGTTTCTTTAAATATGAGACTCTACAAAAAGGATGCTCTTGGGGGCCTGGTCCGATCCCCTTTACCTATAGGTGCACCCGTTGCCAGCAGCAGAGAGTGACCTTCTGAATGCTCATGGTTGTCATGCTCTCTCTGGCCAAATTTCCTTTGGATGATGAGAGCCATAGTTAGTCCTGCATCCTCTACCCTACAGAGTCCACAGGGAATGTGTGTCAGAGTGGTACAAAAGCCACCCATCTTATCTCTAACACACAACTCTCTAGTGGAAATTCTGCCTCCAGAGATCCTGTGAGATTGTCTGAGAACATACGGTTGCGTAGTGCCTTCCCTCCTCTGCCCTTCATTCTAACAAACTCCTGAGAGCCCTTCTCTAATAAATCACATGCCCAGAAACCCTGTCCCAGGATCTGCTTCCAGGGAGCCTTACCTAACTAGTAGTGAGACTCTAGAATTATTTCACTGACAGCTTTCTTATAATGTCAAACAAGCACGCATCAGGTGATTTGGTTGTGTAAAAGCTAAAGAAACTAACTAAAAGATGGTGACAATGTTTGGAGAAGGGATGCACTGTAAATGCAAAAAAAAAAAAAAAAAAAAAAAAAAAAAAAAAAAAAAAAAAAACCTGACATACCTCACATCCATAGATTGAACTTCTTCAGTTGAATCATCCAGACTATTTGATTTTCCATCAAGGGCACCCAGATGAACAAGTCCCCCAATGGGTTTAAGCCCATTAGAGAAAACATCTCGGGGAAAACCTTCCGGGGCAGTGCGCCCTCTGCCATTAATTTCCTGGCATGTGTTCAATCCATTGAGTTCTGATTATGAACACAAAATCCTTGTGTGAATCATAAAATATCTAGTAACAGTGAAGTAGCAGAAAATACATAACAAAGCAATCAATTTAATCCTTTACTTCACTAATAATGCAACTATCACCAATAACTCCATGTAATTGCCCTCTCATGGGGGAAGATAAGGAAAAGCACATTAAAATTGTCTGTAGGGCCTCAGGAGAAGAACAGAGCCAGGTCTCTTTTTTTGTCTGAGTCAGAGTTTCACTATAAAGTTCAGGCTGGTCTTGAGTTCACCTTGTAGCTCAGACTGGCCTCAAACTCCCAGTGATTCTCCTGCCTCAGTCTCCCCAAGTGCTGGAATTACAGGCAAGTGCCAACATGCCTAGCTATCACAGCTAGGTATTAACACCTGACCAACAGTTAAGATCCCTAAAAAGCATAGAGAACCAGCAGACAGAGTGCCTTCCATGTCAGGATCAACAGAGTAATTGAGGAAGCCAGTGGTTTTCTACAGATGCCACAGGAAGAGAAAATGATGGCAGTCACACTCTTGGGACCCACATGCTTTACCCCTTTAAGAAAATTTCTGAGCCTTCACTGCCGAAATGGATAGTCCAAACACACTTACCTATTTTGCTGGGGGCAACTGGTTTTATCTTATTTTCTACACACACAACAGGCTGAATCTCCACTTTAGGGTCTTCTTTCTGAAAATAAGTGGGTAGATAAAAAAGGCTGACATTGAATAGCAAAACAAGTATTTAAAGAGAAGACTTGGAGCCTTGCTGGGCCATCTGCCTGGTTCACATAAGTTTTTGAATCTTCAGCTGTTTCACCTTATTAATATGTCTCCATTCTCTTTTATAAGGGTTTTTTTTTTGTTGTTGTTCCTCGAATGCCTTCAGGGCACTTTTGGCCAGCGGGAGAGTTGTGAGGTTCGAACTCCAGCAACCTGAGGCTGCCAGCTTTGTGGAAGCAGCCACTTAAAGGACTGAGCTAGGGCCAGGCCCCCATGTCTCCATTCTCTTTTGTATTCATGTACTATTATGCCTCTCCTTGCATATCCACCCATTTATTTATTTATTTATTTATTTAGTATTTTTAGGGAAGGGTCTACAGGGTATAAAGGGTCTCATTACTAGATCTGACTTGTAGTGATCCGCCTATTTACAGCCTCCCAAAAGCTGGGATTACATGCGTGCACCACCATGCCAGTCTCAATTGCAGCCTCAATGTGCCCCAGGGGTGGGGCTGGCACCACCCCATTGTTTTGAGGAAATCTTTTACTTGCTCCATCTATGAAGATCCTATTTTTTTTTCAGAACCCTGTATCTTCTTTAACCCAGCCAAGAAAAGATCAGGAAAAGTCCATTTTTCTTATCTCTAAGACCTGTAATCACACTGAATGTATCCTGTCATTCTTTTCCACTCAGCACATGTGGTCATCTGACATCTGTACCTTCACTTCTGGAGATACATCACTCTTCCTTGTTCTCTTCATGATTTCATCTATTCTCTGGAAATAAAAAAAGGTAAGAGGACTGTAAGGCCAAAAACATAAAAGAGTAGTTGGGTATATATGCAATTTCACATTTCTCTGAAAACCTGTAAAAGTCAAATGTCAGCAGAGGATAAGAAAAGGTATAGAAAAGGTTTCCATTGTTTTTGTAGATGTGTACCTCTGGCCCATGAACAATGTCAAATGAAGTGCACCAGATGCTCAAGAGGGAAGACCACAGGCTGGTCTCCTGGTTCCCAGGCCTATAAGAACACAAAGCCCAGGCTGAGCCCAGTGGTGGTGAATCTAAGGCAAGCATGCAATAGTAGGTCATTTGTATCATTGAAAGCTCTAAATGGTTTGTCATCACTGGCCTAAGACATCACGATGAGAACAGACCCTTATAATCAGTCTCCTTAAATCCAACTTTATCTTTAAGTACATTAAGTGAAAGTGGACTAAACATTCCAATTAAAAGATAAAAACAATCAAAGTGGGTTATAACAGTAAGTCCTATGTGCTACTTACAACAGACGCTCTTATAAGGGCACACACATAGGCTCAAAGTAAAAAGATGGAAAATATTTACCATGCAGATACTAATTACAAAAAAACTGCCAAAGCAAATTTTAAAAGAAATATTATTAGAGTTAAGAAGGACATTTTATAAGAAAGGGCCAATTCAGCAGGAAAATCTAACCATCTAAAATATGCATTCAATTAAAAGCAGGGCTTCAAATATATAAAACAAAAACTGACAGACCTGAAAGGAAAAAAATAGACAAATCTATAACCACAGATGGAGTTCTATATCACTCCTTTCTCAGTAATTACTACAACAAGATGACAAAAAACAAAGAAGATTTAAACAGCACTATAGATAAAACTGAGCTGGATTTACCTCCTGTTCCTGCTTTACCCTCATCCTAAGTCCTGATCCCTCTGCACTTACCTTCTTCCTCTCTAGTCGCTCCTGCTCAATCTGCAGCATGATTTGTTCTCTTTCTAGACGCATTTGTTTAGCTGCCTCCTGGGCCTTTGCTTCTGCTGTTTCTTTCTGAAAAAACAAAACAAACAAAAACAGGTAAACCAAGGTATAGGCCTAACGAAGCTAAGAAAACATTGTAGCAATTCTCTTGGCTTTGCACAACTTCTGTCTCCCCATCATCTAGCCTGAAGTAGATGCCCCTCTCATACACAATGTGGATTTATATAACATGCTTTATGATACCGTAGATGCAGTTAGGCTTTATCCATATACCTCAGCCCACCATGGAAATCATCTACAGACAGTTCTCTTACATGGCCAAAGTCTCTGTACTTGAGCCAAAAGTTTCTAGGAGTAAATTCCCCAAATAGCAACCTTCCACAAACAAGGTGGTGCAGTCAGATAAATCGTTAAGACTCTTCACTCCTCAGAGGGACAATCCTAAAGCATGCATGATCCCCAGGCTCTCAGGGGATCCCAATGGTATCGAGTTCCACTAATCTACAGTAACACCCCCATTAATTTGTCTCTCTCTTGTTTCCATACCAGCTTCAGAGGATTCCCTCTCAAATAAACCACTGGCACCCAAATTACTTCAGAGGAAACCCAAACTCACAGATAGCAAACTTGTCTCAAGCAACTAACATTTAATGACTAGTCCAGACAGTTTAAGAAAAAAACCTTAAGTAACTACTGCATGTCATTCAAACAATGTATTTCACCTAATATTAATGAAGGTCTTGAAAAACAAAATAAGTCCATCTGAACACTCATACCTGCTTTTCCATCATAGCTTTTTCTTGCTTCTCTTTCAACAAAAGCTCCTCTGAAGCCTTCTGCTTGGCCTCCTCTTCTGCCTTTCTTTTTTCTTCCTCTTCTTGGAGCTTCTTTTCTTCTTCTTGCTTACGGGATGCTTCTTCTAAGCACTGCCTTTCCTCCTCTGCCTTTCTTTTCAATTCCTCTTTCTCCCGCCTTTTGAGAATATAAACATTGTCAGAAGACACGCTCAAAAGGCAAACTGCCAAAGAGCCATGAGTTGTCGGTAGTAATGTTCAACATGTTAACAAACACATGCATCTGAATTCATAACCATGTTATAAAATGACCCATTCTTCCTAGAAGTCCATTCTAGTCTGAATATTTACCAAAAAAATATTAACCAGGCTTGACTTTAAATGACAGTGACAATATAGGATCCATCATACTTATTTCATAACAAGTCTTATCTAAGCACAAAGTTAAAACAACTCAACCTAGAAAATGTGGGAAATATTGCAGTGGCTACAAATGCTCCAGTCAGCAATTAAAGAGCAGTGAACATGTTTTCAACAAGTTTACTTTGGATTCTAATTGGTATGTGACTTCTGAAGTACCCAATGAAAAAAAATGTTCAACAAAAAAAACTCAAGGCACCTATTTTCCATTTATTTTGGCAATCTTTAAAAGTCTGTTTTGAGGGGAATGGGAAAAAAAGAATCAAGTTGTGTCATGTATAGGTACAAATTCTCCATGTATAACTTAAATGTGCCAATAAATAAAATTAATTTTAAAGCCTATTTTAGCTTATAGTCTTTGCTATATAAAATTTAGATATTTTCATCCACAGATGAATGATATAATGATAAAGAGCTCTAAGCAATGAGAGGAAATTCTGTGAAGTCTAAAAGCTTGTTTTCAGATTTATAATATTCTTCCTACTTATAAGCGTGTCACTTCCCTTGGGTAGTCATGAGCAATGTAAACTATGGGCAGGACCCACATTGCATTCTGATTGTGCCATTTGTTATGTGATACTTGGAAAGTTATTCACCATTTCTGATCTCCATTTTTAAAATGTACATATCTACAGTATTTCTCCATGGCATTATTGTAAAAACTAAGGTAACAGATGGGTATGCCTGGCTCTGGAACATTCTCAAATATTAGTTTTACAATTTAAAACGAATCCTCCCTCCAACCCCAGAGTCTATTTAAGTGCATGTACAAATTTGTATCTTTTCCAGAAATTACCTTTATTTGGAAGCATTTGTCACTGACTTACTGAGGTGCTCTTATGTTGTTATAAAAAGATCAAGACAGACAGTCCTTCCATCTTAATGGTCAGCTTCAGGAATCATGCAAATAGCCTATGTCTCACCAAAGAAATATTTTAACAAGAAATATGTAAAGGTATTAACCCAAGACTTAACAGTGCATAATAACATACTCTATGCCAGAGGTTGAAGTGCCTGGAAGCACTGTGAGAAAACTAAAATTTAAACATGTATTATACAGAGGAGCATTGAGAGGCTTAATCAGAAAGAAACTCCCAGGCCAGACATGGTGGTGCACACCTGTAATTCTAGTACTTGGGAGACTGAGGCAGGAGGATTGTTGCAAGTTCAAGACTAGCCTGAGCTACAAAGTGAACTCAAGTCAGCCTGAGCTGCATAGTGAGACACTGTCTCAAAAAGAAAAAAAAAAAAACCCTCCCATTCTTTTAGATTTTATAATGAAATACTAGGTACTATTTCCAATACAGGGTTATTAAAAATGAATGTGGTAATAAGACATCCAAATGTAAATCAAAGTACTAATTCAATTTTATCCCCTTTTAAAATTTATTTTATTTTTTATGTATTTGGTGACGGGTCTCACTATGAAGCTCGGACTCATAGTGATCCTCCTGTTTTTAGCCTCCCCAGTGCTGGGATTATAGGCATGCGCCAACATGCCTGGTCTTGAATGCTGGCTCAGTGTGCCCCAGGGGTGTGGCTGGTGTGGCATGTGGTTTTATCCCTTTTTAGAAAGCCAATTGTAACTGACCCAGAGAAGTTAAAATACAAAGGTACATAGTATGTGAATTAACACAAGTTATTATCTTCATCTTAAAGATCAGAAAAACGGGGCCAGGGAGATGGCTCAGTAGGATAAGTGCTTGACTGGCAAACGCAAGGATCTGAGTTCAATCCCCGGTTCCGCCAAAAAAAAAAAAAATCTAAAAACCACTACTTCATCCATTTTTACCATCAGGACTTTGAAGTTTCCAGATACACACATGTAGTAACAACACTATGGCCCCCTAAACCTCCAGAATTCTCGTTATCTTTCAAAACAAATTATTTTTTGTAAGTCCATCAGCCCCTGGTTTCTATGGTGCCTCCATTGAAACTGTCTTCTGTAGACAATATTCTCTCTTTACCATACTTTGATTTCTTCTTAGTAGGTGAAAACTGGCTTGAGTGTGAGTGAGCACGCGTGCGCGCGCACACACACACACACACACACACACACACAGATTGGCTTCCCCTGTATGAATCCAGGTTCTTCATAAACCTCTCCAAATATGCAAATTTTTTTAATGATCTGAAATTTTTTTCTTCTCCATGCTTAAGGAATCTTTTTCCCCTCGGCCCTCTGCTGTAGGCCACCTTTAGCCCACCACTTCTGCCACTGTTACTAAGTTCCTTCCAGAGTTTATAAGTTTTGTGGGTTATTACCCTCCAAACTCACTTTTCCCCTTGTAACTAAGTAGAAAGCAAAGAAAGCAATGCATTGTTACTATTTGGTGTTTAGCCGATACAGATACAGCCTTTGTCCCTGTTGCTGGCCACTAGTAAAAGTATTCATATAATGGTCCCTGCTTCTCAACCTCTAGCATCTTACCCCCTCTCCGGTTCTACCCTGTCACATCTTACATCACTGACATGTGCTCAGCTTTTAATTGTTTAATCTTACAGATGAGTATGTGAATTTCACTATTTCTGTGTGCTTGAATGTTTCTATTTTAAAGAAAAGTTTAATTTCCATCATTAATCTTCTCTGAGCTGATCCATCCTTCCACCTCCTTCTCTGATGGTGTGCCCTGGTGAGCACTGTATCTGCTTCCCTTTTCTCACAGTGCCCCACCCCAAGTGCCTGATCCCTTCCTAAGTATTTTTGTGATGGCATGGAGGTCACTTTGTTGTCTAGCACCAGGCCCAAGTGGTCCTCAGAACCTCTCATACCCTTCCTGGACCACACAGCACTGCTTAGAGAAAAACACAAACAAGGTTATGTGTACCTCAGTCTTTGCTGATACATTTTTATCCCATTCTTTGGATCTCCCATGGACAGTTCAAATTGCCAACATTTTTCCATCTTCATCCTCCTTATTTGATGGCATCGCCAGCCATTCTTTTTTTTGAGGGTGAACTTGTTTTATTGTATAATTTAAAAAAAGACTCCAAGAGGAAGGGTGGGTATGGATATGTATGGACAGCACATTGATCACTGATTTAATGAAGCTGAAACAGATTCTGCACTTTATGCAAGTTTTATAAACAGATGATTGAAGAATTCAAAGTTGTTTTAGCTCACATATCCTTTTGCATGTAACACCATACCTTGACTTACATGAATGACTCATGGAACCTTGATTTTCCAGTTATGCAAAAGACTGTAAAACATGTCATTTTTTGATAGTCAAGTATCTTAACACTCCATTTCTATTACCACCTGATATTCTTAGTAAGTCTACATTGAGTACAATCTTTTTTCTTTAAATTTAATATTTGTTCAAATATAAAATGACATTTCTATATGTATATTTGTATTTTTTTAAAAAATCACATGATCCAGCTGGGTGTTGTGGCAAATGCCTGTAATCCCAGCACTCAGGAGGCTGAGACACATGGATCGTTGCGAGTTTGAGACTAGCCTGGAGTACAAAGTGAGCTCAAGGCCAGCCTGAACAGCACAGTGAGACCCTGTCTCAAAAAGCCAGAAAAAAAATCACATAATCCTTTCTTAAACTTTTAAAAATCAGTTCAAGGAGTGGCCCATTTTCACTCTGCAGGGAATACTTCTTTCTTACCTTTAATACCTTTAATAATATAAAACCTCACTTCTTTTTGTGTGTATTTTGACTAATTCTTTAATCAAGACAACAACCAACCATTGTATAAAGAAGACTGAGGGGGTCTGATTTGGGTTTCTCTAAACTTTAATGTTCTATGGCATTATTTCTGAGAAAATGTCCCCTTTCTTTCTCTGCTTAGATGCAAAGGATTGCAAATGGCTGCCATTTGTGCTATCAATTCCACACTCTCCTGGCAACTCCACATTCTTCCTGTTAGCCCCTCTTCTTTTCAACGCTAGTTACACCTTTCTTTTTTTGAGACAAGATCTTAGTTTGCAGTTCAGACTCTCCTTGAACTCACTATGCAGCCCTGGCTGGCCCTGAACTCCCAGTGATCTTCCTGCCTCAACTTCTCCCCACCTAGTGCTGAGATTATAGGCTATTATGTCCATATCTAGCTGCACCTTTCTACGTGTACTTTTCCATGTCCTGCAAAAATGTATGAGTTTCAGGCATCCAAGCCACTCCCTTTAATCTTCCACCTGCATTCCACTCATAACCACTGAATGACGAGTTTACACTACGGGCCTTTACTCCTCTTCTCAATAATTTCCCTCTAAAAATCTGTGCTCACCTCCTAAATCCCAAGATCTGTAGTCATTCCTTAACCTGGACATGTCTCACAGGTGTGACAGCCTGAACAGCCCTCCCCATAAGGCCCTTTCTATGACCCTGTGCCAAGATAGGCTGTGCTTACTTGGCTCCTCCTACCTCAGCTGCTGCCCTCCCCTGCAGCCCAAGCCCCATTGAGACAGCTCTTGCTATTTATTATACCTCCTTCCAAGACCCTGGAGGCTCAGGTAGAAAGAAGCCAGGTCTGAATAGTCCTGAGGAACTCTGCTTGCAATTCCAGGAACAGGGTTCTCGCTTGGACAACAAACTACAGCGTGGCTACACTTTACTTGTAGAGCCTCCCTGCCTGAATATTCTTTGATTTGGATCTCTAGCAGTTACTTCATCTTTTCTTTTTTTTTGGGGGGGGGGAAGAACCAGGAATTGAACTCAGGCCCTTGCGCTTGCCAGGGAAGCGTTCATTCTACTGAGCCATCTCCCCGGCCCCTATACTTCATCTTTCTAGTGTGACTTCTTGTGATCTATTTTTGAATCTCAGTAAGATTTTTTTGCTTGTTAATTTCTACCAGTGCCTTGCCCAGGGTAGATCCAAGGTCTAAGATTGCTTGTACCAACACCAAGAATCCTATTGAACACTTTTGACCTGTGCCTGAGCCCAGGCACTGAAGTTGTTTTTTTTGTTTCTGAGAAAGCTTTGATGTCACTGCTAGTTGGGACTGAAATAGCTTTTGCTCTCCTTAGTGTATTGTGGTCTGCACTCTTCCACTCTTCTATTAAGGGAAGTCTTCCCCATCACTGATTTGGATAATGTTTCTCTCACAGATGGTGACAATAATTGGACTTTCCATGGTTTGGCTCAAGTATTTTTATTTTTCTCTATATTTTCTCAACTGGCAATAACATTTCTGTGGTTTAAACTATTAACTTTAAGCACAAAACAGATGCAAGGATGATCTTATTCCAAGAAGTATCCGCTGTGTTCCAGCCCCAGGGTATCTGGTACTTTCCTTTTTCACCTCGCAAGTGGCACTATACAAAGTTTCACATTCTGGCAAGAAAAAGGAAAACTGATTTTGGGTCAAGTATTTAGCCTCATTTTTAACCTAGGCCCCAGGGTTCAATTCCATTTCCCTAAATATTTTATAGGTATCCTAAACTTAATTTATCTAATATCAAACAGATCTTTTTTATTCTTTAAAATAAATTCCTTTTACCCTTAAATTATCTATTATTGGGTATACTCTGCTCCTGAGTCCTTCGAGCCAAACCTTAGCATCAATTTTAAATTTGCCTTCTTCTTTTAAGTTATGCAAGTCTAAAGACTCCCCTATCGAGTTTACCTTCACCATACTACTTTAACCTTGTGTCTTCTTAACTTGTTATTGACATGGTTTCTTAGTCAAGCCTCTTCCTCCTTGTCTTCCTTTCTCATATATTAACTGAGCACCAGACCCCAGCAGTCTGAGACTGTAATCCCAGCCTTTTAGGATGCTAACTGGGGGGGAAAGAACTTGTAAATACATGAGGCTGGTGCCTGTTAGTCAGCTAACAGTGGAAATCAGAAAGGAGGAAGAGTGGGGGAGGTCAGTTCTCTCACAAGTACAGGGCCAGACAGGCTACAGAGGAGTGAGTTTGACCTGTGGCTTAAGAAAAGTCAGTTGGCAAGAAGGAGCATGAGTCTACATAGGAATACAGTAAAAGAAAATCTTTGGAGGTATGGAGATGTTTGATAGAGGAATGTCAGAGGGATTTGCAGACTGCAACCTAGAAAGAAAGCAGATAAAAAGGCAGGGAGCAGCCAGTTCATGGCAGGCCTTGAAGGGCTATGGATATATGCTTGGCAAGCACAAGGTCCCAAGTTTGATCTCTGATACCAAAAAAGGGGGGTATGGATGAGTTTTGATGTATCCTGTGGACAGGGGAGTCCTAGCTTGTTATAAAACACAAGAGCAAGGAAATCGCATTTATTTGAGAAATGTCACTGTAGACACAGCACAGATAGTGGACAAGCTCTAGAAGACCAAGGGAAGGGCACTCAGTTGCGGTTTCAGACAGTCCAGGTCCAACTCAGGGGTTAAAGAGGAAGGGTGAAAAAAAATAGATGCTAATGCAACAGCTATTGAGGGGGGGACTGACTTAACAACTGACAGGAATGTGGAGGATAGAAAGGGAACAGTTGAGAGTGGCTCTGAGACTTCTGACTTGGGTCCTGGGATAGATGGGAGCACAAAACCTGTAAAAGGAAAAATGAATTTGGGTGAAAGATACTAAGTTCTGTCCTGGAATTGCTCAATTTGAGAGGAATATGGGCTCATTCAAGTGAAAACATGGGTAACTATACAGTCTAGGTTCTAGATAAGTGCTACTCAATAGAACTTTCTGTGATATGGAAACATTCTATAGAATTGTGTTGCCCACTGAAACGGCTATTAGCTCAATCTAGCTACTAAGTACTGAAATGTGGCTAATATGGCTGAGAAACTAAATGTTCTCTAACCTATCTTTTAGTAGCCACATACACTTAGAGACTATGGTACTAGGGTATACAGCCCTGGGCAGAGACCAGGCCCTAGGCACAAATACAGTAGTCTCCAGAGGCATATGTTATCTAGTACTTCCCCTATTCCAAAAAAGTCTGGCAAGTTTACAAAGCAAGATGCAATTAGCTTCAGAAACATATAATAAAACAAGACAAAAGTAGAAAGAAGGTAGGAAAGGAGATGAAAGTAAAGTTGACTAATACACCAAAGGCTCAATGTGTGACTGTTACATGAAATAGGAACCCTAAATTTTTTGAAGCCAGAGGAAACTAGTAGTGGTAGGGATAATCACAGAGCAGGAAAGAGTAACAGTGTTCAGAAAGGACTTGTCAGGTGAGAAACTGACCAAAAACTGAGGTCTGAAAGCTGAGACATTTAAGTGATGAGGAATGGACAGATGAGACTCAGGAGTCTGGAGATCAGGAGGAATGGTGGGTATAAGGTTTGAAGAGTAAGTATGAGTTGAGGAAATAAAGATACAGTCAGTACAATCAGTTTTCAAGAACTGGGCTATAAAGGTAATGTCAGAGACAAGATGGTGGCTAATAGGTAGAGAACTTCTCCTTTCTAATCACATAGCAACAGTCATATCACTTACCTGCTCAGAGCATGCACTTTACCTTTAGGAGCTGCCATTACCAAGGCCTGTCATTTGCAATCCTGTGATTCATCATCTCCTGGGAGCTCCCTTCACATGACTTATGACCCACCCAAACAAGCCTGAACACACCACTCATCAAGTGGCTACTGTCATTAACCAAAAGGCTAGAGTGAGGAAATAATTGCAGAAGCCCAGCATTGAAGAAGGAATCAGACAGAACCCACTCCTTCTAAGAATTAGATCAAGCCAGGTATGGTAGCAGGCACCAGTAATCCCAGCACTCTGGGAGGCTGAGGCATGAGAATCACCAAGTTTAAGCCTTGCCTGGGTCCCTTAGTGACTTAGCAAAACCCTGTCTTGAAACAGATAATAATAAAAAAATTGGGTCAGGGATGCAGCTTACTGTGAAGGCTATGTATTCAATCCTTAGTATCACACACAGACAAAAAAAAATAATAAGACCAGAAAAACCTATAAGCAGAGAGCACAAAAACTTGTCAAGATTACCAAAGGATCAAGAATATCTTACTATTTATTAATTTAAATGCAGTACTGGCCTTCAAGTGCCACAGCACTGTTTGCTTCCTGCTATGGTCACTCTCTAAATAGCACTGGGTTGTACTCTGTGAATATTCTAAAAGCTTCTTTCATCCAGAAAATCAACCTTGGATTAGCTGCGCAGAAAAAATGGCTGCTGCCAGTTTGGCTCTGTTCTGTAGAAGAGTCTCAGCAGTTCTGAAGGCTTCTGTATCATTAAAAACTCCCAAGGCCCCCGCTAGCACAGGATTTTCTCTTAGTTTGTTATCTAAGAATACACCAGATGGCACATCCTTTCAGCAGTGTAGATTACTTCATACTACATTGTCAAGAAGAGGACTGGAAGAATTTTTTGATGACCCAAAGAATTGGGGGCAAGAAAAAGTGAAATCCGGAGCTGCGTGGACCTGTCAGCAATTAAGGAACAAAAGTAATTAAGATTTACATAAACTTTGGTACGTCTTACTAAAAGAAAGAAACATGCTTCTAACTCTAGAACAGGAGGCCAAGTGGCAGGTATTATCAATGCCAAGTCCAGAACGGTTAGAAAAGGTAGTTGAGTCCATGAATGCATTAGATAAAGTTGTCCAGGAAAGAGAAGATGCTTTAAGGCTTCTCCAGACTGGTCAAGAAAAAGCTCGACCTGGTGCTTGGAGAAGAGACATCTTTGGAAGAATCATTTGGCACAAGTTCAAGCAGTGGCCTATACCTTGGTACCTAAATAAAAGATACAACAGGAAACGATTCTTTGCAATGCCTTATGTGGACCATTTTGTCAGACTGAAAAATGAGAAACGGGCCCGCATTAGAGCAACAAAGAGGTGTCTGGAGAAAAAGAAACAGAAAATTCTGCAAGAAAAGTTTCCACACCTTGCTGACACCCAGAAGTCAAAGCTTGGATAAAAAAAAGTCTAAAATATTATTTTTGGTTGCATAGCAGTCTCTGTACAAAAATATTAAGTGGTTTATAAAAAACTGTTATCAAAGGAAAAAAAAAGAAAATCAACCTTGTCCTTTAATATGTATTCCCTCTCTGAATACAAAGATCAAAGAAGGCAGGACTGTACTATGACAAAGTGCCCTTGCACTATCACCACAGTGGTTCTCAAAGACTAGTAAAATACTAAAACAGAGCAGGGCTTAGATCAGTGTATCTTCACTGTGTTTCTGGACCATTCTGACATCCCCAAAGCTTAAGGGCCACTGTAGTGCCATGTTCTTATTCCAGGATAGGACTTCCCCATCGCTTATTGTTAATGGGCTATCAGCTTGGTTTTCCTTACTCCCTAATCTAAGAAATCATTACCAACTCATTTCATTTTCATTCTGGGGTATAAGTTACGATACTTTGGAAGAGAAAACAATTTGGGAAGCAGAAGAAAGCTCTCTACATCCAGAATTCTACCTTCCCAGGGATTTTTTTCACTCTATACTCCACACACTCCTGATAGCTCCATCAGGCCTGCCTGTAACATCTAGATCCAACTCCTATGAGTTTTTAGGTCCTCTGAAAAGAACAAAATTCTACCTGTGATAATTATGTCAAACAGTGGCCAAGTGTGGTGGTTCACGCCTGCAATTCCAGCACTTGGGAGGCTGAGGCAGGAGGACTTCTGTGAGTTCAAGGCCAGCCTGGGCTACAAAGTGAGTTCAAGCCAGCTCCCGCTGCATAGCAAAACCTCATCTCAAAAACAGACAAAAAAAATTATTTCAAACAGAAGGTGCAGTCCAGGTATTCTAGGCCCTACACTTCTGTTTAGGTTTTAGCAATAACAAAAGCATAGAAATAGTGTCAAGCTGCTCATTGCAACCTAGCTTTTAAACAGATCCTACAGAAACTCTGAACGCCTGCATACCTCTCCTGTTCTTCCTTCTCCAGTCGTTCTTGTTCTTCCTGTTCTTTCTGCAGCCGAGCCTGTCGTCTCTTTTCAGCTAGGATCTTTGCAGCCTCTCCTGCATCAGTGGTGCCAGCTGTGGGTTTCCCCGAGACTAGGTCAGCAAAGAGGCAGAAAGAAAAAAGATCAAGGTAAGTGAACAACCAGTGATGATTCCATACACTGCGACTGCCACTTAGACATAAAAAAGTTCAATGCAGTGTGGTGATGGGAAATGCTGCCAGGACAGTGCTACAACTAACCATTGAGCAGAAGCTTTGGTAGACCAGTAGTGATTTTGGCTGCAGTCAATCCACAGTGACGGCGGATGGCTGAGAAGGAGAAACAGTCATAAGCAAGTTTCCCAGCAGCCACCATCTGTGCAACCTCAAAATGTATCAGTGATTTTAAGAACTGAAGAAGACCCTCTCTTGTGAGAAGTGCAAGTGCTGACTGGCAGCAGCCTGTCTTACTTGGAATTCTTGTGAGTTTTCATAGCCATGAGAGGAATCAGCATCTAGGTCTCTTCCTTGAGGAGACCCTTGGAAGGTGGCAGAGAAGGTCTCAGGAGCAACGAACGAGGCCAATAAAGCACTACAAGGCAATGTTATTACCCTAGGGAAAACCCCCTTTCCCCTCTAAACACAAGAGAAGGGCAAATAAATAGATTGGATCAGGGAGAGCCATCTTGTGAAAGCTACTGCCCAGTGGCAACATTGACAAAGAAGGTCTACCTGTACTGCTCTCAATCTTCCCTCCTGCAGTAACATGCTTCTCAGTAGCGTGCTTGTCTGCCACGTGCTTCTCCAGCATGTGCTTCTCAGTGGCCTGCTTGTCTGCTACGTGCTTCTCAGTGGCCTGCTTGTCTTCTACATGCTTCTCAGTGGCCTGCTTGTCTGCTACGCGCTTCTCAGTGGCCTGCTTGTCTGCCACATGCTTCTCGGTGCCCTGCTTCTCAAGGACATGCTTCTCAGTAACACGTTTGTCTGCCTTGTGCTTCTCAGTGATCTGCTTGTCTTCCATGTGCTTCTCTGCCACATTCTTCTCAATAGCATATTTGTCTACCTTACGCTTCTCGGTGGCCTGCTTGTCTGCTACATGCTTCTCTGAGATTTCTTCTCTGCATAGGTCAACAGCCTGAAGACCTGAAGCAATTTCCTTTTCTTTATTGCTCTTCTCTTTTTCTGCTTTTTTCTTGAGTGTTTCTTGGCTGGGAATAGGAGGAAAGCGGTACCTCACAGGAGATCCTTGGTATGATGGCTTCACAGTCTTTGGAGACTGTGGATATCCTCTTGAAGTTGTTCTGTAAAACCAACAACAAGCCATACAATGATTAATATCTCTGACCACAAAACTTTGTTTCTAAGACATCTGACTCCAAGAGTAATTTAATCCTCTGAGAAGACCAAATACAAAGTTAGTACATACTAACAAGTCTCTATAAAGTAGGCAGAGAAGGTAGCTAAGTTGGTAGAGTGCTCTACTCGTACGCACAGGCCTGGATTTGATCCCAAGCACCCTTAACAAGGCTTCAAAAATACTTTCACCCTAATAGGAACATATGGTATCTATAAGATGGCGCTGTCAGAAGTGGAACCATTCTGAGAAACCCTCCTGGTGATGCTAGGTCCTAATGTCAATTATATTTGATAACAATGTAAGGACAGTGATATAGTTTGGAAAAGATTTGTCTCCTTGAGAGGTTCATGTTCTTGGACACCAGTCCCCAGTATAGTGACAGTGAGAGGTGGTCAGACTATTTAATAGGTGGGGCCTAGTGTGCAGTGATTAGGTCATGGAGACACTATCCTCATGAGTGGATGAATGTCATTCTTGAGAAACTGAGTTAGTTCTCTGAGATTAGATTAGATCTTTAGGAATGAGACAATACAGCACAAAACCCTAACTAGAAGCCCAACTGATCCTAGTGTCATGTGCTGAACTTTCCTACATCAAAACTGCAAGCCAAAACAAACCTCTTTTCTTGGGGGCTGGGGAGATGGCTCAGTAGAATAAGCGCTTCCCTGGCAAGCGCAAGGGTCTGAGTTCAAGCCCCAGCTCCTCCAAAAAAACCCCTCTTTTCTTTGTAAAGTACCCAGCCTCAGGTATTTTATTATTGAAATAAAACATGGACTAAAACAGCTGAAGTGTTATGTATTTTCTGATCACCTTTTAAAACATGAACACCAAGGCTGGATCTGGTGTTATCATATGTTAATGGATAAGCTTAATCTTTTTTTAAAAATTGTGATAAAATAAATGTAACATAAAATTTTCCATCTTAACCATTTTAAAGAATACAGTTCAGTGGCATTGTTATCATCATCACGACCATCTCCATTAAGTAACAATTCCCCATTTCTCTCTCTGCCCCAGCCCCTGGTAGCAATATCCTACTTTTGTCTCTGTAAAAATTAACTGCTTCAGGTACTTCACATAAGAGGAATCACAAAGTATTCGTCCTTTTGTGTCCATCTTATTTCATTCAGTACCATGTTCCCAGCTCCTTTTTAAATGCTGAGGAACAAAGTTTGCCAGGATGTGGGGTTAGAGGAAACTTTTTGGAGGATCTTAGATTTAAAAGACTCTCCTTCCTACTGGGCAATAGGTGAAAACAAGCCACCGAGGAAAGCACCACTTTGTTTAAATGCAGGTTTGTTAAAGATACGACACTTTAGGTTTACATATTGGTGAGTGCAGTGTGATGAGTTTGAGATGTCACGTTACCCAGGGTTTTGCAAGTATGTGTACATGAAGGATATAAAGTAAACAGCATATAATTCCACATTATCTGTTTCAACCATATAGCAGATTGAAGGACAAATTATTATTAATATCTAACTTTTTTTAAAGGAGGAAAGTTTTATTTCAGTTCACAGTCTCAGTGCCTATTCAGCTGGCTCCAAGGCAGGGCAGTAGAGGCAAAGCAGGAAGGAGATACTAAACAGCAAA
Organism: Octodon degus; assembly: GCF_000260255.1. Taxonomy (NCBI): domain Eukaryota; kingdom Metazoa; phylum Chordata; class Mammalia; order Rodentia; family Octodontidae; genus Octodon; species Octodon degus. The sequence goes on along the minus strand of NW_004524586.1, from coordinate 28,875,650 downwards.
CAGCAGCAGCAAGCCTACCTTCTCTCCTTCCCTTTACATTCAATATCTAACTTTTCTGATCTATAAACACAGCAATAAAAATGGTAACCCAGCCTATTATTTAAGGCCAATTTCTCACCAGAAGCCTAAAGGGTTACCTAATCAGATCCTGACAGTAAGGTCAAAATATGATAAATTTTCTCTTGAGCTGGAAAACAGGTGTCAAATGGTATGTGGATTGGACAAGACAAAAGTCAGTTTCTAGTGATGTTCTAATGCTAAGAGCCTCACCCACAGTGCCCAAATGAGTACCTTCTCTCAGTCATTGTTAGGAAAGTCACATAAAAGTGGGGAATAGGTGATTCCTGGATACAATGAATACTATAATGAATTTCTAAAATCCAGTCATTTCAGTATCAACCATTTTCTTGATGTAAAACCAGTCTGGCACTTTTTTTTCCCCTCAGAATCGGGGATTGAACTCAGGCCTTTGCATTTGCCAGGGAAATGCTTATTCTACTGAGCCATCTCCCCAGCCTCAGTCTGGCACTTTTGTCCCAGGAAGAATTTCTTCCTACTGGCCAAACTGACTTTTCTGTCATCCCATTGGCCTGGGGGTCACCCAGGACCTCAGGCATCTTGTCTAGGTAGAGCACTTCAATGCTCTGCAGATACTTCTCCTGTTTACTTTTGAGCTCAGCTGACTCAGGCTCTATGCTCAAGTTTTCCCAAAATTCCTGAGGGATATAGTTATTCAGATAGTTCAGCAACCAAGTGGTTTCTTTTTTATGAAAAACTAAAAAGTCTGTAACAAAATAAAAGAATAACAACAGTTAATACACTGTGCATCATTATCTTCAAAGTAGTTACTCAGAGCATAAGACATAGACCAGAAATATTTTTACAGGGCCAGGGATACAGTTCAGTGGCACAATGCCTGCCTGGCAAGCACGAGGTCCTGAGTTCCATTCCTGGTACCAACACACACACACACACACACACACACACACACACACACACACACACACACAGACAGATAACCCAAAGATAGTTTTTTTCTCAATGAATAAATTAGTAATATAAATGAAACAAATTACCACATACACTACCACAGAATAGGTAATTTGGACAAGTATTTGAACTTCTCCCTACTCTAAATATCAGAAACTAGTGGGACACTACCACAGAATAGGTAATTTGGACAAGTATTTGAACTTCTCCCTACTCTAAATATCAGAAACTAGTGGGCCCCGGGCGGTCTCACTTACATGCCGGGCCTGTGCTCTGGGTCCAGTGAGGATCGGGCGGGCCCTGGACAGTCCCACTCACACACAGGGCCTGGGCTCAGGGTCGAATGAGGATCCGGCAGGCCCCGGGCCGACCTGGTACTAAGATAATACCTCTATCTAAGCTCTATACCAAAGCTCAGAAGACAGTGGTATACAAAAATGACAAAGAGAAGGAACAAAATGTCTCAGGCCCTGAGTCCACCCAGAACAAATGCAGAAGACACTAGCATTGAGGAAACTGGAAATCACACACCTGAAATCTCTGAAATAATAGTGTTGGAAGTAAAGAAACAACTGCAGAAAGGTATAGAGGAAATGAGATCAGAAATAATTTCTGAAGTAAAAAAACAAATAACTATAATCAAATAAGTACTAAGTGCTTCTAAAGAAGACACTGAAAAAAAAACAGAATATAAAAATGATGGCGTCCTTGAATAAGCAATATAGGAAAGAAATAGAATGCATGAAGCAGATTCAAAGTGATATACAGGAAATTAAAACCTCAATCACAACCTGGCAAAACTGAATGAAAGTGAAAGTAAGACTTTCAGACCTTAAAGACACAATTGCAGCTAATGAAAAAGAAAAGATCTCTTAAAAACAACTAGGATGCAGGAAAAAAAATTCAATACCTGCAAGACAATGCAAAGATGAACAATGTGAGACTAACAGATATCAATGAGAAGGAAGGAGTCAATACAAATGGAAATTCAGCACAGGAACAGTATACTAAAAGCTGCTAAAGAAAAGAAACAGATCACATTTAAAGGAAAACCTGTCAAAATAATGGCAGATTTCTCTTCACAAACCATGAAGTCAAGAAGTGCATGGAGCAAAGTACTTCAAGTCTTGCAAGAAAACAAATTCCAACCCAGACTGATACACCCTGCAAAACTCTCTTTCAAATATAACGGAGAAGTGAAATACTTCCATGACAAAGAACAACTTAAGAATTTCATGACGACAAAGCCAAGCCTACACAGACTACTAAATGTTTTAGAGAGGGAGCAAAATGATCACAACTCCATGAAAGAGAATGAAAAGAACCCACCAAATAGGGCAAACAATTAAACACAGGAGAATAAGAGGTATACAAAAGCAGTCTTTCAGTTATTCTTTTGTATATAGCAGCAAAATATTTCCATCAGCACACTCTACAAATGGACTTGTCTTCCACCCTATGGGTCATGATTCCAACTGGGTCCACAGGGTGGATTTCAAGGAAATAGCTGTAGTTCAACCTGGCCACCAGTAAGTGTCATGGACATTACCCATGTCCACAACACACTAGAACTTTGTGCTATATCCTATCCCCAAACTGTTAGAAGTGCTGGTCATTTATTTGCCATTCCAGTATTTATCTTATATTTTATTCTTAGTACTTTTTTACTATCATGAAAACTTTTTCTTAGTTTAATTGTCTTGAAACATTTAATTTTTAATTAATTAGTATTTAATTTTCTGAATATTGCTTAATCTTAATTTTTGTTCTAAGATTTATACTATATCTTTGACTTACAATTTATTTAAGAGACATGGTATGATATTCTGTCCTAGTATCAGAAACTTTCAAAGTATATTTCCATTTTCTGTTGACTTTATATTACTTCTTCCCTGTCTTTTATACACACACACACACATATGAAAATAAAAATACGTGTATGACCCGACATAAGATTGGTACTGTTTCACAGAAATCTTTAATGACCTTTTATTTATTTTTTGAATGTTTAGAAGCAGGCCATCACAAATAGGACTTTATTTATCACTGTTAAAAATCTGGATCTTAAACGGACTCTTGTACTGGTGGTTCATATCCATCAGCTCGTTAAACTCTAGCTCCAGTCTCATCTCCAGGAGCCTTTCCAGAGCTGCTACCTTCACCATGAAGCTCCATGAGTTTTCTCACTTCAAACTTGGGCTTCTTCAGCATTTTTACTTTTCTGACGAAGACATCATGAAGAGGGTAGATAGATTGGCAAGCCTTTTCTATGTCTTTCCCAATACTGTCTGGAAGCAGTTTATTGACCACTTCCTTCAAGTCATTTGTCTGCAGCTCCCAGGTCATGATTTCCATCTTCTTTCGGATCTGGCAGACCTATTGGTGCTGAGCATAAGAGGTCTTCCATATCTGATTGTTGCGTTTTTTAGTAAAGCCAACACAGAACAGTCAAAGCAAATAACCATCAGTAGTCTTGACATCAACATGAGCTTCAATCATGGTCTGCCATTTTTTGACCATGGAACACACTTTGTCCCAGGTGAGGTCCATGCCATTGAAAAGTCAGGTAGTTTTTGCCCTGAACATCTTCAGTAATTAGCTTGAATTTTCTAAAGGCAACTTCATCATTCTGCAGGTCAGCAAGGCTCACTTCAAACACACAACCTTTGAGCCCATCAGATGCAATTTTGGTTCTTTGGGTTCTGGTGACGAGTGTTTTTCCAATATTTCTTATGTTGAACATAGCCAGCGCCTTCACATCATACCAGTTTTTTTTAGAAAATGGATCAACCACTTTCTTCTTGGCTCCTTTTTTTGCTGCCTTTCATAAGGCGCTTGTTCTTGCCTACCGCCATGGTGCTGCTCAGAGTGCCAAAAGGGTTTAATGACCTTTTAAATAAGGGTTCATCTAATATATTTTATATAGTGCTACATAACTATCATTTTGAGAGCTCTTTATCATTCATCCAGGAGCATAATGCATTTTCTCCTGTCTTTTGAATTATGTTCTTTGTTATTTCCTATATGCTACGTCTCGAGGTATTAGAATATTTCAAGTTTATATAACTGGAAAACATTTTACTTTTAGTTTTTTTGTTTTGCTTTGTTTTTTGCTGAACCGGGGATTGAACTCAGCCCTTGCACTTGCCAGGGAAGTGCTTATTCCACTGAGCCATCTCCCTGGCCCTACTTTTAGTTTTTAAAGGTATGTTTGCTAAGTATAAAATTCAGAGAGGACAGATTTTTTTTTTCTTACAGTCCTTTAATTAGTCTAGTTTCTTACACACTTTTTTTTTCTTTTCTTTCTAATGTGGAATAAGATGCTATTTAATTTTGTTCTTCCATAGTTAATATTTTTATGTATATGCTTTAATGATTTTTTTCTTTACAATAAGTTTAGGACAATTTCATTTTTGTGTATCTTGGTATGACTTTATTCAAATTTCTTGTGCAAAAGTTTCATTTTTCTTGGAAATGTGGTGTTATAAGTTCAACTAAATTCAGCAATTTTAAATCTTTAAATATTTATTGCCTACACCTTTCTACTTTGAGAATTCTAATTACATGAACAGAAGTTTCTTGATTTTGACACAGTGAACTATTATATGACTGATCTGTGATTTCATTTTTATTTTGGACAGTTTTTATTGTTATATTCATTTAAGTTTGGAAATAATTTATTTACAGTGTACAATCTATTAATCTCATGTGATGTATTCATTTCAGAAATATTTCTCTAGAATTCACTCTTCTACATATTATATATTTCACATTTCAATATTTGTCTACAATTTTTAATATGATATGTAATTATTGATTTTCAATAAAGTTAATAAAAAAACAAATATCAGAAACTATGAGCTATTTAAGCTTTGTGTCTCATTTATTTCACTTAACATTATGTTCTCAAGTTGCATCCATTTACCTACAAAAGCCAGATACGTTCTAGATGCGCTATGTAACTCCCATTTTCTTTTTTTCTAGACTGTCTTTTTTTTTTTTTTTTTTTTTTTTTTTTTTTTTTTTTTTTGCGGAACTGGGGATTGAACTCAGGTCCTTGAGCTTGCCAGGGAAGCGCTTATTCCACTGAGCCATCTCCCCAGCCCCCTAGACTGTCTTTCTGTTTTTTTAAATTCAACATTATAGGTTTTTACTTTTTCAATTTTTATCCTTTATTGGTACAAGTTTGCAGTACTTAATGATTACATTCCTGGGGGGACTTGGTACATGCATATAACACATCTTAATTCTTTTTTCATTTCCTTTCCATCCTTACTCTCTCCATCTCTTGGGCCCCTTCCCTTTTGAAAAGGTCTACCTACCTATACGTTATTATCTATCTTTTATTTTGCTTTTTATTTATATTTTGTATTTCTCATATAAAAGAAATCTTTTTTTTTTATTTGGAGAAAGCGAGGATTGAACTCAGGCCCTTGCACTGGCCAGGGAAGCGCTTATTCTACTGAGCCATCTCCCCGCCCCCCCAAAAAAGTCATATGATATTTAAGCATTTCTCAGATGAGAGAAATCATATAGTATTTAAGCTCGTGTATTTATTTCCCTTAATACTACAGTCTCAAGGTGCATCCATTCTCCTAGACTGTTTATCAAAGAAAAATTATGCATAGAATCCCTCTGCTTCATGATTTGCATTTGAATGTATAGCAGGCTTTTTCAGCTGACATTTGGGGCTATAGTGTTCTGCCTCACAGGTAGTCCTATCTGTGCACTGCATCCCTGGCACCACCCAGTAAAGGCCAGTAGCAATGAGGCCCCCTTACTAGGTTATGATGACCCAAAATGTTTCCAAACATTTCCAAATGACCCTTAAAGGACAAGACTGCACTTAGTTGAAAAACCCTAAGAGAAGATACACTCAACTCATTCTGTCCCTCAGATATAAGTGGAACTGTTCTGGCTGTAAGGGTAGTGTTTAATTGCCACAAATAAATTGAGGCACGTTTATGATCTCCTGAGAGCCTTGGCTTGAAAAGTAATATATGACACATCTAAGATGCAATACATGATTCCTTAAGTGTTCTAATGGACAGGATCATACTGGTGTCCCTTTCCTTATCCTCTGGAGCTTAGATCTCTATTAATATCTTAATTCCTATTTATGTTTACTGAGTGCTGTCCACATACCCAGCACAGTACTAAGTAGTGTATTTGTGTGCATATATGTATACGTATGTGTGTCTTTTAGCCACTGAAAAAACAGTATGGCAGAGAAGCTAATGACTTCGTGGTTAGCTAAGAGACAGAGCTAGGGTTTGAGCCCACATATACTGGACTCTACTCCCTACCACTCTTGTCTAACTCCTTATGTTGTAATGGTGGGGAAGCATGAGTTTGCAGTCATCAAGACTCCAACATGTTCTTTTTTTTCCCATTTGTATATTTGTTACAGGGTCTCACTATGCAGATTGGACTCAGGGTGATCCTGTTTTCGGGCTCCCTGGCACTGAGATTACAAGTGTGTGCCACCACGCCTGGCCTTGTCGCTGGCTCAGTGAGCCCCAGGGGCAGGGGGGGCAGGGCTGGCATGGCATGTGGGACCAGAGAAAGATGTTCTTTTTAGAACTGGCAAGGAGTAAGTACTCAGTAGCTATTAAGTTATTGGTAGCGTTTCCATAGGTGTTAAAATAAAATCCAAGTGACCCTCACAAATAAAAAAAAGAACCAAAAACCAGGAGAATGAACTGTTAACAGAGGAAACCTTCCCATCCTGCTCTCATGTTCACAACACCTGAGGACAGTTTTCCAAAGAGCTTAAAAAAACACAACAACTAAGTGCAGAAAATGTATACAAACATATGGCAAAAGATCTTTTCTTTGGTCACACCTTCCTTTCATGATGTCATCTAGGACAGGCAGATCCTCTCTGTTGCTCCTTCCCCGCCAACTTCCTCCCAGTCCTCTCAAGCTAACAGGTGACATGTTGAGGTGAGTGGCACCCAGAGCTATAAACCCACTATCCACTCTGCCATAACCACCATGAGGATGTCTAAGAGAGATGTGTTTTAATGCCTTGCTAAGATCAAAACACATCACTGGCTTCCTGGAATATCATGATTCTGTGTGTGCCTCTGGTTCAACAATAGTGTAGGAGCAGGGGGTGAATTTGGAGTGTGGTGATAGAGGCCATGGGAAAGACTGCTGTCTTGTAGTAGACAATATGGACAGAAGTATCTTTCCCTCATATAAGCATTCCTATCTTGACTCAGTGAAGAGCCACTATGACACTGGGGGGAATGACAGAAGCTATCTGCTTTTCTATCTTCCTTCAATCCTATTCCCAAAAAAGCAGAGTATGAATTCGCTCATTGATGAGACCAGCAAAGGTTTCAGATGCACACAACCCTTGTCATTCTGGCTCTTTCTCTCTGGGACCTGTTGCAGGTAGTCCACATTACGGGCTTCTCTAAGCAGTGCTTAAAGACATGGGCTTTATGCCAGGAGGCTAAGGAAAAAAGGCTTGACTGGTCTGCTGTGAGAGGTTCTAAGTCTCAAGTCAGCATGGCACTGAGAAGCCTTGCATCAAGTTGCTTTAACAAAATGGTCATGTGGAGGTTCCGTTCACACCTTAAACTATAAAGTTTTATTTTAAGTAAAACCAGAGTAATCACATACAAGCACATACTTATAAACAACTTTTACCTGAGAAATAGCAGTGAGCTATTTGGGATAAAATTCATGAAGTCTGTTTATATTCCCTTATCTAGCCCCTGACCAATAAACAATAAATTTGAAAACACACAAACTTACACATACCCTATGTTCAAATTTCAGAGGTGTTGGCCAGGTCATATTTTCTCTCACAGTGGTGACCAAAGTACAGAATACAATCTCTGAAGTTCCCAATCTTACCTACATACACAGTTTCTTGCACAGCTTGTCTTGCCAGTTGCTTATACAGACTTAGCACCCTGCCAGCTACCCTGCAAGAGCACACCATCTTGAACAAGGGAGTATTGGGTCTGGCATGCCCGATGACTCTGGCCAGCTCTCTACATACTACTGTAAGCCAAATGAAGTCTAGCAAAGCTAGCTTTTAAAATTCCCTGGAAATAGGTTTCTTGAAAAAAATTAAACATGAATTAATCAAGAAAACTCAACATATATTCACAATATTTTTTGAAGCACCTTCTCATCTATTTAATAAGGATCTATTTGATCACTACAATAACCTAGTGAGCTAAGTAGGAAATTGCTCCTAATCACAGTTTTGATATGAGATCCAAAGTCCTGGGAGCATAAATGACTTTCTCCAAAGAGATGCAAATAGATCAAGGTGCCATGCCTGACTCAGATCATCTGTTTTTTAATCTTGCTTTTTTGAAAATAAAGCTCTTCCACTTTAAGTTTTTCAGGTTCAGTAAAAATAAAACAAAGGAAAAATCACAAGATTTGTTTGGGTGTAGAAGGCGGCTGTCCTGGAGCATAGGACAGGATTATATAACCTTCTGACATCCCACGACTGGCAGAAAACATGAACCAACATCTCTGTAAGTAGAGTGGCAAGAATAACTCTCAGGACAGAGATGCCATACTTCTGAATGTAAGCTGACTGAAAGTGGAACACCAAAGGACTTTTCCCCTCCATATTCTGGAATCTAGTTCTATTTTTCTCAAAGCCATTTGACTCTAGGCATGGTGTACACAGCACATCCACTGGCTGGGAGAGAGAGGTCTATGGTTTCATCAACACAGCTCAGGCAACATTTTAAATGTAATTACTTCCCAGAGATAAAAAAAGGACTATAAGTCAGAAAACCCTGTTGTCTTAGTTACTCTTCTCTCGTTGCTGGGACAAATACCTGACACTCAAAATGAAGGAAGGAAAGGTTTATTTAGCTCACAGTTACTGGTGGTTTCAGTCAATACTCAGCTGGGTCTAATGCAGAGCAGCACAGAGCAGAAAGCAACCTTTCATGGTGGTGGCAAAGAGCAAGAGCCCAAGGGAGGGGTAGCAGCAGCTCAAGCAGCTAGCTTCTCTTCCCACCTTACATTGTAATGCAAATTATCTGCCCCAGGGTAGGGGAAGTACTCACACCTATGGGTACTTCCCAGTATTTACCCACCTATGGGTAATCCCAGCAGTACTAAGACCCATAATCCCAGCCTTGGATCACACATAATCCCAGTGGATCATGAGTTAACACAAACTCTAGAAGTCCTCACCCCATGACTGCATGAGGCTTTGGGGGGACAACTAGACAGAAACCATAACACCTGTGTATATGACCTTTTCCCAAGGACTACAACTGGCAAAAGTAGTAATGAAACCAACTGACATCATGGTATGTGGCACTAACAAGGACCAACATTCTTGCTGTGGGATTCTGGTACCCTAATTCTAACCTGAAAAGAATACACCAAATCCTAAAAAATAACTGGCCTTTGTGCTTTAAAAATATCAAGACCATGAAAAAGAAAGGCCGAGGAACTACATCAGGTTAAAAAAGACTAAAAAGATGAGACAACTATAAATACAATTGGTTTAGTCCTGGAACAGGGGAAAAACTCTGCAGAGGATCTTAGTGGGACAACTGACAAAAGCTGAATATAGACTATAAATTAAGTAACAACATCATATCAACATGAAATTTTCTGATCTTCAAAAGTATACAGTGTGTATGTAAAAGAATGACTATTCTTCGGGGTAAAGTGGCTTGCCATCTGCAACTTATAGTTATGGGGAAAATTTGTGCATTCATGTACATTTGTGTGAATATTTATGGAGAGTGAAGGTGAACCTCTGAATGACAGTGCTGAGGGGACAATCAAGCAAATGTGGCTAAATGTTAATAAAGGAAGAAAAGCTTACAGGAATTCTTTGCTCTAGTTTTGCAATTCTGAAGGTTGGAAGACTAAAAATAAATAACGTTTAAAAATGTGGTCTAAATTTAAATAGGCTGGGTGTGGTGGTACATCCCTGTAATCCCAGTACTTGGGAGGCTGAGGTAGGAGGATTCCTGGGAGTTTAAGACCAGCCTGGGACACATACTGACCTCAGATCCTGTCTCAAATAAGCAAACCAACCAACCAACCAACCAACTCCCTGATAGGACAAAAAATATAGGACTATGAACTGGATGAGTATACAAGTATGGTGGGGTTTAACATTTTAAAATGTTATTTTGGAGAAACATTTCAAGTTAGACATGGTAGTGCATGCCTGTTATCCCAGCACTCTGGGAGGCTGAAGCAGAAAGACTGCCAAGTTTGAGCCCACCCTGGAACAATTTAGCAACATAGCAAAAACATCTCAATAAAATAAAGATTTTTTAAAGAACTGGGGGTGCAGCTTACATGAAAGTACTAGATTCATTCCCTAGTACAAAATGGAGGAAGAAGAGTGAAGCGGGGGAGAAGGAGGTGGAAAATAAAAGGGAAGAAAAGCAAAAAGAAATATTTTAGGTAAGAATATGAAAGCCTGTTAGGAAACAACGGTGGTGGCAAAAGTAGCAGTTAAATTGCCAGCATAGGGAGCCTGATCCACCATAGACGCTCAACTGTGGGAGGGGATAACTACACCATGAATTCACCAGAGAAGCCTATGGAAAGGGTGCCTAGTAAGGAGCAAGCAATTAAACGTTCCTGGCCAAAGGAATAGGCTATCATCTATAGGCCTGTAATTTGGAGCAATGCAGAGGCTACTTATCTACACCATTGCATCTAATCTGTCCCATCATTAGGAATATCTTTTATGTTTCCAATGCATTATAAAATAAAATTAAACTTGGTCGTTGATTTTATAAGAATCTTAGCTATGAACTATCTTTGGAAATAACTATTTTAAACAAAATGTATTTTCCAAAGGTGGCCACCATAATATCTCCCGGCCTACATGATCTTATGAATCTCTAACCCACTGAATCTGGGTTAGCCTAACCACTTTGACCAAGCATATATCAGAGAAGTAATGCAATATCAATTCAGGGCATGATTCTTAACTGGCCTGGTCAAGATCCTTCCAAACTTGGAAGATACTTATCCTTGGGGCTACCCCCTCTTCAAACTTAGCTGCCATGTTATAAGATGCTGAAGCCACATGGGGAGGCTACCTGCAGGCACCCTGGCTGATATCCCTCGTCAAGCTCCCAGCCAACAGCCAGCTTTTCTGACAGCCAAGTAAATGGGCCATCTTGAACCTTTAGTCATTGGGTCCTAGGTAAATGTAGCCTTGGATGACATTGTACCACTGGTGCATAGAAGATTCCAGTTGAAAGCTATTCATTAACAGTAAGTCAACCCAGAGAACAACTGCATAGAAGAAGACACAGACAGAATCTCTGGTAAACTCAAAGCATAGGACTATGACAATTGTTATGGTTCGTGTACAGGTATTCCCCTCAAAGCCTCATGCAGTAATGAAGTGGCTTCTGGAGTTTGCGATTATTGTGGGTATGGACGCTGCACCTGCCCTAGGTCAGGTAATTTGCTTTATAATGTAAGGGGGGAAGAGAAGCTAACAGCTTGAGCTGGTGCTACCCCTCCCTTGGGCTCTAGCCCTTTGCCACCACCATGAAAGGTTGCTCTCTGCCATGTGCCAGGCTGCCTTGGAGCCAGTTGAGTATGGACTGAAACCTCCAGCAACTGTGAGCTAATAAACCTTTCCTTCCTTCAATTTGGGTGTTAGGTATTTGTCCCAGCAACAAGAGAAGAGTAACTGAGACAACAATTAATAATAAACTACTGTTTAGATCACAAAATTTTGGGGAGTTCGTTACAGCTGCAATAGGTAACTGAAACACTACCTGTCATAATGAACAAACTGACTTAGAATGTATTTTTAAGAATATAAAGCCATTAGAGAACATTTCACACTAAAAGAAATTAGAAATAATAGGTAGCATCAATACTCAGGCACAGATAGGCTGGAAAAATCCACTTGGCCAAATTAGACTTCTTCTCTCTAGGTTATAGGAAGAAAACTAAGCCTCATTTACATATTTCAGAGTATTGATGAAGGTAGTTTTCTAAAACCTACAATGTACCTAATACAAACAATGAAAATAAACTTAAATGCTTTAAAAAACACTATTAATATGCAGCGGTACCTCACTATAGCTTAATTTGTTGGAGATCAGGGAGAACAATGCACTGTCAGAGTTCAGAAGGTCACAGGAAAAGAGATCATTAATAACATGACTCATCTGAGCTTATGGATGGGAGTTCAAAAGGGCTAAACCCCCTTTCAGAGCCACATCATTTTTTAAAAATCACATTACTTGGTCTGTACTGAGGGAATGTCAAAAATAAACAGAGTTTATTGTGTGTGCACCACTTTAAATAACAACTAGTCTTGTCTTTCTTCAATATTGACCAAGCAGATTATTTATGAAATGTGTAAGGTATAAAGAATGAACAAACATGAAACCCAATGGCTAACATAATCCTAAATGGGGAAAAACAGAAATCTTTTACTCTTAGATCGGGTACAAGACAAGGATGTCCTCTTTTACCACTCCTATTCAATATAGTTCTGGAATCATTAGCTACAGCCATTAGACAAGAGAGATAAATAAAAGGAATAAGAATAGGCAAAGAAGAAGTTAACTTATCTTTATTTGCAGATAACATGATACTTTATTGGAAGACCCAAAAAACTCCACCAAGAAGCTACTAAAATTAATATAGAAATTCAGTAGCATAGCAGGTTACAAAGTCAATACCCAAAAGTCAATAACATTCCTCTACACAGACAACAAGCACACTGAGAGAGAAATTAGAGAAACAATATGTTTTATAATAGCACCGAGGAAAATGAAATACCTTGGAATTAATCTAACTAAAGAAGTCAAAGATCTTTTCAAGGAAAATTACAGTACTCTGAAAAAAGAGATCGTAGAGGATTTCAGAAAATGGAAAGATATTCCATGCTCCTGGATAGGAAGAACCAACATTGTGAAGATGACCATACTCCCAAAATTGCTGTACATATTTAATGCAACCCCTATCAGACTACCACTGACCTACCTCACAAACCTAGAGAAATCATTCCTAAAATTTATCTGGAACCAGAAAAGACCTAGAATAGCAAAGGCAATCCTGGGCAATAAAGACAAGCCAGGAGGCATTACAATTCCTGACTTGAAATTATACTACAAGGCCACTGTGATAAAATCAGCATGGTACTGGCAACAAAATAGACCTGAGGATCAATGGAATAGATTAGAAGACGCTGAAGGCCCTACGAACACACTCAGTCACCTTATCTTTGACAAAGGGGCCAAACATACTCACTGGAGGAAAGATAGCCTTTTTAACAAATGGTGCTGGAAAAACTGGCTCTCTACATGCCGAAAACTAAAACCTGACCCAGGTCTATCATCATGCACTAAGCTAAAGTCAAAATGGATTAAAGATCTAAACATTAAAGCAGAGACACTAAACCTCCTGGAAGAGAAAGTAGGAGGAACTCTTGAACACATAGGGGTAGGCAAAGACTTCATGAACGGAAATCAAATTGCATGGGAACCAGTTGAAAGAATTAACAACTGGGACCTGTTCTTACTGAAAAGATACTTCACGTCAAAAGAAATTACCAACAAAGTGAAAAGGCAACCCACAAATCTGGAAAAAATCATGACAAATAAGTACTCAGACAAAGGTCTGCTATCTAGAATTTATAAAGAACTAAAAAACACTAGGGCCACAAAATTTAAAGACCCAATCCAGAAATGGGCATCGAGATGAGCACATGCTTCCCAGAGGATGAAATTAAAGAAGTGAATAAATATATGAAAAAATGCTCCACATCACTAGCCATCCCCAAAATGCAAATTAAAACAACATTGAGATATCATCTCACCCCAGAAAGAATTGCTATCATAAAGAAATCACCCAACAACAAATATTGGAGAGCCTGTGGGGAAAAAGGAAGCCTCTCCCCTGCTGGTGGGAATGTAGACTGGTGCAACCATTATGTAAATCAGTGTGGAGACTCCTTAGAAAAGTTGGACTGGAAATCCCATTTAAACCACCTATTCCTCTACTGGGAATTTTCCCAGAGGATCTGAAAAC
>NW_004524586.1:28857986-28860165 GCF_000260255.1 Octodon degus | reverse complement strand
GAACTTAACAAAAAAAGGGGACACAGACGAATGTCCATTTTGTATCTGTGTATTCAGGGTGGTTAGGATAGATATATTGTTACATTGTCTTAATGAATAGAGGGATTTGTTCTAGTGGTGTTTGTGAATGGGATGTCAAGTCTTCATCTTGTACAGCAATTAACCACTGGGAAGAATGTATGCAATGTGTTGATTGTTGAAACTGTCCTATCAATTTTATATGAAACTGTCTCATTGCTATTTGTTTCTCAATAAAATTACGGAAAAAAAGAAAGTATTTGTTTCTTTGATCTCTCAACTCATTCACACATGTTGAACATCCCAAATCTACAATGTTCCAAATTCAAAAAGTTTGGAGTGTTACACTGGACACAGATGTGTAAATATCACATTGGCTCCCTAGTGTGAGAAACTGAAAGAGGCAATAAAGACCAAAATGTACAATAGATGTTATGAATTGCAAAGAAAGGAAGGAAAGGAAAGAAAAAACATTTAAAAAAGGATAAAAACAAAAAGCTTTGCAAATGGAAAGAAAAAATGTTTTAAAAAGGATAAAAATAAAAAGCTTTGTAAATAAGGAGGAGAAGAAAAGTTGAAGGGAAGAAAGGGGATTGGGGGAAAAAGGAACCAAAATATATTGTGTACATGTACAAATTCCCTATAATGAAATATGGTCATTATCTATATCTAAAATGTTCCAATAGACTGAATTTTTTAAAAAGTTTCACATTCCAGACAGATCAAGGATCCTCAACCATTAATCTCTAGGCAATAATTCTAAAATCTGAAAAACTATAAAATGGGAGACAGTTCTGATCCCAAGCAGTTTGAATGGACTAAGGCCCACAAGGAACACCTGCTGATCAACAAGAAATCAAGACAGTCCCCACCCTAAGGCAATGTGGTAGGAGACTATTAAGTGAACATGAAGTGTGGATACAGCATAATATGGCATGGGTCAACGCAGTGTGTCCTCTTACTTCATGTAGGACTCTGCTTAAACATCACCTCCTCAAAGAAGCCTTTCCTGCCCATTTTATCTAGCTACTCCCCTTCTACCATCTTGTTATCTGCTTTGCTTTAATTTTTTAGTACAACATTTATCACCACCTGAAGTTGTGCTTGCTGTTCATGGTCACCCAAGCTCCATGAAGGGAGGGACATTTTCCATATTCACCACTGCATCCTTAGCCCTTAGAAGAGTGCTGGATACACAGCAGGTGCCGTGTAAGTACTTTTGGAGGAAATGAATGATGGAGATAAGCATGCTGCTATGTGAGCAGAGAGAAAGGAGGGCGCCAAATGAGCTGAGTCCTGGGATGAGCAACCCCTTAGACTGGACTGTACTGTTCTCCACCACGTACCTGACTCCTTCCCACCTCACTTTAGGTTCTTTAAAGTAAAGACTATTCCCATTCATTTTGGGATTTTCTGAGGCATTTGGCACAGCATCTTGCATTCAGTTATCCTGCAAATATTTAAAGCATCAACTATGTGCCTATTATTTTAGAGTGTAAAATAATGTTTTTTCTAAATTGAATTGGTCTTGGATTCTATTCAAGTTTCTGAACACAGAAGACTTTTACATAAAATGGTTGCAGAAACACAATTTTAAGATTTTCAACTTCAAAGAAATAGCACATAGCCATTTGTGAGCTTGCTTCCAAGAACCTAATTTTCATTTCTACAGAAGGCAAGAACTCCTTTATCTTAGTGAAATTTACAACAATAATGTAACTTGCAAGTTACTATCTGTGTAAGTACAACTAGTCAATATCCAGGAAAAGAGAAAATAAAAGCTGGAAAAGTCCCAGTATAAACTAAACTTTTCTATTAGTGTAAACATTCCAAATGCATACCAGAATAGGGACACATAGATAGAAGCTGAAAAGGCTCAGAAAGTGCAAGGTCCTGAGTTCTACCCCCAATACCACACAGAGAGAGAGAGAGAGAGAGAGAGAGAGAGAGAGAGAGAGAGAGAGAGAGAGAGGAGAGAGAGACCAGAGATCTATTAACCAGATTTTTGAGGCCAGGGAGATAGCTCTGCAGCATAAACACTAAACACCTGCCTGGCAAGCTCAAAGTCCTCAGTTTGATCTCGATATCTCTCTCTCTCTCTCTCTCTCTCTCTCTCTCTCTCTCTCTCTCACACACACACACACACACACACACACACACA
>NW_004524586.1:28837323-28857886 GCF_000260255.1 Octodon degus | reverse complement strand
CACACACACACACACACACACACACACACACAGGCTCAGAAATAAGATCACATTAGGCATTACTAACCACTAAGGCCTGGGCTTGACATGAAGATGTACCATCACTTAAATTCCTTCTTGGGTGACAAGGTACTATACTTCTAGAGGAAAGTCAGTGTTAGTGATATTCAACCCTCTCTATTCTCAATGGTAAGGATAAAGAGATTAGAAAAATAGGACAAAATATTAGTGAAAACATCCCAAAATGCTCTTGGGAGGCTGTAAACAGGTGGGTCACTATGAGTCCAATCTAGTAGTGAGACCCTGAACACCCTGCAGACCCTTCCCTAAAAAAAGAAATCATCTCAAGATATAATATTTAAATAAATATGTGAAAGACAAAGAGAAGATCAAAGTTAAAAGTGCAAATTAATTAAATTCTACTTCACTTCCTTACTACTCCCTCCCAGAGTGTGGAGATTACAGGTGTGTGACTAGCTTTGCCACTAGTAAAATATCTTAATGATTGAATATAATGGTCACAGAGCTATTGTAAATCTGCTTTATGTACATGGTATCATTTCCTAAGAAAAAAACTACTTGGTTTATTAAAAAGAAACATACTTCTGATCACATCTGACAGGTTATTGTCTATTACAGAGACAACAATGGCCCACCATTTACCCAAAAGATACACAGTCAATACCAGTATTTCTCCTGCTCCCCAGTTCTGGTTGGCAATGGCTTACAGGGTATCAGTAGTTACAATTTTGGATGGTATCAAGCTCACCAAATTAGCTCTCAATCGTGAGACAATAAATTTGTAAAAAGGAGAGATTCTTACTTGGATATCACAGGAGAAGATGACCTCTTAGGAATGACTCCAGGAAGCTCGCATCTTTTCAGTGGGGACCCAAGGCTCCCAGGGCTCCCAGTGGGAATAGTAATTATTCGTTGCCCCTTCTTCACTTTCTCTGTCTGTAGGGGAAGCAGAATAGGGTAGCCACAGCCCATGACTGGTACTAGTTCTACAATTTCTTAAAAAGTCTGACATGGAAGTGATGTACAGCTTTACCAGGGATCAATACAAAGCTATAATGCTTCATATAACAGGAAAATTTGTAGGGAGACACCATGAGGCCATCACATTTAGGGCGTCCAGTAAAAACAGTAACAATTTTCCAATTTACTCCATTCCTTGTTATATTACCAGAAACTAACAACAGAATTATATTATGGTTGTGGCCATAAAAGAACTGGAAAGAGTACAAAGACACCTGAACACTACAAAAAATTACATGTATGAAGGAATGTGGTTATAACATCCAAGACAGCAAGCTATGGATAGCATACTAGGCTATAATGGTGACTCTAACCCACTTATTTCTCTATCAGCAGAAGGGAGAAGGGAACAGACAAAAGTGTCTGGCCTATAGAAAGTTCTTCCACAAGATAAGTTCTCTTCATTCCCTAATACATTTCTCTGTAATAAATCCTCATTTGAATCTCACAGCCACAAAAATTTTAACCTCTTGCTACAATAATGTACTCTACAGAAAAAATCCAAGCGTTAGAAATATGCCTCTTTTAAGAATCTCAGGGCCTCAGCAAATATAAGTAGAAAGTATGTTACAGAATGCCCAACAGTGCTAGAGATAAAACTTGGTGTTAGAGTGCTTGCCTAGAATGAGTGAGGCTCTAGGTTTGATCCCCTTTCCACAAAAAAACCCAATAGTAATGTGGTAGTCTTAACATAAATTAACATACTTTTTATATCCTTTGCTTTAAAGGTAGAGCAGAGCTTAAGTTCCTTTCCCCTTGAGAGTAGATCTTAGTGATTTGGTTTTGAGAATAGCACGTTCCACAAGAGATAAGTTGGGTATAGAAGGTACCACAGTTTCCCTCTTGTGCTGTCTCTCGGATTGCTTGCCCTAAGAGAAGCCAGCTGACATGTTATGTGGATACTGAAGCAGCTTCACAGGGAATCCCATATACCAAGGAGCTGAGGCCTTCTGGTCTCAGTCATAAGACGAATGTTTCAGAAGAGGCCCAGTTCAGCTCTTAGATGCTGCAGGTCAGGGAGGTAGCTCAGTGGCGTAAGCACTTGCCTGGCAAGCACAACATCCTAAGTTTGAATCCTGGTACAAAAAAAAAGTTGCTGCAGCCCAGCCAGCATCTTGACTATATCCTCATGAGAAAGTCTGTACCAGATCCACCTAGCTAACACTCCAAATTTTAATCCGAAAACCCCAGGAGATAAAAATATTTGTTTTAAGTCAGCAAGGTTTAAAGTAATTCACTTTGTAGCAAATGATGGCATAAGTAGTGTGGTATACATAATTTCTAAATAAATACACAAAATTGGGGGTGCTTGTTCAACATGTATTTTACTGATGGTATTAGTAATGACATAAAAAATAGTTTAAGGCAAAAAAAATAGTTTAAGGCTACTATTATGGGTGGTGGTTGATCTAAAACTTCAGTTCTAGTTACTGAAGCAGGCAAGACTTGCCCAGAACCTGATATACCCAAAGAAGCAGAAAAGAGACTAGAAACACTCTATCTGGCTCATGTCATTTGGAGGGCAGAATATAACAATGACGTTATTAGGAAATTTCTAAAATCATCAAGATTTAAGGATATGCAAAGAGTTAAATTATTTGCAAAGGTAGGCAAAATTTTAAACTAAATATGCCCCTTGAGCAGTCACTGGAGACTGATAGAAACGTAGATACCAGGTCAAGTGCAGGAAGTAATCATAGTCCACAGAAGTGAGTGGGTTTAAACATACCGGTAAGGCCTCTGCTCCTATTGGTGTTCCTTTCTCAGCATCTCCCACACCAGATGTAAGTGTAGTCTTCTTCTTCTCGATGTTTCTTGTGGGAGAAGACTTGAAAGAAGATTTAAGGGAGCCAACAGGAGCTACATAAAGACAGGCATGGAATACTAGAGCGTTACAGTACAACAGCCAAAAAAGAGAGGAAGAGCAGATGGAAAAAGCAGGGAGGCAGGAAGCTGGAAATAACACATTTCTATTAAAAGTTAACACTGACAATCCATTCTCAAAATACTTTTTCTATTGTAGGATAGATCCTATCCTAAAAAGGCTCCCAGACTCAAGAGTCCAGTTCATTTCACAAGTTAAAAGTCTGTAATTTGGAGCCACACCGATCTTGCAGTCCCATCTAATAGTATGATCATTTTGGACAAGTCACTTAACTTCTCTAAATCTCAATTTGCTTATGCAATTAACATAGTTGACATGACTACTATCCTTGGAAAAGCTTTCTTACAAGGTTGGTCCTTGGCTGGTACCTTCAAACCTAAGATTTCAGGAAGGTTCCTGCTGTTAACTGGTGATAACTTATTAACTGTTTTTATACATAATATCATTAAGTCTCTGGAGTTTGCATGTGTGGCTTTCAGGGGATTCCTAACATGATCACCTCAGTAAAAACTCTGGATGCTGTCTCTAAAAAGAGTTCTAGGTTGTCACATGTATTGCCATAATACTTGCTGGGGGAACTAAACACATTCTGTGTGACTCATTAGGAGAGGACCCTTAAAAACTTATACCTAGTTTTCTTGCACTATTCCCCTTAGACTCCTTCCCTTTGCTACTTGTGTGTATCCTACCATAGTAAATCATAATCACGAGTACAGATATGCTGAGAATGGGGCTGGGGAGATAGCTCAGCAGACTAAGTGCCTGCTTGGCAAGCTCAAAGATCCAGGTCTGATCCCCAGTACCACATGCCATGCCAGCCCTGAGCTGAGCCAGTCACTAAAACCTGGCGTGGTGACTCAGGTCTGTAATCCCAACACTGGGAAAGCTGAAGTAGGAGGTTCACTATAAGTCTGAGCTGTGTAGCAGGAACTTGTACCAAATAAGTAAATAAAATACTTTTAAAAATTTGGTTTTTAAAAAGCAAATATTCTAAGTACTCCTTTCGCCTGGTGAATCATAAGACCTCAGAGAAGCCTAGAAAGCCTGAGAAAAATGATGTGAGAAGTGGGAATCAGTAGAACAACCCTGATTCACTGAAATGTGGTAAAAGAATTGCTTGGGAAGAGGCAGGATAAAGGGGCAAAGGATGACGAATGTATGCTGTGGGTGACTGTGGAATCACCCATGGTATGAACCAGCAGCCAATTATTATTTGTTGTAAGAGGTGAAAATTGCCTATAGAATCTGAAGATGACCACCAGATCAATTGGCTTGATGGATCCCCTGGCTGCAATGGATCATGTTAGTTAAAGAGAAGAAAATGTGCAGTTGAGGTACACCTTTGGGTTTGTTTGCTCCTCCAAGTGGAAGTGGGAGACAACCTTCTTGATCTTTGTTATCAGTAGGTGGGAGTAAGTCTCTGTAACTGGAGATTTTTATCTAATGGATAGTCTGGAAAAGGGAAGATGCAGCAATATTTTCTGTCATCCCTATTCTCACCTTTAAAGACCAAATAAATTTTTTTTTGGGGGGGAAGTATTGGGGTTTAAACCCAGGGGACTTTACACTGAATTACATCCCCAGGTCAGACAGATATACACAGCACTTTGGGATTTTAAAAATCAACGTATACAAATGTAGAACATATTTCCATGGGGCCCTACTCTTTGAAAACATCCTAGATAATGCTTCACCACAGGGCTTGTTCTCCAATGGGACTATTCAAGATCAGCTCCTCCTGGGCTCTTTATTTCTCATGCAGAGCCTGGGAGCATTACTACTTTGTGACCCTGTAAAAACCCGCAGGTTGGGAAAGGCTGGCAATATGACCTCTTCAGCTCCTCCTGACAAACTGTACTCCATTCCCTCTAGGGGATGTGTCATTGCTGTTGTCTTGTGTTTGATTTTCTAAAATAGTTTCTGTTTATAACAATAGACTGGGAACTTGATTCCACTCATCTTTTTTTTCCCACTCATCTTTTTCCCAGTACACACACCCCAGTAATTTGTTCAATGTAGGTATCATGAGGAAGGGACTGAAGTTTTTAGACTGCTGACTGGATAACTGACCAAGAAAAAAAATGATTAAAGGTGATATATGTTCAGGTCACCTTCAATTTACTGGCCAGAACTGTGGAGGGTGTAAGTTAAAAAAATGATTCATAAACAACAAAGGAAGCCACTTGACTACCTAAAATAGACCCTTATGGATTCTGTCCTAATGCCTAAAACATGGTTTCTTTTTGATTAAGTTTGATTAAAAAAAAAGTCTTTTGTAGCCAGATGTGGTGGTGCACGCCTATAATCCTAGAACTTTGGGAATCTGAGGCAGGAGATTTGCAAGTTTGAGTCCAGCCTTGGCAATTTTGAAATTTACTAAGATCCTATCTCAAAATAAAACATAAAAGGCTGGGGAGATAGCTCAGTGTGAAGGTCTTGGAGTCAAGCCCAAGTAACCGTCCCCTCCAAAAAAAAAAACATTGCAAAAATGAATTTATCTTTAAGGGTGAGAGTAGGGATGATTGAGAAAATGTAAAATTTTATTTGCTGAATAGGACAGGAAGAAATATATTAAACTCAAGCACTGGGGGATGTGGGCTGCTGCACAGGGAACACTGTTATAAGGACCTTTGTTACCTTCTTCCAGAAGGAAAACTCCCTGAGCTATCTTTATTAGTTGCTATGAGTATTGATAGCTGAACCTAGATGGTACATAACAGCACAACTCAGCACAAGTCGGTCAGTTCCTGCAGGGTCTTTGCAAAACACCTCTAGATGGCATCCATACTTGCTAGGTGCATGGACTGGTTTGGGATTGACCACCTCAGGCTGCATTTCTGGAACCAAACTCTGAACCAAATTAACACTGGACTGAGTAATATGGAGTAAGAGATGAAACAGTGGAAGGCTACCAGAGAGGTCACCTGCCCAGAAGCATATTAGCTCAATGTGCCCTAACATCATCACCTTTGGGTCTCCAGGGAACCATGGGAACCCTAGGGAATTGTACTTTTGTGTGTGCTCTCACTATAATGATATTACCTTAGCCCTGGAAGATGTTCCAGTCACCTTCAATTACTGACCAGAACTGTGTAGGGCATAGGTTAAAAAATGATTCATAAAGAACAAAGGAAACTACTTGACTAACTAAAATAGACCCTTAAGGTTAGTGGGATTTGCTTTAACTACTAAGTCCAGGATTCCTAAAAAGCATGGAAACAGTATGATATGTTGGTCTTGTCCTGTTGTTTGGGGTCTTACTGGTAATTCTTATGTAAACAAAATTTGGCAATAAATCATGGGGGTGAACTATGCAGGAAAAGTATTATAAATAGGAAATGTCACTGCTGTCTTTGGGAAGTCCTATGTATAAGCCTGGCCCTTGGCAAGCATCTGGAGACTTCAATTTTGGCAGGGTTGCCATCATTAACTGACAAATGACTCATTGTGCCTAGACTGCCTAAACTATAAAAATAAAATGGTGTGTACTGGACACCTGCTTTCATCCTGCAAGTCTGGATTTGGGGTATGTGCTCAGTGAGGGTTGCTCATGACCAGACCCCAGTAAAACCCCCTGGTACTGAGTCTCTAATGAGTTTTCCTGTTTGGCAACATTTAATATATGTTGTCATACTTCACTGTTAGAGGAAATGAATTTCAAGTGGCACCACTAGAGAGAATTCTGGAAGCTTGAGACTCATCTTCCTTGCACTTCATCCCTTTATTTTGCTGTCTATCCCTTCACTGTAGTAAGTCAGAGATGATGGGGGCTGGGGAGATAGCTCAGTAGAATAAGTGCCTGCCTGGCAAGCGTAAGGCCCTGAGTTCAATCCCCAGTACTGCCAAAAAAAAAAAAAATGGGGCCAGGGAGATGGCTCAGTGGAATACACACTTCCCTGGCAAGCGCAAGGGCCTCAGTTCAATTCCCAATTTGGCCAAATAATAATAATAGTAATAATAATGATAATGATAATAATAATAATAAGTAGTAGTAGTAGTAGTAGTAGTAGTAGTAGTAGTAGTCAGAGGTGAGTGTGCCTAGATGCCAAGTTCTTTTAGTAAATCACAGATCCTGTACTTGGCTTTAGGAATCTATGAAACATTCCTCATTCTAAAAAAATGGGGGTACTTATTTGCCAAAATTTTTTATCTGAGACAGAATATATGACCAAATTATCCTTTAAAAATATGCCCGAGTATTTTTAGTATACTCACAAGGTTGTACAACGATAACCACAGTCGAATTCCAAAACATCTTTAATTCCAAACCCCAAGAGAAACCTTTATTCACTAAGCAGCCCTCTGTCTTTTTTTCTTCTGCTAGGCTTGATAACCATTAATCTTTTTATTTCTACAAATGTGCCTATTACGAACATTTAACATAAGTGTAATCATAATTTATAGTTTTTGTATGTATCTTCCTTAACTTAGCATATTTTTGAGGTGCATCAATCTTGCAGCAGTGTTAGTACTCTATTCCTTTTCATAGCTAAATAATATTCAACTTTACAGATATACCATATTTTGTTTATCCTCTCACCAGGTGAGCGACATTTGAACTATTTTCATTTTGCAGCTACTATGAATAATGTTCCAAAAGACATTTGTGTGAACAAATATTTTTAGTTTCTTTGGTTCTAAGTAAGCCGAGCCATATAACTCCATACTTAACATTTTTAAGGAACTCCCAGCCTTTATTTCAGAAAGATGCTGTATTTTACATTCCTATCAGCAATGTGATTGGTTCAGTTTCTACATATCTTCAACCAACATATATTATTTTCCCCTCTTAAATAGTTTTAGGGGCCAGGGAGATGGC
The DNA here is from genome assembly GCF_000260255.1 of Octodon degus. NCBI lineage: Eukaryota > Metazoa > Chordata > Mammalia > Rodentia > Octodontidae > Octodon > Octodon degus. Next base: position 28,850,141 of record NW_004524586.1, on the reverse strand, counting down.
TCAGTGGAATAAGCACTTCCCTGGCAAGCACAAGGGCCTGAGTTCAATTCTTGGTTCAGCCAAAAAAAAAACAAAACAAGTTTTAGCTATTTAGTGGGTGGGAAATAGTAGCCCATTGTGATTTTGAGTTGTAGTTCCCTAGTGAGTAGTGACAACGAACATCCTGTGCCATGATTATTAGCTTCTTCTGCATTTTCTTTATAGAAATATAACTATTTCAAAACAGCTACCACTAGGTAGACATTTTATGTCATTTATTGGTTATTTCATGACTACCGTATATTTTTCTGTAACTTAGGAATGGAAACCAGATGTGTTGCTCATCTGCAAGTAAAAGACCATCAAGCCTCATTAACTTTGATATGATGATTTGATCTGATCTGGCTAAAGAAGGGCTTTCATAGTCTAGTCCAATGTTTGTCAGACTTTAATATGCAGGTCAGGTACAGCCTGAGGACTGACCATCTTACAAAGCTCCCAAGTGATGCTACTCTGTGCCAGTCATTGTGCTATCTCTTTACACCATTATCTCATTTAATCCTCATGACAAGGGCCGGCCAAATAGCTCAGCGGATTAAACTGCCTGCTTAGGCAGACGCAGGGGCTTGGAGTTAGGGCTGGGAGTTTAATTCCCAGGCCTGCTGCGCCAGCCCCGCCCCCAGGGCACACTGAGATGGCCATTGAAACTGGGTGTGGTGGTGTGCACCTGTAATCCCAGCTCCTGGGAGGCTATAAAACAGGAGGATCACTATGAGTCTGACCTAGGCAGTGAGACCCTGTACACCCTGTCCTAAATACCAAAAAAAAAAAAAAAATCCTCATGATAATTTAAAATAACTCCATTTTATAGATGAGCAGACAGGATTAAGAAAATTAATTAGCTTAAAATGGTAATAGCTAGTAAATACTAGGGCTGGTTATGGGAACCAAGATACTGTGATCAACATACTACTTTGCCAAACCATCTCTCAATAAGTCTATTAACCACCACAGTTCATCAAGCAGGTTTTCTCTAATATTCATGTTCTCAGTAGTTACAAAATTTACTTGCCTCTGTGAAACTTAAATATAGCAACAGCAAAAAATTGGTTGACTAAAATTGTTATCAACCACGGAAAACACTTCACAAAGCCATAAAATGGGAAGCAAAATACCAAACTTCAGGAATAAATCCCAGGCTGACCAATGCCACTTCAGGGCTTTTTCTCAGTGTTACCAGCTTGGCCTCTTTTACCTGAGTAATTGGCCTGCTCAGAGAATATGAATGTACTTCCGCTTCTGTCTAGAGAAACCTGTGAGGGTATCAACAGTAGCATAACAAGAAAGCTTTCCATGGGACTAAGGTGTGCGTGATGAGCTGAGGGATGGAATTAAATGAAAAGTTTAAAAAGCAAAATTAAAAGAATACCAAATAAAATGCTTAAACAACACAGTACGTGATGTAAATTAAATTCTGGATGACAGAACAAATATGGAAGATAAAAATATTCTAACAAAAATGCTTTTGTAGTTTGTTATCTTAAGGTGAAACAAATAATGGGTCATTCAGAGTTTGGGGGTATGTATTAATTCTTTTGGGATGTCAAAATTCATTCAGTATGTTATTATATATAGTTACCTCCATCGTGCAAGAATTAGCCCACCTCCCAAGATACTAGTATGGACTCATTTATTTACCAATTAGATTGAACATTGAAAAAAAGGTTTGTACCTATAAAATATTCATGTTAGGTTCTCTGTTAAGAAATAGTTCGTAACATTGCTTTTTGTAAATAAAATGCTATCATATAGTAGTTTAAAATGGGTTCTTCATACTTTTCCTTGTAAATAAGGGAAAATAAACACAAAAATAATAACATGCAACTGATTATCAGCCTCCATGGAAGATAACAAGATTTATAATCTAAAATTAAATGACCCAAATATTTTTTATGTTTTTGATGGTTTAGGAACATATTTATATAGCAACAAACACAAAGAATTATTTCCTATTCTCTGGGTGTGTGTTGACTATGAAATAGTTTGGGGATTAAATTTTTGCAATTTATAATCTATAAGAAGATAATTCAGTTGTGAAGAATAAATAATAAAATACTTTAATGTTTATGTGTTAAACAATGCAAAAATGAATTTAACATCAATCTGGAACCATAAGAATAAATGGAAACATATGGAATGCACTCACTAGTGGAACAGCTACCTAAAGATGGTGTAGGTGTTTTCTCACCCAACTCTTATTCCTTTTATGTTCCTGGAGTTTTCCTATAAACTGCATCAGAAGTCAACAGCGTTTGGACACAGGGATTCTGACACAAATGTCATGCTTCTGGGATAGAAAGGGAAGTCAATGCCAGCAAACAACAACTAGGAAGGAACACCAGCCTCTTCCAGGTCACAAACATTCTCCTATTCACCCCTCGGGGATAGCCTAACATGCTATATATTTCACTGGCACCTGGCTCCGTCAGTGATTCAATGATGCTTTAAAATAGACATTTGTCATGTTGAGAGCCCTCCCTTCCTTAACCTCCATACTGTGAAAGGTATAAATTCAGGATTCTAATGACTCATCTAAGCCTCCGTTAAAATATGGATGGCATTACATCTATGCAGGTTCTAGAACTGGCATGTGTCCTATATGTCACCTTCCAACTCAAAACTACACCTGAAAAGACTGCTCTCCTTTTCCTCTTTTAGGGGTCTCATATTACCTCTGTGCTTCTGTCTTCATCTATGAAGTGGGCAGGTCTACAAACAATGCAGGACTATAAAACCCCATTTTTTACATCATAGGAAGTCTCCCAGGTAACTGTGATTCATCAATTCTGCTCCTTCGGGCTAATCAACTGCATCTTATCACTAACCAGGCAGATACTTCCTTTTAACTCCTATATATATGCTGTGAAAAGTCAGTTTCTTTCAGACTGGAAGAGTATCAAGTTTTGGCCCTATTCAACAACAACCTGGATCTAGGGTAGTGGTGGCAAACCTATGGCGTTTGCCACAGCGGGCTATCTGTATCACTGAAAGCTCTAAAAGGTTCACCACTAATGATCTAGGGTAATGCCACTCTCCACAGTCCCATTAGTAATGCCCTAGGTGCCGACATTCAGACCACAAGGACAATAGTGGTATTTGCAGAAAGCTTAAAAAGTGGCTCTTGCAAAGGCCAATGTTAAAATGCCAACACTGGGGGCCTGCCCAGTAGCTCAGTTCTTTAAGTGGCTGCTTCAACAAAGCTGTCAGGCTCAGGCTGCTGTGGTTCGATCTCCACAACTCAAGCCAGCCAAACCTGCCCTGAGGGCATTCGGAGCAAAAAAATAAATAAATAAAATAAAATGCCAACACCAGGAAAAAGCACACCGGAAAGATCAACTGTACACATTCACTTGCCTCGGTCTGGCGAATAGGACATAGCCACGGTAGATGAAGACAGGTGCTTACTCATGGGAGGCTCCGGCTGCTTTGGCAAATTCATGGTTGATGTAGAAAGTTTGTCAGATGCTGCAGAGAAATGCATTAAAGACACTGGTATTCAAGCACTATAGACCAAGAAACACACATCTTAAAGTCCCTTTCTGGTCCTCATCCACACACCTCTTACACCACTGTGGCACAGTGCACTGCTTCCATCATTTTGGTATAGCATTATCCTAATCTAGAAATGTCCAGGATATAGCAGTCACTGGGCTGAAATGTTTTCATTGTGTTTTTCTTTTAAACTTGAAATGTTCAACCTTATTCAAATGTTCAACTAAAGTCATGCTCATTCCATATAATTTTCTTGTTTCCAAGGATTTTTAAAAGTATTAATACTACACAAAACCAAAAACCAACCTGGATCCAGAGAGACAAATCCCTACTGAAAACACTCTATGGTCTGACTGAAGTTGCATGTAGTGAAACTGAATCCTGAAGGTTAACTGTAGCTCATGTTGGAGAAAAATGTAATTTTTTTTTGGTGGAACCAGGGATTGAACTTAGGCCCTTGTGCTTGCCAGGCAAGCACTTAGTCTACTGAGCTATCTCCCCAGCCCCCTTTTTCTTTGCTGTATTTATTTTTTATCTTATCGAGACAGGGTTTCACTATGCAGTTCAGGCTGGCCTTAAACTCACTTTGTAGTCCAGGCTGTCTTCAAACTCACAGATTCTTCTGTCTCAGCACCCCCACCCTGTGCTGGGATTACAGATGTGTGCTACCCATGCCCAGATCAAAAATGAAATTGGTAAAGCAAGGAGCTATATTTAAAATGTTTTAGCAGCTGATTTTCTTATTCTTATTAAGAGATGGAGTCAAAGTGGCCCTTTCACAAATGCTTTAGTATGTTATAGTTAAGATTTTAACATGTGACTCTATGTTTCATGTGCTCTTACTCCAGTCTTTATTTCAAACTGGTCTCTAAGTCATGATGGCCAAAATAAGGACACAAACTTACCAGTGAGGTTTTCAAAAGGTAACTCTTCTGCCCAAATTGTTTTCAAATGAGAGAACTACCATGTCTGACAATTCCTGCTGACCAAGTGACAATCTTAAAGCTGAATTCAAAGTCTAATAAATTTGGGTTAGGGATATATAAAATATTTAAACTTAAAATGATGTAAGGAAAGGCCACTGCCCACGCTATAGGTAATAACTTGTGCAGCAAAATCTGTGCACCAATAAATATATTCTTTGTCAAAGGAATGCCAGAAACCAAGGATATTTATTTCTACTGCAAAAACATTATATATTTTTTTGAATTTAGGACAGGGTGTACAGGGTCTCACTACATAGATCGGACTCATAGTGATTCTCCTGTTTTCAGCCTCCCAAGTGCTGGGACTACAGGCGCGTGTCACCACGGTACACTAGGGATTGAATCCTGGCCGCTGAGCTCTGCCAAAGCAGGCACTTTAGTCCGCTGAATTATCAGGCCAGCCCTACAGTATTTCATACTGCTGGTAAATGTCGCATCTCCTTTTTATCTTGTTTTATTTTTTCCAGCCAGAGATGGGTTGAATTTTTTTTTTTCTTTTTTTACTTTGACCTAGTATTTATTTTTTCCATAATTTTATTGAGAAACAAATAGCAATGAGACAGTTTCAAACCAAAATGGTAGGATAGTTTCAATAATTAATACATTGCATACATTCTTCCTAGTGGTTAATTGCTGTACAAGATGTGGACATGATATCCTATTTACAAACATTATTAGAACAAATCCCTCTATTCATTAAGAGAATGTAACTATATATCTATCCTAACCATTTTGAATACACAGATACAAAATGGACATTCATCTGTATCCATTTTTTGTTAAGTTCTGTTATTTGAATATTATAGGTGTGTTAACTCAGCAAAATATTTTAAAAGAGTCCAGTAGTCCATAATAGTATTGGGTCTTCTGCTTGACTGGCAATGTCAGAAATTGTTGACCTGAGTCCCCTACAGCTCAACATAACAGCATGGCTTTACTAAATGCAAAAGGATTTTTTTTTTTTTGCTCCGAATACCTTCAGGGCAGGTTTGGCTGGCTTGAGTTGTGGGGATTGAACCACAGCAACCTGAGCCTGACAGCTTTGTTGAAGCAGCCACTTAAAGAACTGAGCTAAGGGGCAGGCCCCCTGGGTTGAATTTCTATAGTTACTATCAAGTGGGAAAATTTTTCTAGTTTTATTCTTGATCTAGACCATAAACTTTTTCCAAGTTTGTGTCCGCAACAGCATTTTGAGTAATGAAATCAAGCAGAAAGATAAGTTATCTCATTATATGAATTTCCAGTGTTAGTGCTGATAAATTCCTTACCACTTCCTCTCAAGCATTTCTCCCAGAATCCAACCACATTGACACTAAGCCCAAGTATTCCATTTAGAACTTTATATGACTTTTTTCCAGAAATGTTTGGAATTCTCTTCAAGTTAATGTCAAAAATAGATGATTGATGAGATTGCAGAAAATCCACATGCACAAAAGCATTATAGTGAGCTGAGGATGAAATGTCTCCAGAACACTAAGATATAAGGCATGCAGAGCTGCATGATGACAGAGGAACAAAGAAATATGATCATGTCTCTCACATCTCTAGAAAAAAAATGTTGTAACAGGTCAGACTAAGAAATCAATTGTAAAAAGTGCTTGAAACAGACATGGTGATGGTGGAAGGTGTTTAAAACAATTATCACAAAATGCTATGGCACGGTGATACTCAGATATACCATTGGTGGACTCGGCAGCGGCGGAAGTGGTCCCTGCATCCGGAGGGAGGGTGCTGGCTGCTAAACCTAGTGGGGGTGGGGTATTTTCTGATTCACCTACACAGTAAAAAATCAGAGCAAAGAGAGGGAAAAGAAAAAAGTCCCAATTTGTTATTGTATTTGAGTTTCTACTTAGGAAATTAGTAAAGTAACAAATGGATTGTTGGCTTCTCAATAAAGGAATGAATAAAGCATGTTCATTGCTAAAAGGGTAAAAGCACAATACAGCAAAGTCAAGAAACTATACGTCTGCTCTCAGAAAGGGCTACTATGCAACTCCTTCCTTAACAGAATGGTGAGAACTGAAGTGACACTGAAACATAGTGTGACACTGAAAAGAGAGAAAGTCATCCTGAGACTAACAATCCACTTATTAAACATTTGAAAATTTAAAGATGAGTGCAAACTCGATAATGAAACAAGTCACCTTGAAACAAAATCAAAAGAGCAACAAAAATAGTCCTTCTTAGAAAATAACAACTGCCTTTCCCAATCACAGTCATGTCTGGAGCAGTGACTGAGCCTCCTGCCTTTCCCCTCACCTGAAATCAGATTATGCTGGACCTGCCCACTGAGTCCAGCTAACAAGGTTCTGCATTAATTTTCTTTGCTCTTTTTTTCCCTCTTAGTCAAAGCTCAGTTATATCAACTGCTGCCTGGTAGGGAGAAGACTACACAGCTCCCCTTCACGGGAAGTATGCAGACAGGATGCTTGGCAGTTTCAAACATCACATCTGAGAAGGGTACCTATAAGGCTGTGCACAGCATCCCCCAGATCCTCCAGATACCAGTTATGCCTATGACCGCCCCCACACCCCTGGACCCTGCAAGGAAGGACAGCCCTTTACTCACCATCACGTCCTCCAGGCCCTGCAGCCAGTGATGCTCCCCAGAAACCCTTCTTTTTCAGCTCCAGCTGCTGTGTGCGTTCCAGGGACTTGCGCATCATGGCCTCTAACCGTTCCTGCCAGGTTCACATAAAGCGTTTGTGTCAACAGAGAATGCAATCCATTACCCAGCTCCACTGCACTGCTGCCTTGGTGCTCTGTGGGTGAGTCACCAAATGGGGCTTTCTGGGCTCAGCATCCCAAACCCAGGTGCTCTCTGCCACACCAGCCGGGTTCTTGGTGGGTGGAGAGTAAACACTGCAGCTAGGCTAGCACTGGCTCTGCTCTCCAACCAAACACTGCATCCTGCCCCCCCAGGGAGAAGCTGCTGCTGTGCCAGCCCTTGATTTGTTTAAGAATAATGCCCAACAAGCATTAACTCCTTGAGGCCTGTCTCAAGCCCATTTTGCTCTGTCCAGTTACAGGATTGGAATTTGGTTCCACAAACAACTGCAGTCTAATTTTAAAGATAAAATATTCTGCTTTGAGAAAATTTAAATAAATTTGTAATTTGAGTTTCTGTATCCTTAAATATAGCTTTTTAGGGTGCTATATAGCTTTGAGAGGTATTTTGCAAAACCCCATTTTTATCTTAAAATTTCTTAAAGGAGAATCAATTGTTCTACATTAAAACACTTTTCTACTAATAGTACTCTAGGGATAATACTGCGCAGTTCAACACTTAAAAGAGACAATAACACAGATGCTTCCGGCCACAAAATAAAACATCCAGGCATTCCCAGAGTTAGGGAGGTTTGGGGTGGGGGAAGGAATAAGCAATTTTAACCAGAAAAAGAAAAATAACCAGCAAGCTTATTTCTTAAGAGAGAAGCATGCTCCTGTAATAAGCAAGCTTACTTTCATAAAGCTGTCCTTGACACTGGAGTGAGGACAGTAATTCTGTATGCCTTACCACCTCAATGACATTGCAAATACTAGTTCCTCTCCCTGCATTGGCCGAAGAAGGACCAAAACACATCTAATCCTCATTAAACCCTATTTGGAGGTGTTCTGGGAACTGGGCTAAATGTTTTCTGACTCTGTATCACAGATACATGTTATTTTTCACTGTCTAATAAAACAGAACCACATAAAAATAAACTTAGGACCACACAACTTGAATAACCATGACTTAAGCATCAGGAAAGGGCTTTCACTTACTAGAAACACATAATGGCCACTTAGCAAGTACCTGGATTTACCCTTTTGTCTACACCAGAGAGATGAGATTTTTCTTCTACAAATCTCAGCCTTCTCTGTGTAATTGCTCTCTGAATAACTTTGCTAACATTTGCTAAGAAATTCTCCCGGGACCTTTGTGCAGAGAGGTTTTTTTTTTGTTTTTTTTTTTTTGTACAGGAGATTGAACTCAGGACCTAGTGCTTGCCAGGCAGGTACTTAGGCCATTGAGCCATCTCCCCAGCTGAAGGGGGATTTTTTCCCTCTTGAAAGACTCAGATTTGTACTTGCTATAAATTATGGTTTAGTTTTCGGCCAGCAAATCAACAATCATGAGTATGCATTTCCTGCCTGTCCCATCTTCATGACTCCAGTCATTAAATTCTGATACCAAATACTGGTGGTCTGCCAGACAAAAACTAGGGCTTGAAGGGAATAGATCTACTCTATGATTTGATTGCAGAAATTAGGGTCAGATGGTATGGGCTAAATGGTATTTCCTTGTATGGATTTTGATAGGTTCTGGCTCAAGGATGAATTGCTGAATCATTATGGTATTGGTCTAACATGGCTGAAGCCCCAAAACAACAGCTTATCTTCCCAATGACTACTTTCCAGTCTTCTCCCCTCAGCCCTGAATACAACTTCTTTTAAGCCCCCAATAAAAGAAAAAACCCAATAGGCTCCTTATGGTTTGGGCTAAATGGTATTTCCTTGTATGGATTTTGATAGGTTCTGGCTCAAGGATGAATTGCTGAATCATTATGGTATTGGTCTAACATGGCTGAAGCCCCAAAACAACAGCTTATCTTCCCAATGACTACTTTCCAGTCTTCTCCCCTCATCCCTGAATACAACTTCCTTTAAGCCCCCAATAAAATAAAAAACCCAATAGGCTCCTTATGGCCACTGAATCAGCCCCTCAAACTCTACCCCTGGCAAAAATCCATATAACCCCTGCTTCATTGGTCTCAGGTTAGAGGATCCCTGCCATTTCCTGCCTTCCTCTGTCTGTCCTCATTAAAGGGCCTTTTTTCCTTTTGTCTCTTTGCTGTACCAGAAAACCTAATAGATTTAACATAAAATATTTAACCAATGTCCTAATTTAAGTATTGGAATATTTCACCCTACGATGAATTTTAGTTTGGGGTGGTTTGAGAACAGAATAGAGGATGCAGAAACAATCCCAAGAAATTCAATTATTTGATCTTTGACAAAGGGGCTAAAAACACACTGGAGGAAAGACAGCCTCTTTATGGTGCTAAAAAACTGGCTATCCACACACAGAAAATTAAATCTATACACATAGCTCTAATCATGTGCTAAACTAAAATCAAAATGGATCAAAGAACTAAATGTTAAAAGAGAAACACTTAACCAGTTCAAAGATAAAACAAGTAACTCTTGAAATCACAGGCATAGGTAAGGTCTTTCTGAACACAACCACAATAAACAGGAAACAGTACCAAGAATCAACAAATGGAATCATACTGAATTAAAAAGCTTCTATGGGCTGGAGAGATAGCCTGAGGGTCTAACCGTCTGCCTGGCAAGCACAATGACCCAGGTTCAAACCCTGGTACCACATGCTGTGCCTGCCCTGGGCACTGAGCCAGACACTAAAACTGGGTGTGGTGGCACATGCCTGTAATTCCAGCGCTGGGAAGGCTGAGACAGGAGGATCAATAAAAATCAGAGCTACATAATGAGACCCTGTAAACAGAAGGTTAAAGTAATAAAAAAAAAAAAGTAAAAGGCTGTGTTCAGTAAAAGAAATAACAACAAAGTGAAAAGAAAACCTAGAGTGGGAAACAGTTTACCAGCTACTCTTTAGGCAGAGGATTAATGTCTACAATATATAAAGGACTAAAAAACTAGAACCCCCCCAAAAATAAAGACGGACAAATGAGGTGCTTCGCTGCATTCGGAAGGTGCCCAATCTCAGAGTGGCCTAAGGTGTGAGACACAGGGCCTTGTTGCCCTACGTGATCCCAGCTTTAGGGATCCTGAGGGCCCAGCAGAAGCACAGCCTCTTCAACTTGACCTACAACTACAGGGCCCTGGAGACTCACATTAATGTCCAGATCATGCAGCTGTACCACAGCAAGCACCATGCAGTCTATGTGAACAAGTTGAAGACCACCATGAAGTACCAGAAGGCACTGGCCAAGGGAGATGTTACAACTCATGTAGCACTTCAGCCTGCCCTGAGGTTCAGTGGTGGAGGTCGTATCAATCACAGCATTTTCTGGACGAACCTCAGCCTTAATGGTGATGGAGAAACAGAAGGGGAACTGCTGGAAGCCATCAAGCATGACTTTGGTTCCTTTGATAAGTTTAAGGAGAAGCTGACAGCTGTGTCTGTTGGTGTCCAAGGCTCTAAGTGGGGCTGGCTTGGTTTCAATAAAGAGCAGGGGTGCTTACCGATTGCAGCCTGTTCTAACGAGGATCCACTTTATGGAACAACAGGTCTTATTCCACTTCTGGGGACTGATGTATGGGACATGTTTATTACCTTCAGTATAAAAATGTTTGACCTGATTATTTAAAACCTATTTGGAATGTAATCAACTGGGAGAATGTAACTGAAAGATATATGGCTTGCAAAAAGTAAATCATTAGCATTATCAGTATACTGAATGTAAAGCTCTTTTTGACTATGATGACTATTTTTGTAATAGTCTAGAGTGCTGAAATGCAATAGTAAGCTGCTATATTATAGAATTTATTGATGTTGCTTACTCAACATGTTTGATAATTTAATGTTATGAATGATTTCTCTTTCAAATTTTGTAATTAAGAAACTTTGAAAATAGTACTTCATGTGATTTAATCTTGATTAAACTTTTTTTTTAGAGAGTTACAGTTGCTAGTTGTTGTATCATTATAAAAATCTTCAAACTATTCCAGATAGTTTTGAGGTCTGTAAAAAAGCCTTTGTAATCGAGTTGTTATAGTTACAGAAAATCTAATCTTTCCCCAGTTGCTTAACAATAAAATAGAAAGCTGAGCATTTCACTTTTCTATTGAAAAGTGCTGTTTTTGTATGTAATTTTTTGTCTAGTGGGACTTCTGGGAGATACCACCCAGTAGGCCTCAATGTGGTCACATGGCCACATGGTTAATGCCATTTTATTATTCAAAAACATGAAACTTGTGGCTGGGTTTATAGCTCACTGGCAGAGCTCTTACTTGCTACACACCAAGCTTTGGGATTGATCCTCAACACTAGATAAATAAACCTTTCTAAAAAAAACCCATGCTACTTGATTATTAATTGAAAATTGCTTTGTTATAAGGAGATAATTATGCATTTAGGGTTTTCTGGAGGCAGAAATACAAAAATTTCATATGAATTTTGTCCTTAAAAATAGAAATATGTATCACATAAAAATGCTCAAGAAGGACAAATAAGGGCTTGGTGATTACCAATATCAGCAGTGGGGACTGAGCTACAGGGCATTCTGTTGGGCACTTCTATTCTGAGAGCCATTACTGTTATCCCTCCCTCATGGAAACTGGGCTTGGGTCACATACTCCTTTCCCAGTACAGGCAGGTATCTGTCTCTGGACAAGGTCAGCAGTATGTCTATCTCAGAACATTTATTTTCAAAGATATATTCTTGATCTATTCTGTTCTTTGTCATTTTTTTTTCTTTTTTAAAAGCCACTACAGAAGCTTTATATTATTTTTAAATAAAGAAAAATGATGCCTATAATACAGAACAAAACAACCCCCCCAAACAAGAAAGGGCAAGTGAAATGAACAGAAGAAAGAAAAATGGCCAACAAATACATGAAGAAAGCTTAACATCACTGGCAATTAGAGAAAAGCAAATTAAAACAATACAGAGATTCCATCTTACCCCAGAAAAAAATGGCCATCATCAAGAAATCAAATAACATGCTGGTTAGACTGCAGGGGAAAAAGCAATCCTTCTATATTGTTAGTGAGAATTTAAACTAGTACAACTACTCTAGAAATAAATATGGAGAATCCTAAAAATAGTAAAATTAGAAATTCTATTCAACTCGGCTACTTCCCTTCTAGGTAACTTCTTGAAAGAATTAATGTCATCATGTTACAGCAATAGATGCATACCCATGTTTATAGCAAGACAACTCACAATAGCTAAATCTTGGAAGTGGACTATATGTTGATTAGCAGATAAATGGGTAAAGCAAATGTGGTATTTATACACATTTGAGTGCCACTCTGCCATAAGCTTGAGTCATTTGTGGGAAATGGATGTACCTTGAGACCATAATGTTAAATGAAATAAATAAAAAATGTAAGCTTAAATAATGCATGGCTTCTCATATATGAGAAATCTAAATTATAAATAAAGAGCAAAATAAAAAATAATACAAAGTAGGGAGACAGACCTTTCTTGGATGGGAAGGGGATCAAGAGATAGAGGGAGGGCTGGTGAGATGGCTCAGTGGTCTAAAGCACCTACTTAGAACAAGCTTAGCAAAGCACAGGGACCATGGTTCAATCCCCCAGCACCACATGCC
>NW_004524586.1:28821171-28837223 GCF_000260255.1 Octodon degus | reverse complement strand
AGAGAGAGGAGGGAAAGGGATGAAAAAAGTAATTGTGTTCTGCACATGTACAAACTCCACATAAGGAATGCAAACATTATATACTATACTCATGTACTAATAAAAAAGAAAAAAAGGATAGTCTCTCATTTAGCAGAGGCCCAGTGAGAACAAAAAGTTTCACTGAGCCAGCCTACCAATGAGTGGCTGCCTAGGGGACAGAATTACATGCTAATGCTCAGCACCTAAAGCAGTCCTACCCCTGGACTATTCAATTACCTTCTTAAAAAATGCCCATGGCGCCACCTTCCATCAACCTAGCTGGTACAAGTTCTACCACTGGAGATTTGATCCTTTGAACTTTGAATAGGTTTATGAAAATATAGCTGTGTGTGTCTCCCCAACTCCCGCCACCACTGTCCCAGAAAGACACAGGTATTAGAAGGAAAAACAGGTAGTTAACAAATTCTAAGAGAAGGGGACTTCTGGAACCCATAGAAGTCAAAATGGGGTGACTAAAACAGGCTAAAACCAAAATTTTTTTTCATTGTGCTCTTGTTGTATAGAGGCAGGTATTACCTGGTATTTGTACTTTTCTGTATCTTCATGTGATGAAATGTGAAGAATCCCTAGATCTGGAGTCAGGAGGTAAGGATGCAAATCCTACCTCTGCCTATCACATTTTAGCCCCAATGACCCTGAGTTAATCATTTCACACTGTTAAGCTTTAATTTCCTCATCTATAAAATGATGATGATATAACCTAAATCATCAGATACATAACTCTAATTCTCTGAAGTTAAAAACAGCCTAGAACCTAAGGTGGTAAGTCCTTTACCAATGGCTAACTGAATCTGATTTTGAAGTGGAGGATAATTAACAAGACAATTTAGAACGGTGGTTCTCAAACTTGAATGTGGATACTTCCACAACCACTGTATGGATTGGTAAAATACAGATTGTTGGGATTTATCCCCAGGGTTTTGAGTAAATCCAGAGTGGAGTGATCTGAGAATCTCCATTTCTAATGAGTTCCCAGGTGCTGATGGTGCTGTGGCCAACCTGTAAGATCCACTGGTTAGAGGAAAGGCTGAGCCTAAGAAAGCAGGGAAAAGAAATTGTCATACCGAAAAAACGGTATTAATAAATATTAGGACTGCAGGACTGCATACTGCAGTTCCTGCCAAGTTTTCACTCTCCTAAGTATCGCTTGATGATCAACAGAGGATAGGGAAAGAGGAAGGCAAATTCTTGTCCCTGTAATACCTTTTACTAGGTGGGGCTTAGGAAGGAAGGGACAAGGAAGGTCTCACTCTTGACCCCTTAAGCTCTGGCTCTAGATATGACTGAATGAACCTGGAGAATTATGATCAAAGTGACCCACTGAAGGTGCCAAGCAGTACAAAAGTCCTCTAGCCAGCATGGCACAGATGTTGTTACCCAAACAATGATATTTGCCAGGAGGTGGAATTTCTCTTTCCCATCACTTTAACTATATGAGTTCAGGAATGACACTGTAGGTACAAGCTCCCAATTGTCCTCAGCAGGGTTCCAAAGGGGAGCTTTTCCTTCAGAAAAAGACCTCTACATTTGGCCAAGTGGTCAGCATGGTGCCTCACCCAGCTAAGGACCACTGAGAACAGACTTCAGCCGAGTGAAGTTTTTATTTAGGTAAATTCAGAAATTTTTTGTTTAAGCAGAAAATAATTCAATTACTAATAACAAATGAGTCAAATAAAATTAAATTCTGATTGTAAGTTTGATCAAATTAGTGCTAACCTGTCTCTTAGAACATTATCCTACTAATGTATCTAATTTTCTAATTTGCTTTTTTTTTGTATTGAGTACAGGGTCTACAGGGTCTCACTATGTAGACTGGACTTTGTAGTGATCCTCTTGTTTTCAGCCTCCCAAGCGCTGGGATTACAGGCACATGCCATCACACCCAGTCTCAATCTCAGTTTCACCGTGCTCTGGGGGTAGGGCTGGCACGGAATGCCGAGGATCAAACCCCAGCCGCTGCGCTCTGCCTAAGCAGATGCTTTAGTATGCTGACCTATCTGGCCAGCCCTTAATTTGCTTTTTTAAAAATTATTTATTTATTTATTTATTTATATTTTTGTGTGTGGCCAGCTCAGTCCACCAGGGGGCGGGGTTGGCTGGCATGTGGTGCTGGGGGATTGAACCGCGGTCCCTGTGCTTTGCTTAGCTTGATCTAAGTAGGTGCTTTAGACCACTGAGCCATTAATTTGCTTTTTATAACTTGTCAAATACATTTTATTTAATCATAAAAAAGAAATTTCTTGTTGGATACTGAAGTTGGCAGCTTTTGCTAGCTGTCAAGCAATGAGAGTATGAACAGTTGAGATGTGTCATACTAACTTAAAGAAATTAAGCTACTCTTAGAGACTTCCTGTTTAGCACAGGAACATAGAGTTTCCTTCTCTAAATCTCACCTTCCAGGGCCACTAGTCAGGAAACTACATTTCCAAATGAAGAATGGATTGTCAGCTTTCAGATGACAGGAGCTTGTTCCAGCAACTGATTCTGTAATTCTGTAGCATGTGACCATTATAATAATCCACCTTAAGAAGAAAGTGGTCTCCATCAAGAGAATGAGTTCAAGGTGGTTATCTAAAGTGGACACTGAACTCCTGCATCCCCAGGATAGGCCTTATATTAGCCACCGCTACTGCCAACTCTTGAGACCTCTGGGAGGAGTGAGACTGTTCTCCCTTGTAGATGAGAAAATGTCATGTCATGTCAGATGTTTGGTCTTGATGCAGCTAAGTCTTTAGTTGGTTTCACTTGTGGATAATTTTCTATTTGCTTTTGTCCTTTTTTGCATCCCTAATGTAGTGGTTCTTGGAGGGATGTGCTGAGATACCAAACCACTTCTGCTTTGGAAGACATGAAGCGATATAAAAAATGTCTTCATGGCAACTATAGGAACATGAAGTAAGAGCAGGACACGGGGAGGGGTCAATAGGTCTCATAGGATCTCCTAAATATCAGACTTGGAGAGGTAGGACTTGGGCAACCCAAATACTTTCCAACAAGCAAAAGAAGCAAAATGGCCTGCACAAGAAAAACCTTGTCCCACTGAGGCTTTTTCCTAGTTTACAGTGATGAAAAGAACTTAAAGCTGCCTGGCACTAAGAAGAGAATCAAAAAATTTCTACAACCAGATACTGAGCATTTTAGCCAGATACAGCCAGATACTGAGCAGTTTATAACTTGTCAAATTCATTTAATCATAAAAAAAGAAACTTGTTTGATACTGACGTTGGCAGCATTAGTTGGTTCACCAAAAAAAAAAAAAAAAAGGAAAAGAAAAAAAAAAGAACAGATACTGAGCACACAGTATTCCTGTTAGAGCTCTCGAAACCATGGGAGTAGTGCTAAGGGATTTCTCTGGAGAGGTTCTTCTGCAGTACAGACTCACCCCTCTCTAAAGTTCACCCATCAAAATGTCAAATAAGCCTCGGTATTGAAAGTGCACCAATACCAACGTGGTTAACTGGCCAGGTTGGATGTTGCAAGCCACACCTTGGCCACCTCGGACACTGTGGGTGGAAGCAGGTGGCAAAGGAAGGCTTCTATTTCCTTCGGTTGCTACACAAGTTTTGGAAGCTCAGTTCTCAACCCAGCCCTGTCCTGTCCTGCTGTGCCATGTCATGCTTAGGAAGAAGAAAAAAAAATCAAGCTCAGCTTGTATTTATACCAACGCAGGTCAGGCAGCATACCCAGCCCTGGCTTGTCATATCAGGGGGGCAATAAAGCACAGAAGCAAATAGAAAATTATCTGGAAGTAAAATCACTTAGGGTTCAGCTGCATCAGGACTAACCATCTGGCATGACATTTCCTCATTTGCAAGGAGGAGTGGTCTGACTTCTTAGTTTCACATGTCTCTTGCATTAATGCTCTATACTGCAAAATTATACACAGAAATTGTCTCAAAAATAGACTCCTGTGACATGGCAGGATGTGTCAGAGTGTGAGAAGCATCTAATGTGGCACTTTATAGTTTTCCTTCCTGGAAGCAATAGTGACAAATTTTCTCCTGAATCAGCAGTCTCACAACTTGTCAAGAATCAAAATGGAGAAAGATAAAGGAAGGGAACAAACTCTAAGTTGTTAAGAAATTGAAAATGGAAAAAAAAAAGTGGGCCAGTCTAGTGACTCATGAGAAACACAGGCTGAAAAAGGAGAACTCTGTCCTAAGTTATCAAATCAGCTCTCACACTGTTTCATATATTCTATAGATTCTGTATCATAATCTCTTCTAGGCATCATCCCCTTAACCTTGCTTCAGCCAAGGTCAGCTGAAGTAACTGGAGGGAATCTTACATTTTTGAAAGATTACTCTGTGCTAAGTGCTTTGCTGGGCATTTCGACAAAAGTCACCTCTTTTAATTCCTGTAAACATCTCTGTTTGGGAGCTCAGGATACAAGAGGGAGAGATTACGTGACTTGCCTCTGGTTACCAGCTACTTAGGAGTAGAGACAGAATTTAAACTGAGAACAGATGAAGCCATAGCCAGTAATGGTGAACTATGGCTAAAAGCCTTGCTCAGATCTTCATTCACTAAGAGGAAGAAAACATTGTCATACAGATGTTTTGTGGACAAAGATTGGTCTAATTTTGTGTTTATGTGCATGTTCATGTGTGCTTTTTTAAATTAAAAAGAGGAGGGGATAAATACATACAATAATAAACAGCCATTCAGAGATTTTAAATTATTAAATTTATATAAAAGTCTTTATATCTTATAGTGCTAGATATTAACAAACTGCTATATTGTTCATACTAAAAGATGAGTCATTACAACTTATGAATAAAAAATGATCATCACCTGACACAAAGCTATGATTACAACCTTAAAATATACTCAAGAAAATCTATAACCCAAATATGCTTTCTAAATACATTTTTTAAGTTTTGTATTAAAGGACTCTATAGGGATAATTGCACTCTACTTTTTTTTAAAGGTAAGTAAAAAGGGTGATTAAAGCAAGGAACTACATTAATATTTAAGTACACTAGCATCTTTATGATTGAAGGTAGGCTAATTTTCCAGCAGTGAATAACAGGATAACATTATTCTCAACTCTCACAGCTTACACTCCATCCTTGTGTCTGCCCTGGCAGTAATAACTCTGGCTCTTAACACTCAGGTCTGTATTGCCTAGCCTCTATCCTCAAGCCCCTGTGAATCTTAGTTTAGTCAGAAAAGGTTATGCCTAGGAAGCACCTTGGAGACCACCAAATCCAACCACTCGCTGCAGAGACAAGTGAATTAAGTCCCAGAGAAACCAATCAGCTTCCCAGTCATACAGCAAAGTGGCACCTGAGTTAAATGGAAGTCTTTTTTTTCCTATACTGGTGGTGATTTCCACTGGATTGGTGGTACTGAAAGGAGGCACAGTGAGCCAAAAGAAAAAAGGACAGAGGCAGGTCTCTTTTATAGCCTTGAGTTGGCTGGAGTTGGGACAGGGACTCCTAGGACCTTACCTCTTCCTCCCGGAGTTTTTGCTTCCTTTTCTCTTCCACAGCAGCCCTCTTCTGGTCTTCCCGCTGCCGCTGTTCTTCCAGTTTTCGCCATCGTTCCTCAATTTGCTTTTCGTACTGGATTTTGGCTCTTCTTTGTTTCTCCAGAATCTGCTTTTCCCGAGCAGCTAGAGAAGGAAAGTGGAGTAGAGGTGTCATTCCAGAGCACTTTATGTGGTTTGGATTAAGACCAACAATACAAGACCAGAGACCAAAACATAGTCAGGTGAGATCCCAGGGTGCAATGATTTAGATAAAAGACTATGGCACTTGTATCACTAGCTGAGTGACTCTGGGCATGTTAACCATGTAGTATCTCTACCTCAGTTTCCTCCTCTATGAAGTAGGGAATGCTTATGTTTACTATATCACAATATAGTAAAGACTAAAACAGATAATGCACATGAAGTACACACACAGTAACTAACCTTGCATATAGGAGCTATGAATATTATTACTATCGTTAAGTCAAACTTTGTATATAAACTATACATCAACTTGAGAAACCATAGTTTTAAGAGGACGTTCTTTCAAAAGCATTTAACAGTGCATACACAATGCATCATAAACTGATGTGGTCAAAGCATTAAAATACATGACAGACTGGTTATCCCACCAAGACATTTACTAAGAGGCCCTTAACTCCACCTGACCAAAGGTTCCTCACAAGTGATGCCTCAGCTTCCCAAGGGGTGGCCAAGCAAGGATATGGAAGCTCCTTGTTTACCTTAATTCAATGAGCAATCATCTACTTACCTCATGGCACCCTTGGAGAACACTTTATAGTATTTATTTGTCTACAGCACTTTCCTAACTGGGGCATCCTGTTCTAAAATGACTGTTTGATGTATTTGGTACAGGGTCTCACTACACAGCTTAGACTTACAGAGATCCTCCTGTTTCAGCCTCCCTAGTGCTGGGATTACAGATGTGCACCACCATGTCTCTATGGCTGGCTCAGCGTGCCTGGGAGCGGGGACAGTGTGGCATGTGGTGCTGGGGATTGAACCCCAGTCCCTGCACTTGCCTAAGCAGGTTCTTAGTCTGCTAAGCTATCTCACTGGCCCTTCTAAAATGATTTTAAGAGCTGATTTTCTCAGTTATCCCAGAAATGACCTTCTCAGATGCTCAGAAGGGAAGCTGAGTGAGTGTACATAGCATACACATGAGGGTATCAGACTTCCCAAGGTTTCTCTTCCTTTACCATCATGTCTGTAGCCACTACCATACTGGCTACGACACATACGTTCTGTATTTGCTAAGTGAGTGAATGAACTGTTTAATGGATTAGGCAATATTTGATAACGTGCCAATAGTCCTGTGGATTTCCTCCCAGTTCTTCATATTTAACTAGCAATTGCCCTAGTTCTCTTCTCATTCATCCACAGATTTCTAAGGACATACAGAAGGCTACTACCCCATATCTTCCCTTTCTTGGACCTAGACAACCAAAGTGTACAACTTACCCAGATATTTTTCTCTTTCTTCTCGTCTCTCTTTGGCTAGTCTCTGTCTCTCATCTGATTTTAAAAATCCATCCATACCTATAGAAGAGAAAACATGATGATACTTGGTTTTTCACCCTTTCTCTGTTTGTGGAGCACTAGAGGCAGTTGGGCATACGTCCTTGGTCTGGCCATCCATATGTCAACCACTGCCATCACTTACCTAAAGAAAACCCAATTTATCACTCTCCACCACACATATGCAGCCAGGCCTTAACAGTTGAAAGGCCACAGCGTCCATGAGCATGTGCAAAGTGGTTTGGACCCCTGTGGTAGTCCTCTGTCCCCAGGCCTGACCCTGGCCCAATCCTGGCCTGCAGTGCAGGCAGGAAGAAAGTACAACGAGTGACAGAGGGGCCTGGCTACATGCAGAGAAGCTCACCAAGCCTCTAGTCCAGCTCCCAGCCCAGAGGCAGTGCCACCTGGTGGAGAAGAGAAGCACAAAAGTGCATAAGATTTTCGATACAGATTATTACAAAGAAAATAAACATTTCACTTTCTGAAAGGTGCCAACTGGAAGGGACACAAACAAGCTCTTCAGCAGAGGGGCTCTTCTATGATGCTCCTGTAAAATTTAACACTTAACATTTTAGCTCTGCCAAGCTTGCACTGATTTCAATTTAGTAACTCAGAAACAAAGAAGAAAGGATATAATGTACCTCTATTTACTTGTCATTCAAATATCCACAACAAATAAACAGAACAAATGACAGCTCTCAGAAATGTCCAGGAAATATCCCCAGAGCCATGCACCTCTACCTAACCCCTACAGGACCCTATGAGCTTTCTGAATTAAAGACTAAATGGTTATTCACAGTTGTTTTAAAGCTAGAAATAATTTACAGCATTCTGTTACATCTGGTTGTTCATGAGTAGTAGCTACATAATGTTGAAGCATACCCTCCTAAAGAAATCTGCTCTAGTGCTAATGTAATCACATTCACATCCCCAGTGCCTAGGCCTTCCTCTCAAAGCATCACATTGGCTTCGTAGGATGCCTTGCTGTCATGTCAACCTGTAGCAAAACAAGCAAAAATTGTGCTGTCCCAAAGGAGCAGTGAACAAAAGAGCAGGGCCTAAAAAAACAAATGCTGACACCTGTGATGCCAGCAAGCTGACATCAATGTTGCCCCTGCCGCAGATAACAGTGCTTCCTTGGAGCACTGTCTGTTCTTTGATTCTGCACCTGGGGTGATTGATTAGTCTTATATAAACTTAAAAGTTTGAAAACTGCCAGAAGGTAAAACAGATAAATTGCTTGTTTTCACAAAAGTTATTAATACACACTCTTTAGCCTGTTTGTAGTTCTTAATAAATAGAAAATGTTTCAGTGGCTCAGGGCTCACTCAGAGGGAGACAAAGCTCTCTTGAGTCCCCTGACGCTGTTAATCCAGTCTGCTGGTTGTTTCTTTTGGCTCCAACTAAAGCAATACATCAGCAACCTGTGCTCCTTCCAGGGAGGATCTTGCACCTGGTATCCAAGAGAGGGGCCCAGAAGTCTGGCCTGCAATTCAGGCAGTGGGAATGTGAATAGATGATGTGACAAACTGTCATGATTCTCCCATGTTTCTGGTTTTGCAGGCTGCTTTATCAAGGATAGTAAAGTTCAAGAGAAAAGTAGTAGAAAATCAACAGTGGACTACAATGCCCTCCTCCATATTTCTTCAGTCAATTCTTAATTATTTTGAGGCTACCAATGATATGAATTTAAAGGCCAATTACTCAGCTCATTCTAGGTCTCCCATATGCTGATTAAACTCTCTTCCCAACCTGATGGCAATGCTGGCCTTTCTCTCACATACTTTTGGTGTTACAGTTTCCCTTCTCCATGCCTTCTTCATTACCTGTTGATGAACAGTTCCCCAGACCCATGATATCCTGTCTCCACACAGTTTGTTAAACCATTATTTGATTCTCTTTTCCAGCAGAAATATCTGTAACAGTCTCCCCTAGTAGGCTCCAGGTCCATGTATGACTGACATATCGTTGGGTCTGCTCAGCTCCAGCTTTAGAGCCCTTCACCCAGTAGCTCCAAAATAAACACACAATGCTCCAAAGGCAGACATGAAGTTAATGGCAGGGGACCATGGAGAGAAAATCTTTTGTTCTTATGATCTTGATCTCAAGACTTTCATTAGTAAGAATCTGTCCTGTGTGAAAAGCTAGTAAAAAAAAAAAAGCCTAGGATTCCTGAACAGATGCTTCCCTCAGCACCCACATGAACCTACCCACCTAAGCGGTACCCAAATGTTGCTCTATACTGTCTTTTCCACCTTCTTGCTAGTAATAGATCCGTCCCACATCTAAGGTAATTCTGAGAACTGTTGAAAGTGTTATTCAAATTGAAAAAAGAATGAAAGAAAAAGAGTAGAAAAAAGTGCCAAGCACATCAAACTGTCTACATCACCTTAGTTTTACAAACAGAATGGTGGTTGTTCAACGGACATGCACAGTCTTTGGCTGCCCCCTTGTGGGCACATGCAAGAGCTACACCTTCAAATCATTTCCTTGCCATCATGCATCACAAGAGGTGATAATCAAACAGTTACTAGACTGCTCTAATGAGGCCTCTAAGCAGTTACTATGCACCAAGTTCACTGCTCCAATTTACAGGACCCAAATATCCAAGGAGGGCAAGAATACTATTATAATTCTTATCCTATAGGTTCAAAAACAGAGGCACAGAGAGGTTAATTACCTTTTTACAGGCCAGAAGTAGAAAAAGTAGATTCTAAAGCAAGAACCAGACTTGAAAACCCACATTCTATATTACTGCTTTTGTAAAGGAGGAAATATAAAACTATGACCTTATTTCTGTGACCCAGTGATGTGCACAGGGAACAAATTCTATCCTGGTACCAAGGAAGAGCCTGTAAATCTGGGGACCAGAAGTGAGAGCTTGACTCATTAGAGACGTGCTTGTGAGCCGAGCCCAGCCCGGTACAGATACAGCAACTGTCCAAGTGTTGTTTGCTCCTCAAAATAGTGATAGGAAATGTACGTTCACCAATGTCTTACACACTGATACTCAGTGGGAAATGGGGGTAGCCACAGGGTAGTCAGGACAACTGTAGGCATCTCCTCACTTATGCCAAGCAATTTAGCTTTGT
Source organism: Octodon degus (assembly GCF_000260255.1). Lineage (NCBI taxonomy): Eukaryota > Metazoa > Chordata > Mammalia > Rodentia > Octodontidae > Octodon > Octodon degus. The sequence goes on along the minus strand of NW_004524586.1, from coordinate 28,827,077 downwards.
CCCACTTTAGGGGGTAGACTGACTCAAACAGCCCCAATGGGGCTTACCTAAAATCTCTGGGCTGTGCATTTCATAGCCACAAGCCATGTGTGGCTATTTAAAATTTAAAATAATCAAAATTAAGTACAAGTTCACTTTGTCAGTTACAATGCACACATTTCAAGCACTCAACCACCACATGTGGTTGGTGGTTACCTGACTGCATAGAGCTGAATGAAATGCCTAGCAGCTCACTCCTATTATTCTCCCCCTTCATGGTTAGCTGTTCTGGGGCAGATAAGGAAAATCAGTACTAGACTTCAGTTATAGAGTTCAATTTTGCTAGATAAGGTTGAGGTGGGGCATGCTCCTTTACTCCAAATAGTATGTAACAAGCCAAGAGTGTGACATCCTTTCAAAGAAAAGTAGCCATATAAATGACTCACATATCCAGCTTCTACCCTTTGCTATCAATGATTCTCCAGAGGCTGCTGAGAAAAATATTCTGGGCTCATTCCAATGTAAGGTGGGGTGGAGCACAAACAAGACGGTATGGACTTGATCAGTTATTACCTCTACCATAATGCAGTCAGATTTAAACCAGAGGAACTCTGGTAGAGTCTCATGAACACTAACACCAGGAGGTATCTTTTAAGGAATAATATAATCAAGGGTTGTTACTTAATTCAGTTCTAAAAGTAAGCCTGTATAGACTAAAATTGGAGTTTTAATTGTCCTCCCCAAGTATCCCTTATCCCACATGTCTTACATGTGTACATTTACTGTCTTACTCTTTATTTAAACCAAGATCCAATTTTATCTTTGAACCCCATCAAAACAGAGAAAAGATTCTTGCTAGCCAGGGATTGAAGAAGGGCAAAAAGTAGGACAAAGACAAAAAGGGATCAAGGGACACCCTAGGTAAGGGGCCCTATCAAGGAGGGATGTACAAGGGTACTCATGTCAAAGCCATCCCTACCCTACTCTTGACATGATGATGTTTCCCAGGGCAACAGCATTCAGGTAAATGTACATCTCTGAGACAGAGGCCCTTTTCTAGGCAACATCATTATGGGAAATTAAAAACAGGGATTTTGAGTAGCCAAACAATTTTGTATTAACAGAGTTACATAATTTCTCATACTTCACTGATTTGCTTGGAATAACTTCCTGTTATCTTTGGACTGCAGCACCATAGTTTAAGAAACTTATTTTAAAATGAATTTTATTAGCCTGAAGTACTCTACTAGAATATTAATGAGCTGATATTAGTCAATTATTCATAGTACTGGTAAGAACCATTATTGAGACAAAAAGTTTTAAGGGAATCCAGCTGTGTTTGACTTTCAAAAATTAACTGCGTTAAGTGAATTTTAAAATAACCTTCCCAGTTAAACTCATATCTGTGCTAGTAGAATGTTCAGGAAAAAGAGATGTCCAAGGTGCCACAGGGAATCTGGGCAAAAGACAGGAAGCCTACCTGTGTCTGTGTCTCTCTCCCTCTTATAAAACCACTAGGATTCAATCATCATGATACTAGCATAAATGATCTTATCCTAATTACTGCCTAAAGGCCCTACCTCTAAACACTATAGTGAAAATCGGGAGTGAAGAATTCATGTAACAGGAAGGCCAATGGGAGCCACTCACATTCTCTTTGATCTCTTCATGAATGACCAGCGCCCTCTACTCTGCAGACCTCATGAGTACTGAGTCTTTCCTACATTAGGGGTGACTGTGATTTGTACTGCAATGACCAGTTTAAGTACACAGACACCAGATCACTACTTCTCAACTTTGGCTATACAGTATAATCACCAAGGGAGCTTTCAAAAAATATATAGGTGCCTGGGTTCTGTTCCAGATTTTGGTCCAGTCATTCTCTGCTGTAGCCTGGGTTTTGGTGCTCCAAAAGTTCCCCATAGAATTCAAATGTATACCTAGGCCTCATAATTGTCCCAGACAACTGTTCCATACCCTATAACATATATCAGAACCACCTAGATAGCTTGCAAAAGCAGATTCTAGGAGGTCACGTCCCTGGCTTTCCAATGAAGGAGATCCCAGGTGAGACAGGATCTGACTTTCTAACATGTTCCCAGGGAGTGTGATGCCGTTCATTTAGCATCTATACCTTCAGAACTGCTAAGGTATTTTTTTGTTGTTGTTCATTTGTTTGTCTTGAGACTATCATCATGTAGCTCAGGCTGGCCTTGAACTCCCACTAATCCTGCTGCCTTAGCTTTCCAAGTGCCAGGTTCTCAGACATGTGCCACCACACCCAAAAGAACTATGGTTCTTGACTATGCTTATTCTAGAGAGTAATGCTTTGCCTGTGGCTTCCTTTTATTTGTCCTGATCTCAGCAGAGTGAGCTCCTAAACATGTCTGCACAAGTGATAGATCCCTTGGAATTTACCTTTGCCAAGGTTCTTACAGGCCTTCATGCTATTGACTTGGTCTGTTTATTTAACCCTTGTCCTCTAAGTTCTTCTTTTCTCTCTTAATTCCCAGCACCTTATAGATGGGATGTACTCAAAAATTGTTGAGTGACTGTGCTATGAATATTATTTCACTGATGAAAATCTCTGTTCTTGTACAGAATTTTAACCTCTTAACAGAACTATCTACAAAGACAATGAACTTTTAAAGCACCTCTGTACCCATCATCTTTCTAGAGTTGTGGAGGGGACACAAAGGTCAGGAAAGAAAGGCTGCTTTATTCCAGGTCTTCAACAGTGGGGCCAACAGAGGAGAAGGGGGAAGGTAAAGGTAGGGAGAAATCTTCTAAATTTCATCAGTACTGTTTCTGTCTTAATTACTCTTCTCTTGTTGCTGGGACAAAATACCCAACACCCAGAATTAAGGGAGGAAATGTTTATTTAGCTCAGTTAGTGGAGGTTTCAGTCCATATTCAGCTGGCTCTAAGGCAGAGCGGCACATTAAGAGGGCTGCAGAAAACACCAAAAAAGCAAAGGGAAGAGTAGCAGCTGTGGCTTCTAGCAAGCCTCCCTCCCCTCCTCACAATATAATGCAGATTACCCACCCTAGGGCAGGAATAGCACTTACACCCATAATTCCAGCATTGGATCATGAATTGCAAACTCTAGAGGCAGCCCCATGACTGCATGGGGCTTTGGGGGGATACCTAGACACAAACCATAACACTCACTGTTCTTTTCCCTTTTCACTTCACATTAGGGTCCTTCCCTCTGCTTCCAGATCCTCAAGTCCAAGAAGCTTCACTTCCAGAGACACTCTCTCAGTGCTTTCCCTTTTACAATATATCAACCAAGAGATAAGCTTCTTTTTTATGGTGCTGGGATCTGAATCCAAGACCTTGTATATGCTAGGTACACACACTACCACTGGGCTACACTTGCACTTAGGATTTAAGCTATGTCTCACTTCATTGTGTAGCCTGCAAAGGTCTTAGCACAGTATTTTGTATACAGTCAGTACTCAAAACATGCAGAGCTCATGAAAGGAGAGCAGTAATATATTACTGAGCATTTATGGTGTGCCAAACCCATGGTGAGTATTAAGACAGTTTCTCATTTCCCACAATCATGTGACAGTAGCAGAATACAGCAGTTTCTCTCTAGATGTCCCCCCTATTCATCTTTGACTATAGGCAGAGCTTTGAGGAAGTGATTGGATTATGGAAGCTTATAGCCAAATGTGCTGTTAGGGGATGGGTCCTGATGGGAAATGAAGGGGGTCGGAAATATTGTGAAGGAAAGGTATATCTTCCTCCCTGGTTCTCTTCTTTCAACTCTCTGCTTCCTGGACAATATGGTATGAGTAGTTTTCCTCCATCTAGGTCCATCCACCATGACTTTCTGCTTTGGAACCAGCCAGTTACGGACTTTATGAGCCAAAATAAATCTCTCTTCCCTTAAGTTATGGGTGATAGGTAATGTCTCCCAGTGATGAGAAAGTGACTAAGACAAAGGACAAAGATGATTATACCTGTAGTCTCTATATGACCCAACTCTCTTATTTAACCTTTAAAAACTTTAATTTACCATACTTTAAAAGAGATAACAGTGCTATCTTGAAACACTAGCTCTGGGAATCCTCTCCTTGGAACATATCACCATGTTGTCACCATGCTGCGAGAAGGCCAAGCCACAAGTCTCATGGGAAGTGTAGGTCTTAGGGATGATGGAGCAAATAGTCACTGTTAACTATCCTGGTCCAGCCACTGCTGCCACCTAAGGAGAAATCCCCACATGAGATCCACACAGCTAAGTTCAGGAAACATACAAAATCTGCAGAAAAAAAAGGCAGCATAGTACCCTGATGAGTTTTAGGGTAGTCTGTTACCATAGCAGTAGAACCTGAAAACCACACAACTTATTGACTGGGAGCAAATCAGCAGCACTTTCTGGGCAGCCAGTACAATGGAGCTAGTTGTTACTCTACTTGTGACTGCTTATTCTCACCTGTTCATGCACACTGGCCCTGAGCTTCTTGTCTCTCTTCTCAGTCAGAACTCCTCTAATGATGGCTTGTGCTGTTCCCTCAGTCATCATGCCCTGGAAGCAGCTCCCACCATAGACCCTATGAATGGTACCAACTGACAAGAAGTGACTTGGCACTATATTACTGACCAGCAGAGGCTCCCTGTGGTGATGATGGAACATGACTCAAGAGGACAAAAGGGTACTATGGCGTGGATATGGTATGAGTGTCCACAAGGCTTTACATGTTAACATTCGATCCCCACAGTGAGATATTAAGAGTGCAGAAACTTAAATTCACTATGGTGTTTAGAGGTAGGGCCTTTAGGCAGTAATTAGGATAAGATCATTTATGCTAGTATCATGATGATTGAATCCTAGTATTTTTATAAGAGAGAGAGAGACACAGGCACAGGTATGCTTCCTGTCTTTTGCCCTATGATTCCCAGCACCACCTTGGACATCAAGAGATGTGGCCTTCTTGATCCTAAACATTTGGAAGCACGAGTCAAAATAAATCTCTTAATAAAGTAGTACACCTTAGATATTTTGTTATAGTAATAACAAATGGATTAACACAAAGGGTTAAAACTGTGGGGTACATACTTCAACTAATGAGACAGAAACATGACAATGAATTGTTTGCCTTTCTTTCTACTAGTGAACTGCTTCCAGTCACAGGTATCTCACCGCCTCTCTGCACATAACCTGTGGGCCAGGCCACTGGTTGTATCTGACTACAAAGTCATGATCAGCTTGATAACGCACCATCTTTTTATTTCTTCTCCTTTCTTCCCTAGCTCATGTTCCTTTTCCCTCATTTTTAGATCCCTGGGAGCATATCCTTCAATAAAGTGTTGATGTGTTAAAATATTAATAAGGGAATCTATCCATGAATACTTACAGCTGCATTGGTTAGAATGATTACAAAGTAGAAACAACCCAAATGGCCACCAACTGTTCATTGGATTGAATGAATACAATGTGGTACATCCACACCATGAAATGCTATTCAGTGATTTAAAAAAAGATTGAATGCAAGGTTTGGGGTATAGTTCAGTGATAAAGGGCTTACCCAGTGGTGCCCTGGGTTCAATCCCTGGCACCACTAAAAAAAAGAAAAAGAAAAATGAAAGGGGTGAGAAATATTGTGAAAGACTACAAATGGGTTCAGAGTTCTTTTTGGAATAATGCACAATTACACACTGTTGATATTTACACAACATTGTTAATGTACTAAATGGCATTTAAGTTTTTTTTTTTTTTTTTTTAGGTACAAACCTCTTTTTTTATAAGTCAACAGAAAATGGAAATATACTTTTTAAAGTTTCTAATACTAGAAGATATCATACAATGTCTTTTTAAATAAATTATAAGTCAAAGATACAGTATAAATCTTAGAACAAAAATTAAGATTAAGCAATATTCAGAAAATTAAATGATTCCAAACAATTGAACTAAG
>NW_004524586.1:28813147-28819451 GCF_000260255.1 Octodon degus | reverse complement strand
GGCCTGGGTCCTGGCATTTAAGTTTGCATTTCAAAATTGTATGGTACATTATTAAGTGAATTATACTGACATATAAAAATGACTACAAAGTAGAAACAACCTGTAAAAATGACTACAAAGTAGAAACAATCTGTAAAAAGAAAAAAAAAAACAACCTTGCAGAGTCCCACGGCAGGGTTTCAAATCCACAGACTAGTTGATCTTGTCTATGGGCTTCTTAAAAATCTCCTAGGTGACTTTCTTTTTCCTCCCAAATACCCAGGTTATATATCTTGTTCCAAATGAAAATATATACAGTTAATTTGAGAATGTAAGAATCATATATATCTATATATAGGTATTTATGTAAAGGGTATTTTGTATTCATTTTAATGAGAAAAAAGGTAAAACAGCAATGAAACAGTTTCAAAACAGGTTAGTAGGACAGTTACAATAATTAGTACATTGCATATTGTTGTCTTTGCAGTAGTTATTCAGAGGACAAGATGCAGACATATCTTGTCTAAATAATATTAGTACAAACCTTTCTTCTCATTGAACTAAGAGAAAGTAGCTGTATATTTATCCTATCTTATATATACATATATATTTTTTTCCACAACAAAACGGTCCTTTATTTATATGCCTCTTTTTTGTTTTGTTTTGTCAGAGATGAGTGTGCCACTGCTGTTAGAGAAGCTGTATTTGGAGAGGTCTTTGAAGGACCTTTTCATACTTAATGCCAGTCTAAAGATGGTAGGTACTTGAATTCAGCAAAATAACCCAATATAGTCCATAATAGTAGTGAGTTATCAGCACAACTGGCAATTGTCTGAAGTTGCTGACTTGAGCCTTTTATAGCTCAGCATATTAATATAGCTTTATTTTTATACCTCATGATTATATTTTTCTGCTGGATGGTTAAGACCAAGTTAAAGCAAGACCTATATAACTAAAAATGTAACTTTTGCTATCTGATAAGGTCAGTCACCTGAGGAATGGATGAAAAAGATGTGGTGTTTTTATACAATGGGGTATTACTCAGCTATAAAGAAAAATAAACTTGAAGCCTTTGTAGGTAAGTGGATACAACTTGAAGCTATACTCATAAGTGAAATAAACCAGGCACATGTAAATATTGCATTGTCTCCCTAGTATAAGAACTCAAAAACAGAAATAAAAATTGAAAGGTATCACATAGTTAAATGGAAAAAGAGAACTTAAGGATTAAACAACAAAGAGAGAAAAATGAGAAAAGACAGGAAATATGGTAGGGGCAAAACCATACATTTATATAAACAAGATGGTGGTTGTGCCGGCCCTGCCCCCAGGGCACACTGAGAGGGCAAGTGAGACTGGGTGTGGTGGCACATGCCTATAATCCCAGCTCTTGGGAGACTGTAAACAGGTGGATCACTATGAGTCTGATCTAGAAGACCCTGAGCACCCTATAGACCCTTCCCTAAAAAATACAAAAAATAAATAAAATGGTTAAGGAAATGGTCCTGAAAATTTCCATCAGGTTTTTGAAAATAGCAGTTAATGTGTAGAATTCTCACCCTAACTCTATATGCTGATATCTGAATTGTCATGATCTGTAAAGGATCATGCCAAGAACTTTGTTATGTTTTATGAAACTGGGGCACAAAAAAATAATTGTTACTGTTAAGAAACAGAAGAATGCAAAAATTGACAATAATAAATGTATTGTGACGATTACATGAAATGATGCATGTGAAGAACTTTTCCTTAGTGGCTATTGCTTTTAGAGGGCGCTGTATTTCCAGATTAAAGGGAGACTAAAACAGTCAAGTGACCCACCCAATGTTGTATGAAGTAGGAGGATTCTAAATATTTTTCTGACCTTTAATCCAATGTTGTTTCTCCTAGAATTTGCTGCTTTCTTAGGTGAGCGAGGTGGGATGAGAGTCAGATCAAGGAAGAACAGAAGGTAGACATTCTAGACAGAGGTAATGGCATATATAAAAATGTACTAGGAAAGGAGAGATAAGCTTGAAATCTCACTGAACTTCAATTTGTGAGTGAAAACTAAAAATCACTTGACAGCTGGTCATGGCAGTGCACACCTGCAGTCCCAGCACTAGGCAGGGGACTGCTGTGAGTAGGGCTACACAGGAAGTTCAAGGCTAGCCTGAACACAGTGGAGACTCTGTCTCAAAAAATCTAAAAAAAAAACCAATCATTTTACAAAATCTAGAATCATTTTTATTACTGAATAAGAGTATATTCATTTTTTTCAGAAAGCATCACATTCCTGTCTCATATTTTTCATTTAAAATCTCAAAACCAATTACGTCTTAAGCTTATCAACCTTGCCATTTAAATGTCTTTCAATGAAAAGCTAAATTTCAATTCCTTCCATACCTTCGGATGACTGCTTTTAAGCACTGAACCATAATGAAAACCAAAAGCAATAAAGAATTCTTGTCTGACCATGTAATTTTTCCTCAAAATAAATTTCATATCATTAAAGGAATTTTGAGAACATCAACAAAGCAACCTTTGACAGTACTATAGAGACTAACCAAAACTTTATACAAGGCAAAAAAAGCAAACACTAAAAAAATCAATTTCATGTATGACTGTCACTTTCAAAATCATAAATCATGAACTGTCAGGTGAAAGGGCTCTGCCGGGACCCTATTCTGTTCACCAGTCAAGATGGGTGTGCCCTAGCCCTCTCTACACTGGAAAAAGAATTACTTCATTTTATTTTTGAGAATTCTTTTATCTTCTTGGCTTTCTTCCAGCCAACACAGCAAATCAAGTCTCGGGCTTTTGTTACACGATGAAAAACCAGGTAAAAAAGACTTTCAGGATTTTAAGAAGTGAGTCAGCATGGATTAATATTGACTTTGGAAAGGAAAACAAATGTTGCATGTGAAGGGAAATGAAGGGTGAAACAAGGAAATGAAGGAGAGCTGGAAAACAAGAGAGTCAATAGCCACACTGAGGTGTCTCTGGTATGCATTCTGGCTGGCAGTTGAGTGAGGGAAGGGTTTCAGGAAACTGTGTGTGTGTGTGTGTGTGTGTGCGTGTGCGTGCGTGTGCGTGTGCGTGAGAAAGAGAGAGAGAGAGACAGACAGACAGACACACACACAGAGAGACAGAGACAGATACAGAAAGAGGCAGAGAGAGACGGAGAACATGTATACACATGTGCGCATATATATATATATTGGGAGCCAGAGGAACAGACAAGCTGATGTATATTAGTATATTAGGAATTTATTTTCTGATACTTTTCTCATCTCCAGTAAATATATGAATTCCTTTTAACTCTTTTTTTTTTCTTGAACTTTTGCTGAATTTCTGGGATTTTTTTTTCAAAATTTTATTGATAAACAGCAATGAGACAGTTTCAAATCAAATCGGAAGTCCTTTTAACTCTTAATGCTACTAAATTGTATTTATCTCATGGGATTTCGGTATTTGAGATCTTCATTTCTGTGCATGAATGTGTGCGTGTATGTCTTTGCTGAGGATCAAACCCAGGGCCTTTTGCAAAATAGGCATGTGCTCCACCACTGAGCTACACTGAAAGCCCCAGGATATTTAGAGTGATACCTCAGTTGTCAAACTCAATTCATTCCAAATTTGTATCCAAACACCAAAAAGTTCAAGAACTAAACACTTTTTCCCATAAGAAATAATGAAAAACCAAATAATTTGTTCTGAGACCCAAAAATTACTATTATAAATTCATTTTTCCAGGAATTCAGAAATTATTTGACAATTATTTCTTTCTTTAACTCCTATGGTTTTTAGTTTTTCTTTTAGCTTTACTGCTGGTATCACTGGATTTCTAAAAATTTTTTAATCATTTATTTATTTATTTGGTACAGGGTCTTGCTATGCAGCTCGGACTCATAGTGATCCTCCTGTCTCAGCCTCCGCAGCTCTGGGTTTATAGGTGTGCACCACCACGCATGCCCAGGGTTCCAGGACCAGCATGGCATGTGGTACCTGGGATGGAACCTGGGTCCTTGCACTTGCCATGTAGGCACTTAGACCCATGAGCTATCTCCCCAGCTCCACTGTCTTTAGACTTGTGGTTTTATTTTACACAAATAGACTGCAAAAAAAGTAGCACAATGACAATGTTTTAATGCAGATAACACATCCACTATATGTTTTCTTGGTAAAAGTAGAATTTAACGTGTCATCCCTTTGTGTTCTCAGCCAGATATAGTGCGTAAGTCACCCTTCACCTGTACTGCATTTTCAGTGAGACTGTATCTAGTAAAGTTACAAGAACCAAGTAGATTTTTTTTCAAAGTTTGCTGTTTGAGTAGGTGTTACTGTATTATAGAAACAAGTATCTCAGGAAATAACTTCAGTGGAGTCGTAAGCTTATAATGATCCATCACTTTATCAAATTTTCTCCATAAGAGCACCTGGAAAACAACTTGGCAAATAAAAAAGTAGATCATCAAGAATCAGGAAAGCTGACAGGAAAAATATAAACAGAGAAACTGAGAAAACTGAGGAAAGAACAAAGCAGTCTGCAAAGTGAAACTCAGCTCTCCAGGAAGAGAGACCTGTCTCCATTAACACATAAGTCTGGAGAGGGTTGGCAGCTCCAAGAACAAGCAAGTAAGACTGGTAGGACTAACTCCAAGAAAAGTCTATAGTTATTATAAACTGCAAAAACAGCAAGGAGGGGGAACTACCTGCTTGGGCCCCCCTTCTGTCCCTCTCTTGGACAGGAGCTTTCTTTTTCTCAATAAATATATTCTGCTCATAACCTTCGTTTGTTCCTAAAATTTATTTATTTATTTATTTTTTGTTCCTAAAATTTAGAAACCCTGTCCCATATTCACGCCTGCTTACTCTGTGACTCACTTTCCCATTTGGCCCTGGGCGTAATCAACTTTACCTGAGCAATGGTTTTGTCCTACTTCACATCCACCTAAGCGAGACCCCTTCCTCTCTACCTTAGCTTTCCCAATAAAATATTCTACTCTTAAAAAAAAAACAAAACCAAACAGACCAGCAAGGAATTTTACACTGAAATTAACTTCTTCCATATGGCAGGTTAGAGCTGGGGGGAAAAATCCAATGCAGTGCCCACCATATTTCAGAGTGTTTAATCAGGAGACATTTTAGGAAGGAGTAAACTGTTTAAGACTGAGCGACAGAACAACACTCAGTTTCTTAGGATACCCCACTAAGTGACTGGGTGGAAGATGGCTACAAGAGACAGTCGAAGAGAGGGTATAAGATAGACACAGACCCTCTGAGAAGTTTAAGCTCAGACCAGGAACACTCTGTGGTGAGAAGACATGTTAGACCTGTGGATTTCAAAGGGGGCTTGGTCTGAAAGTGATGGTGTTAAGTCCAACAAATTGCTTGAGCACCTTGCCTCACTGTTTACATTCAACAAAGCTCAGTGGGAAGGCCAGAGAGATAGCTCAGCAGTCTAAGCACCTGCCTGGCAAGCAAAAGGACCCTGGTCCTATCTCTGGTACTGAATGCCATACCGGCCTTGCCCAGGGGCAAGCTGAGCTGGCCACTGAGACCTGGCATGGTGGTGTATGACTGTAATCCCAGTTCTGGGAAGGCTATAACAGGAGGATCACTACAAGTTTGATCTGTGTAATGAGATCCTGTACCAAATACATAAAAGTAAAAAAAGAAAACGAAGGAAGAATATATGCAATGTGGTAATTATTGAAACTGTTCTACCAATTTGATTTGAAACTGTCTCATTGCTATTTGTTTCTCAAAACTATGGAAAATAAATAAATAAAATAAAATAAAACGAAAAAAAGCTCAATGGTCTGTTTCCTGTACTCATCTACCAACATTATCAGGGACCTGCTTTGGTTTAAATGGGGTGTATTGACAGAGGGGCCTGGTGTAAAGGGAGACCACAGAAACTGACAGACGATAAAGTTAAGTGACAAAAACCATGACTTGTAATACACAGAGGGATGCAAAAACTGGAAGTAAGTGAAGTGAATACACTCCCTAGGATGGATAACACTAATGATCCATGCCGTGCAGAAAGGAAAGGACAGGATTCAGCATTCTCATACAAAAAACATGAGTGTTGAAATAAAATTTTATTTAGTGATTTACTATCCCTCCTCCATATCTGGTGAGTTCCAATAGTGTAGACTCTGGAAAAAAAAAAAAACATTCATTCAAAAACAAGGAGGTAGGGGGCTTGGCCATAGCTCAGTTCTTTAAGTGGCTGCTTCCACAAAGCTGTGAGCCTCAGGTTGCTGTAGTTCGACTCCCACAACACTCCAGCCAGACAAACCATGCCTGAGGGCATTCAGAGCAAAAAAAAAAACAA
>NW_004524586.1:28809360-28813047 GCF_000260255.1 Octodon degus | reverse complement strand
AAAAAAAAAAAAAAAAAAAAAAAAACAAGGAGGTATATTTTGTGATGAATTTCTGTTTTCATTTATTGGTTTTTGGGGTTTTGGGTTTATTTTGCTCTGTTTTTTCTTTGTTCTTTTTTTGCTATATTTATCTACTCCTACTAATTCCCTTTTTCTCCTCAGTAGGATCCTTCATCTCATTTTTCTCTTTTTCAGCTGCCTTTTATTTATTTATTTTTATTTTCCCTCTTCTCACCTCCTCCATCTTTACTAGTATTACTATGATGCTTTCTTATTTTTTAGATATTTACTTTATTGAATGTTATAGATATTATTGTTGAATTCTATTGTTTACAGTGTATAGCTATTACCTTTAGTAGATATTTACTGTATGTCATTATTTGTTTCTGAGTCTATATCATAGTGACAGATCTCTCTTCTATAGGTAAGGTTGACACAGTTTGTATCAGGAATTGAACTCATGACCTCATGCTTGCCAGGCAGGCACTGTGCTACTTAGCAATATCCCAGGGCCACAGTGGTAGCTTTTACTAGTTCTTATGCTATGTCAATATCTAGTTTGTGTTTGATTTTATTATTGTTTCTGACTTTGTTGCTGCTACTAGGGTGGAATACTTGTTGCTATTAATTGGTTCTTACTGTAACAAATATCTGGATTGTTTTCTGTCATCAAAAATACTGTGGTTCACTTCTGGAGAATTGGGTACTGGGTCAATTTTACGGCACCCTTCCTTCCATCCCTCAAATCAATGGAGATGGTTGCATCTTGGCGAAGAGGCAAATGTCTATAGTAAGCCATGCCTGGAACACTTTACTGGAAAAGACACAAACTAAAGACATCTTTATACAAGCAAAAATGTCCTTCTCCTATAACAGATCCACAACTCAGTGTGTGTACAACTGTGTGTATGCAAGCAACAATAATGGAAACATAAGAAGATGAGGCTACAAAATTACTTCCAAAACTTCCAACTTGGGCTGGGGATTTAGCTCATGCACAGAGCCTTGAATTCTATCCCCAGCACCACCACCACCAAAGAAACGCTCTCAATTTCCTTATGCTGATCCATGGAGTATTGATGGGGAGAAAATCAAAAGCCAAACAGCTGAATCATATGAAGTGATAAGAGACAAAAGCTTAAGTTGTATGGTAATAACAATAAGTTTGTCTTCTGGATAGTTAACAACCTAAGTTTGCAGACCAAAATTAGATGAAAAGGAGGGCTGCAAGGAAAGCCAACATTTTGGCCCTAGCCTTCCAAGGTCAATTAAGACTCAGGACATAGGAGAACTTGTACTGTAACGTCATGTAACTCGGCAGTGTCCCAAATTTTCTGATCAAGGAGATTATGGGGCCAAACAGGAAAGTGATCGATGATGTAGAGTGTGCCTAAGGAGAGTCACATGGAGAGAAAACATTCTCTCAGGCTTTCACAGAGAGCACATTGGACAAGCAATGGCCGTGACTCATCCACATGGCTGACACTGACAAACAATCTGAGGTACAGGATCTCAGGATAAATCCTGAGGGGATTTCACTGACCTTATCAGACCCAAAAGCTACAACTCTTGTTTCATAGGTCCTGCTTTACCTTGGTCTTAACCACCCAGCAGAAAAGTATAAAAACAAAATATAAGAAGTAAAGCCATGCTGTTATGTTGAGCTACAGGGGACTCAGGTCAACAATTTCTGACATTGCCAGTGAAGTAGAAGACCCAATGCTATTATGGGCTTCTGTACTCTTTTAGAATATTTTGCTGAGTTTACACACCTATAATATTCAACAACGGAACTTAAAAAAAAATTGGGGTATACCTATGAATGTCCATTTTGTATCTGTGTATTCAAAGTGGTTGGGATAGATATATAGTTACATTCTCTTAATGAATAGAGTGATTTGTTCTAATGGTGTTTGTAGACAGGATATCATGACCGCATCTTGTACAGCAATTAACCACTGGGAGGAATGTATGCAATATGTTAATTATTGAAACTGTCCTACCAATTTGATATGAAACTGTCTCATTGCTATTTGTTTATCAATAAAGTTATGGGAAAAAAATAAATAAAAAGAGACAAGAAAAAGACCAAGAAGGTACTCAGTGAGCTCAAAGAAAATATAACTAAATAGATAGTAGAGTTAAACAAAATGATCAATGAGCTTACAGAGAACACAAAAAGCTAGCTGAACTAAACAAAATGATAGAAAACATGGACAGTTTTAGGAAAGAATTAAGAGTCCATTAAAGGGTTCCAAACAGAAATCCAGGAGGTAAAAAATTCTATTGAAAGTATGGGCAAAAGAAGTTCCCAGATTATGTGGAAAATATTACAAAGAAACAAAAAACTGAGATCTCATGTTATTAAAAAGGTTTGGAGGGCTGGGGAAATAGCTTGGTGTTTAAGTGCCTGCCTGGCGAGCACAAGGTTCCAAGTTTGATCCCAGATATTGCATGCTGTGCTGGCCCTGGAGTCTGGGCACATGATGCTGACCCTTAAACTGGGCATGGTGGCACACACCTGTAATCCCAGGGCTGGGAAGAATGAGGCTGGAGGACCACTACAAGTCTAACTGAACAGCAAGACCCTGTATCAATGCCAAAACAAAAAAGAATTACTAAAAAAGTTTTTGTACATCAAAAGAAATCACCAACAGAGTGAAAACACACAATCATAAAATGGCATCTGACATGAACAGACATTTCTTAGAAGTAGACTGGCCAAAAAATACTTGAAAAGATGCTCAACATTTCTAGCTATTAGAAAAATATTGACTAAACCAACACTAGGATTCTATTTTACTTCAGAAAAAACTGGCCATTATCAAGAAGTCAGACAACAAGAAATGCTCATCAGGATGTGGGGTGGAAAAAAGGAACCTTTCTGCAATGTGATTGGGAATGTAAACAGATAAAACCATTACTGAAATCAGTATAGAGAGTCCTCAAAAGACTATAAACAGAAAATTCCATTTCACCCAGCTTTTCTCTTTCTATATTGATCTGAAAGAGTAACAGCATTGTATTACGGTAATACATGCTTGTTCCAGCAGCATATATACATATTCCGGTGATACATGTATACCCATCTGTATACCAGCAAAACTCAAAAGTTAGATCTTAGAAGCAGCCAGTGTGTCCACCAAGAGATGAATGAATAAAGAAAAATGTGATATTTATACACAATGGAATACAAATCTACCTTAAAGAAAGATACCTTTGCATAATTTTTAGGAAAACAAATACACCTTAAGACTATGATGTTAAGTGAAATAAATCAGACACACAAGCTGAAAATCACATGGCTTCTCAAATGAGAAACCCAGAGTACAAATAAAAAGAGCAAAATAAAAATACATAATAGGAATTGGAGACAGAGCTCTCTCCAATGGGAAGGGGATCAAGAGATGAAAAGAAAGGGAAAGGAGGGAAGGGAAAGGAAAATTAAAAGAATTAAAATGTGTTATATACATGTAGCCCTTCCCCATGATGTATGTAATCAGTGCTACTGCAAACATGTACCAATAAAATTTTATGGAAAAGAGAAGGACCAGTTTGGAATTTTTCTTCCAAATGTAGAATTTGGTGATAACCAGACAATGCAAAAAGCACAGTAGCTTTTTGGTTTGAGAAGGTCAGTGAAATGCCCTCAGGATTTATCCTGAGATCCTGTACCTCAGATTGTAG
>NW_004524586.1:28803610-28807875 GCF_000260255.1 Octodon degus | reverse complement strand
AGTGTATTTGTTGAAACTGTACTTTCGATTTGATTTGAAACTGTCTCATTGCTATATGTTTATCAATAAAACTTTGAAAAGAAAAAAAAATAAAAGGATTTTCCAGAAAAAAAAAGCACAGTAATTTGACTTCAAAGTCAAATATGAATGAATCCTGCTTCTGCCCCAGAAACTTAGTGTGAATCATCACTTGTCTGCCACTGAAGCCTCTCCATAGGTAGCTGGAAGCACAAATCAAGTCCTATAGAAAATATCATAATATCCTTGCCTATAAGATGGTGAGAAGAGGGGTAGTACCTATCTTATAGCGAAAATTCAATGAGTCTAACTGCTTATCTAGATTCAGCATACAGTAGGAGCACAACTAATCAAGGTATTCTATGTTGGCTATTCCAGTGTATGTGTCCCTATTTGTTGTTCCCCTCTTTACTGAGGTCTTCTGTACCCATTCCTGGAAAACAATCAAGGTTGCATTTCCTAACAGGCATGATAAGACAGTACATTACAACTCTGTCAGCAGAAAATCACGGCATACATTCCTTATCCATAAAAATTAGGAGCAGGTATATATCCTTTTGTCCTTATTTTCTGCAATGGCTATCAATTACCAATCATTGCTTTTTTGTTTTTGTCTACACATGTAAACAGAGGTTCCTCTTCTAGTAAATCAATAGAAAGATCTTTTCTTAAATATAAGTAATTTGTTACTTTAAAAGACATTTCATAAACATTAATTATAATGCAGTACATAATGATGCTGTTCTCTGACATTTCAACAGTAAATTGCCTAATTATATTCACACATACATAATCAGCTATCCTAGGAATTTCTGTGCCAGCAACTCAATATGGTAAATAGGGTCTCTAGAATCAAAAGAAAATGTGCCAGGTTATAAATCTCAACTAACTGTGCCCAGTTTTAAGAAATTGTACACAGACATGGGCTATGCTTTTTCTAAAGGCGCTATTTCTTAAGCACCTACTTCCTTTCAGATACTACACTCTACAAATTATATTTAATGTTCACAATAAGGTCTAGGATGTGGAAGCCTTCTCGTTTTTATAGGTGAGGTAATCAAGAGTCAAGAAAGGTTAAGACAAGCACGGCAATACTTACCTGAAATCCCAGTTACTTGGAGATTGAAGCAGAAAGGATCTGAAGTTTGAAGCCTGCCTGGGAAACTTACTGAGATTCCTTCTTAGAATAAAAAAGGGGCTGAGACTATAGCTCAGCGGGAAAGCTCTTGCACAACATGCATGAAGCCCTGGGTTCTATCCTCATTACCAGGTGCACACAGAGAGAGAAACAGACAGACAGACGGAGACAGACTGAACCAGATCTATCCAAAGTCATATACAGCAGCTACTAAGGAGTAATGAGCAAAGCTAGGCTTTGCGGCCAGTTTGGCTGACTCAGGAACTCATTACTGAGACGGAAGGTTGCCTAAAAGAAGGAACACTGACTTAATGACCTAGGGATCCAGTTGTCCAGAAATTGGTAGGTATTCTTTTAAGAAACTCTGTGTGTGTGTGTGTGTGTGTGTGTGTGTGTGTGTGTTTTACTAGGGACTAGGGACTAAACTCAGGGCCTCTGCACACAGCTAAACATCAAAAAAAATTTTTTTTCATACTGGATCTCATTAAGTCACTATATTTTCCAAGCTGGGCTTGAACTTGAGATCCTTCTGCCTTAGACTCCAAGAGGGCGGAGATTACAGAAGTGTGCTACCACCCCTGGATCAGAAACTGACAGTCATTATTACAGTGATATGCAAAGGAAGATAGGAAGAATGAGGAATAAGCTCAATCAAATCCCTGCTTGGCACATAGTAACAGTGTGTTTGTTAGGAAAGGTGCTAAACTTGTTTCCATATTTTTTGGGTGGTCTTTTTTTGTGTTACCGGGGATTGAACTGCACTTGCCAGGCAGGTGGCTATCCTACTGAGCTATCTCCCTGGCCCTCCTTACTTGTTAAATAGGGTAACAACAGTACCCATGTTATAGGGTTACGGTGGAGTTTAATAAAGATTAATGTTGTCCCTCACCATCCATGGGGATTGTTTCCAGGAAATCATAGATCTGCAGATGCTCAAGTCTCATATACACAGCAGAATAGTATTTTCATATGACATATACACATATTCTCATACACTTCATTAATTTTTTGATGCCGAGGATTGAACTGAAGTCCTTACACATGTTAAACAAGCTCACTACCTATGAGCTACACCTTCAGCCCCTATAATGCTTAACATCATCTCTAGATTACTTATAATACCATGTAAATGCCATGTAAATAGTTATTATACTGAATATTTGAGAATGAGGACAAAGAAAAAACTCTATGTTCTATACAAATACAAATTTTTCCTGAGTATTTTCAATCCAAGGTTAGTACTTTTTTTTTTTTTTTTTTTTTTTTTGCAGAACCAGGGATTGAACTCAGGCCCTTGTGCTTGCCAGGCAACTGCTTATTTACTGAGCTATCTCCCTGGACCCCAAACCAAGGTTAGTAGAATCAGCAGTTATAGAATCCAAAGATATGTTAAAAAAAGAACTGACCAGCTGTACATGTGAACTTCTTCATACATATTAAGAATTAGGTATTAGGACCAATGAGATAGCTCAGTGGACTAAGTGCCTGCTTTGGCAAGCGCAGGGACCAGGGTTTGATCTCCAGTCCTGCATGCTGTGCTGGCCCCACACCCAGAGTATGCTGAGCTGGTGACCCAGTTCAGTGTGATGACACACTTCTGGGAAGGCTGAAAACAGGAGGATCACTACGAGTCCAAACTGTGTAGTAAGACCCTGTACCAAACACATAAATTACAAATAAAATAAAGCTATTATCATCAGTTGTATAATCATCATATGTATTATCGTCATAGGTATTATCTATCATCATAGGAATTATCATCATCAGTTGAAATACGGAGTGTTTGGGAGAGGTTCCGGCTACCCTGCGCCGGTGGGACCTACTGGTCCCAGTCCAGGCCCAGCATGGGGGAGACCCTCTTCCACCCCCTTGGGGCGCCCCCACCACTCCGCAGGACCTCCCCCATCCTGCCCACTGAGTAGGAATTTCTGCCACGATCCGGGAACCCCCAGACCGAATCCTAGCCCAGGCCCGGAGAGTGTGTGGGAGAGCTTCTGGCTACACTGTGCCTGCGAGACCTACGGGTCCCAGCCCAGGTGCAGAGTGGGTGAGACCCTCTTCCACCCCCTTGGGACGACCCCCTGACTTTGTAGTACCGCCCAACCCCACCTGCCGAGTAGGAATTTTTTCCGCGTTCCGTGAATCCCCAGATCCAGTCCCTGCCCAGGCCCAGTGAGTGTGTGGGAGAGCTGCCTCTCATCCCTACTCCACCTTGTCTCCTCCAGACTCAGCTCAGGCCTCACATACAGGCCTGGGTGAAACCCTGCAGCTGCAATCCCTGCAGAGAGTGTAGGGTCAGAACCACCCAGCTAGTCCAGGAGCAGAACATCTTGCCACAGGGGCACAACAGATTCACCCCCAAGGGCAGCAACAGGAAAGAGCTGAACACAGCAGCCAGACCCAAGACAGGCACAGCTGGATAAATCCAAACTTTATAGATCTGCACCTGAACTTCAGTAGGTGCTAAGATTATAACTACAACAAAGATCTACAATAAAGATCAGAAGACAGTGCTACACAAAATGACGAGAAGGAACAAAATGCAATCTCAGATCCCAAGCCCATCCATAACAAGTGCAGAGGACACTAACACGGAAAAAATTGGAAAACACATAGCTGAAAGAAATGAATCAATGGATTCTGAAATAAAGAAACAGCTGCAGAAAGGTATAGAGGAACTCAGATTGGAAATAAAAGAAGAAATCACTGAATTCATTCATAACATCTGCAGTAAAGAATCAAATGCAGAAATATACGGAGAAAACCCAATGCCCACCCAGGAAAAGTGCAGAGGACACTAGCTCGGCTCAAATGTATGAACTAATAGCATCGATAGTAAATAAGCAACAGGAGAAAGTCATAGAGGATCTCAGAGTGGAATTCGTTTCTAGTAGCTCAGCTCAAATGTACGAATTAATAGCGTGGATAGTAAATAAGCAACAGCAGAAAGCTATACAGGAACTCAAAGCAGAATTCTTTTTTTTTACCATTTTTTTTGCATTTAACTTCTTATTTTATTGATAAACAGATAGCAATGAGACAGTTTCAAATCAAATCGGAAGTACAGTTTCAACAAATAATACACTGCATATATTCTTCTTAGTGGTTA
>NW_004524586.1:28763906-28778623 GCF_000260255.1 Octodon degus | reverse complement strand
TGTGTGCCTATGTTTATAGCAGCACAATTTGTGATAGCCAAATCTTGGAAACAACCAAGATGCCCATCACCTGAGGAATGGTTGAGAAAGATGTCGTATTTTTACACAATGGAGTATTATTCAGCTACTAAGAATGATAAACTCGAAGACTTTATATTGAAGTGGATGCCACTTGAACATATACTCATAAGTGAAATAAACCACACATACACATGTGTAAATATCATACAGTCTCCCTAGTATAAGAACTCAAAAGAAGAAATACATATAGAAACGTATAATACAAGTAAAAGGAAAGCAGGACCTCGAGGACTAGCTAATCAAGAGAGGGAAAGGAGAAGAGCTAGGAAACATGACAATGTCAAGCCATATAGTTATATGTAGAAGATGGGCAAGGCAATGATCCTGAGAATCCCCAGAAGATTTTTGAATCTACTAGTTAATTGGAAAGATTCTCACCCTGATTAACTATACTGATACCTGTGAACTAAACAACTGCACTGCAGATGATAATTTGTAATAGTAGTTTCGTGCTTGGAGTGCCTGTAATTCTGGTTTTCTGAATACGGGCTGCTTGTCATGACATGCCAGTTGCTGCTATGATGTCTCTCGGGTAGATGGTTGTTCAAAAAGAAGGGGGTGGTGAATGAAAGCAAGAGACAGGAAAAGGAATATTGTGGGACTGTCCTGCCTCAAGGTTGTATATGGTTAGTTTTTTGGACTTATGTGTAAACATAGGAAGTATATAATTCTTTATGCCTATTTTAAAAATATATTGTAATTTTTTAAATTTTTTATCATATTCTGTAGGGACTTAAAGTTCAACATATCAGTACTTGAAGAAAAATACCTTTTCCATGTTATGCCTAAGATGTTTGATATTCAGACAGATAGTGAGGTTAAGCTTAACAACCTAAGTTGTATGGTAATAATGATAAGCTTGTCTTCTGGATGGTTAACAACCTAAGTTTGCAGACCAAATTAGAGAAAAAAGAAGGCTGCAAGGAAAGCCAACTTTTTGGCCCCAGCCTTCCAAGGTCAATTAAGATTCAGGACATATGAGAACTTGTACTGTTACATCACGTCACTCTGCAGTGTCTCAAATTTTCTGATCAAGGAGATTATGGGGCCAAAGAGGACAATGATCAATGATGTAGAGTGTGCCTAAGGAGAGTCAAATGGAGAGAAAACATTCTCTCAGGCTTTCACAGAGAGCACATTGGCCAAGCAATGGCTGTGACTCATCCACATGGCTGACACTGACAAAGTTTCTACAGTCTGAGGTACAGGTTCTCAGGATAAATCCTGAGGGGATTTCACTGACCTTATCAGACCAAAAAGCTACAACTCTTGTTGCATAGGTCCTGCTTTACCTTGGTCTTAACCATCCAGCAGAAACATATAAAAAAGAAATATAAGAAGTAAAGCCATGCTGTTATGTTGAGCTATAGGGGACTCAGGTCAACAGTTTCTGACATTGCCAGTCAAGCAGAAGACCCAATACTATTATGGGCTACTGGACTCTTTTAAAATATTTTGCTGAGTTTACACACTTATAATATTCAAATAACGGAACTTAACAAAAAAGGGGATATAGATGAATGTCCATTTTGTATCTGTGTATTCAAAGTGGTTAGTGTAGTTATATAGTTACATTCTCTTAATGAATAGAGGGATTTGTTCTAATAGTGTTTGTAAATAGAATATCATGTCCGCATCTTGTACAGCAATTAACCACTAGGAAGAATGTATGCAATGTGCTAATTATTGAAACTGTCCTTCCAATTTGATTTGAAACTGTCTCATTGCTATTTGTTCCTCAACAGAATTATGAAAACAGTTGAAATACGACCTTTAAATTAAAATGTAAATGCAAATACTTTGGGACATATCAGGCACTTGGATGGCATTAGTGGTACTCACTGTCATTACCACCATCTCACTGTTGTGTCTAGCACTTTAGTTGAGAACTAGTCCCTAACATTCCCTGATCTCTAAACCTTGTTTTCAAATCAACAAGGTCTTCAGCTTTCTGTGTGCCTTTAAAAAGGTATCAACTGTACATCTTAGAACTCCTATTTTCTGCCTGATAGGCTGGGCCCCTAAGAGTTTGAGGACTACTGTGATGGGAGCAAGGAGCAAGACAGTATACATGTTTGCCAAATTCATCAGGTAGCACACTTAAACTCTGTGCTATATTGTATATATAGTATATTATATGCATTTCAATATTGCAACAAAAAATAAAAAAGGCAAAACTGAATGGTGGCCACCTGCCTTGTCATTACTGTCCAAAACTACAAAGAATAACCCTGGATTCCAATGTAATCTTATTTTTACAATGATTCTGTAAAGAAGTAGGTTGACTTGGGACTCAAAGGCAGCATCCACCTGTGGAAGTTTGTCCCTTGTCAGGGTTAGCATGGGAACTGAAGTCTTCTGAAAATGGCCTATGGACTGGCTGGAGCTGCAGGGCTCTTAGAGCATGGCCAAAAGCCATAACTTTCCTGGTAGAATTTGGAAAGTAAGGATGTCTAAGAAACCTTGTCCAAACATCTGAGAAATACAAAGGGAGAAAGGCTTACTTTTGTTCAGTTTCAGTCCATAGTTAGCTGGTTCCATTGCTGAGGGCCTGAGGTGAGGCAAAACATCACAGTGGAAGGGCATGGTGCAGCATCATGACAGCCAAGAAGCAGAGCTGGGGGACATCCCTCGGGACAAGATAGCCACTCCCTTCAAGTAAGCCTCACCTCCTAAGTTTCTATTCCCTTACCATAATGCAATCAAATTATGATCTCATTAATGATCAGCCCACTGATCTAGTTAAAACTATCATCTTCCAAAAGCTTCCACAGTCACTGTTAATCTATCTTTCTCATACTTTTAACTATTTCCACCTCATACCAAATCTCAGTTGCAAATGTCCAAATGGTCTACTTTTTTCTAAATTTACCAGTGAACTGTCTCTGTTGAACTGTCCCCCCATCTTTCATGTGAAAAATTCAGCTTCCTTAGCCCTAGGGCCTTCTTTTTGGCTCCAACAGTACGGTCTGCCCAAGTATATTCCAGTTAAGGGACTTTGGGTAAATTCTGTAACAACTCAGAGCTCTGAGTTCCCCTTTTGTAAAACATGAATATTACCACCTACTTCCCAAAGTTGAGAAGGGGGCTGTAAAAATGCTTGACCTATGAGAGTATTCACAGTTGGCTCCCTTCCCCTAATAATATATGAGAACATAACCTAAAAACTTGTGGCAGATGCTTACTGGGCCATGAGGCCCAGACCATGAAGTAACTTCAATCTTTCTACAAACCCCATGAAATTCCCCCAGGAAACTTCCCATACACAACTTCTTACACTTCTGGTGATCACGGAATTGTTTCTGTGTGCTTGTTCTCAACCCCAAGAATTTGGACTCTACCCATCCTGTTGGGATTAATCTCTACTCCACTCCTAAATAAGCAAGTGGGGCTGGCACCAGATAAAAGAATGAATATGGACAGCAGAGCAAGAAGCAGTTTCTACCATGGACAGAGCACAAAGGGATAAATGTCTGAATCTGGCCTAGGATCCTACAGAAATGGAGAGGCTTTGGCACACTGGGCTTTGGTATGGAATCTAGTCTCACTTGATATAGTATTCCAATCATGCAGATAGAATGATCTTGAAAAGCTCTCCCATCCCCGGCAATTACAGAGAAGGAAGTTGGGTACAGTACCTAGGAACAGAGGCTCCAGAGAGCCTGGGTTCCAATCCCAAGGAAATTATGTATCCACTCACTGAATATCTAGGAGCATTAACTGATACATAGAGGGATGGGGGAGGTAGATACAAAGGATGGAGAGGAGAGGAGGAGGAAGGAAAAAAGGAAGAGAAGTACTCAGAACATTGCCTGCTACAGAGTCAGTATTCAATAAAAGACAGACATTATTTCTAAACTTAACCCAGTCAGTATTTTCCTTCAATAGTGGGGATGAGATGGTTCTAAGATTAAATATTAGGAAAAGTAACTGATTACATTAGGGGTTGTGTCCTGTGAAAATATAAGTCCTGAGATAAGATTCAGGCCTTGAGATTCTGGAAAGTGGGCTATACAATGAGGGAAAAAGATAACTCTTGTTATTTGCCTTTTTCAGCCACAAAGCCTAGCAACCCACAAATTGCAACTATAGGCAGAACACAGCAGGTAATAGCTGATAAAGAGAAATTACCTGTGATGCTCCATTAGTACTATTGTTTATTTGTCTTCAGGATGGCAAATATGTATAATGACCTTTAAAGTAAAATTATGTGTAAAGGCTCCCAGAGAGTCACTGGAAACCCTTCTGGTCAATCTCCATGTCACTTCTTCCCAGTAAGGTCGCAAGACCTAACAGTGGGGTGAGATAATCTCTTAGGGTATGAGCAAGGCAACCAAATAGCTCCTTGTCTCATGCTCTGCATTTTACCCTGGTTCTCAGTGTATCCACATGCTAACACAGTCTATCCTCACTGTTACAGGATTGACAGGAACCTTCAGATCTTTTCCCTGAGGTCAGCTCCTTTCCCCCAGGTTGATGGTTGTTCTTCTGTCATCTCACTAGACATAAGATGTAAACTTCGACTACTGAACTGGGCATGGTGGTATACACCTATAATCTTAGCCCAGAGTTTTGAGAGCAGCCTGGGGTAGACAGTAAGTTCAAGGCTAGCCTGAATTACATAGTGAAAACCTGTCTCAAGAAGCCAAAAATCAAACAAACCTCAACTAATACCAAACAATTCAAACCATCCAGTGTTAATCACTTGCCCTCCTGGATCTACCTAACCTGTCTTGGCCACAATTCCAGTCCTATGTTGAAAGATGACTCTGGTTACACTTCTAGGTGGAGAAGTTACTGACCAGGGTACGGAAATGCAACCCAAGTCATTGGTGTGGTACTCAGCCCAGTTTCCCCAAACAGCTGTCCTCAGTTCCAAGACAATTTCTTAATTTTAAAACAAATTATATGGGCCAGGATCTCGTTATGCAGCTGGGACTCATAGTGATCCTCTTATCAAAGCAGCTGCCCTGGCACTTGTGGGCTCAGCAGTACAGTGCCTGCCTGGCAAGTGCAAGGTCCTGAGTTAGATTCCTGCTACCATAAAATAAGAATGAGCAAATTATAAAAAGGAAATAGTGTAGTTCTAGTACTCCAGAAGCCAATGTGGAGGAATGACTGAGTTCAAGCGCAGTTCCTACTGAATTACACAGTAGGACCCTGTCTCCAAATATTAAAGATAATAATGAATAATTCTGAGTAGTTCGTTGGAAATGGATGTACCTTGAGGCCATAATGTTGAATGAAATAAATCAGACAAACAAATTTAAATATCTTATGTTTTTTCTTATATAAAAACCCTAATATAAATAAAAAGGACAATAAAAGATAAATAACAAGAAATAGGGAGATAGATTCTTTACAAACAGGAAGAGAACCAAGAGATAGAGGGCAGGGAGGGAGAAGAGGATGAAAAATGAATTAAGATGTGCTATGTATGTGTACCAACTCCCCACAAGGAACACGATCATTATTTACTGCAAGCATGCACAAATAAGGAATTTTTTTTTTGCTCCGAATGCCTTTAGGGCAGGTTTGGCTGGCTTGAGTTGTGGGGATCGAACCACAGCAACCTGAGCCTGACTGCTTTGTTGAAGCAGCCACTTAAAGAACTGAGCTAAGGGGCAGGCCCCCATATGCACAAATAAAAAATAAAACTGGAAAGAAAAAAAAAAGATCTGGGTGTGGTAGAGCATGTCTGCTATCCCAGCACTCAGGAGCCTGAGGCAAGAGGATCACCATGAGTTTAAGGCCAGCCTGGGCTACACAGTGAGTTCAAGGCCAACATGAACTGTACAGAGAGATTGTCTCCAAGTTTAAATAAAAGATAAATAAAGACACTGGGGGGGGGAAATCACCATTTCTATTACAATTTGAGGGGGACAAAATGATTTTGAGACTTTCAATCCCCAAAAAAGCATGCTCAGCTGAATTAGCCCTACAGACCCATGTGCCTGGCATCCTCAGCAAACCCACAACATAATCTTTAAACAGGGACAGTTCTCAAGAGCCCTTCAAGGATTTGAGACATAAAGAGTTTCTTGGCACAAACAGATTATTTTTAGACCATAAGAACAAGGTAGACTGGCTGGCCTTTTATAGCCTTGCAGCTTATTGAATTTATTTCCATCCTACTGATCTCCAGTTCCCTACACCTTTTTTTGAAAAACTAAAACAGAAAAAGCAAAACCATGACTCTAAAAGCTCTGTTTGTTTTTGGCAGCTAAAATTTTATTTTAAAAATAGTATGATCTCTAATTATGACACGACCAGAGAAATATAAAATATGAACCTCACTATTTGTTTTCTAGGATCCTTCTCAAAAATAAAACAACCTGACATGGTGATACATGCCTGTAATCCTAGCTACTCTAAAGAGAGTGACAAGAGAATGGCATTCCAAGGCCAGCTCGGGCAACAAGGTGAAAACTACTCTCAGAGTAAAGTTTAAAAGGGGCTAGAGGCTGGGGAGATAGCTTGGCAGTCTAAGCACCTGCCTGTCAAGCAAAGGACTAGGGTTCAATCCCTGGTACCGCATGCTGCACTGGCCCCTGCATGCCGTGCCAGCTTCCGAACCAGGGATGTGGTGGTGCACACCTGTAATTCCAGCACTGGGGAGGCTGAGACAGGAGGATCAGTATAAGTCCAGGTTGCATAGCAAGAACCTGTACCGCCCAAAAAAAAGATTAAAAGGGACTAGGGATGTAATTCAGTGCTAGAGTGCTTGCCTAACACATGGGAAGACCCAGGTTTACTCTCCAGGAGTGAAAAAACAAAGAAATAAACAAGAGGACTTAAGAGGTAAATCCAAGGTTTATGAACATACACAGGCTTCTTTTTTGGCTATTCCGCAGAAAAGGCTCCTGCCATTCAATAACACATAAGAAAATCGCTTCTGTGCACTAGTTATGCCTAACCAGAGTGACTTGATTGTTACTACTATCACTATTTCTTTTCCACTGTAAGATAAAAATTGATACATGCCTTTTAAAATTTTGCATGTTGCTTTTTACCTGCAAAAATGTCAGAAAAAGGACAACATGTTGTTGTTATTTTAGCATGCAAGCCTACTAGCACAATCAGGTTTTGTATTAACCACATTATTTTAAATTAGCCAAGCTGGGGCCAGGGAGATACCTCAGGGGTGTAAGTGCCTTCCTGGCAAGTGCAAGGTCCTGAGTTCAATCCCTGGCCACACACACACACCCGCAAAGAAGAAGAAAAAAAATTAGCCAAACTGTCACACTAAATGATCACAATGTACTCTGGTATTTCAGATTAAAAACTAATTCTTTAAATGATCGGTGCCTTTAAAAACAGCATACTCTACATTCATTATACTCTCATACAGTGGTTCTCCAGAAGGATTTGTCACATCTTCCTCCAGTGGTTGATATCTTGGAGACATTTTAGGTTGTCACAACTAGGAGGTGTGGTACTATTGACATCTAGTGGGTAGAGACCAGGGATGCTGCTGAATAGTCTATAATGTAAAGAACAAACCCTTCACATGCACAAAGAATCATCCAGCCCCAAAGTTATTAAGTCTAAGGGTAAGAAATCCTGTTGTAAATAAACTACATGTGACATGTAGACAAACAGGAAAACATTACAACATATATTATATATATACACACACATGTATATTACATATACTTCATGCCATATCAAAATATGACAGTATAGGGGCTGGAGAGATGGCTCAGTGGTCTAAAGCACCTACTTAGAACAAGCTCAGCAAAGCACAGGGACCGCGGTTCAATCCCCCAGCACCACATGCCAGCCAGCCCCGCCCCCTGGTGGGCTGAGCTGGCCACACACACACACACACACACACACACATAAATAAAATTTAAAAAAAAATATGACAGTATAAAAAAGGCTAGAAAATTATAAACAAAACAAACATGATTCCATTTTGGGTGGTTCTAATAAAAATTGTAATAATTTTTAGCAATATCCATAATTTTAAAGTTCTTCAAAAATAGAGAATCAATAAACTTCTTACAGATGTCTGACAGCATCTTAGTGGGCATAATTTGTTCCTTTAGGAATGACTGTGGCTAAATGCATTAATAGAATTGGTGGGGCTGGTAAGATGGCTCAGTGGTCTAAAGCACCTACTTAGAACAAGCTTAGCAAAGCACAGGGACCGCGGTTCGATCCCCCAGCACCACATGCCAGCCAGCGCCGCCCCCTGGTGGGCTGAGCTGGCCACACACACACACACACACACACAATAAATAAATAAATAAACTTTAAAAAAAATAGAATTGGTAAGGGTTTTATACTAATCAGTATAGAACAAACTTCCCCAATCCCTCTTTTCTGTACGGCAGTACGGTAACACCATGGTGGGAATCTGTCACATCTGGAATAAGAAGGCTTACTCAACCAGGTTACCCTCTCAATGGGCCACAGCAGGGAGGTCAAACATACACATTTGCCTTCATGAAGCCTTCAGAGGCTCTACTTGGCAAGGGAGTCCCTTCTTGAGGATGTTAGTATACATTATACCCTTAATCATAATCTGAGCAGATGAAAACAACTCAGACTGTCTCTTACAATGCATTTCGAAATTGAGTTTGCTTGATTTAATCAACATGAAAAGGAAGTCTTATGTATTTGACCAAAGTTAATAGAAATTATGGCATTTTCTTTGATCATGTTTTTAGCATACAGAATTGGTGAAATACAGATTGCCCCATAACTGTATCTCTTTTTATAATAATGAGAAGGATATCTACGTTCCCAAGGTAACCCAAGGTTTTGCTCATTCGTATGGCAGTGAATGTTTTCTGCTATCACAGTATCAGTCTTCTGCCATTTCAAACTTTGGAATTCTTTGTTAAGATTGGGGCATGATAGTTCTACACATATTATGTATGTCAAGATGTTCACCAAATATGAAAAAAAGATAATGCAGTAAAATACTCTCTCAAGTTTTTTTCCAGGTGATTACTCAAGCTGATAACAAGTATTCAGTCCTATTCACTCTATGACCTTCAATATATGCAAAAAGGGGTCCATGGGGAACAAGTAAAAGCTAAAAACACTTCAAATATAGGAGGCCCTGCATTATGGCCTGGTCCTTTTCAGAGCCCTCTATTCACTGTCCTTTCCTTTCCCTATCCATCACACTGCTGATGTCCACCTTGAACTCAATCCTATACTCCCAGGGGCTTCTATCCCTCAACTACACAATGAATAATCCAAAAAAGAATTTGTGAGAATGTGAATGTAAGGGAAAAGATGAATTCTAGACTGGAGAGGTAGATGCTATAAAAACCAGTAGGTGAATGGAGGTAGAGAGGGGAGAGTCAAAAGACAGATGAGGCATTGGGCCTGGGTAGCTGGAAGAACAGTGGCCGGCACCATTTGCAGAAATAGGGAAGTAAGGGCTGGGGAGATGGCTCAGTAGAATATTGAGTGGCAAGCGCACAGTCCTGAGTTCAATCCCTAGTACTGAAAAAAAAGAAAGAAAGAAAGAAATAGGGAAGTAGCCTCAGGAGATTTGAGGGGAAGTTGATGAGTTATGAATGTTTAGTTCTTAAGAAATTTGAGAAGTTTGAAAAATATCTTTATGGAACGTTTGACCAATGGCTAGTTTAGGTGTTAATGCTGAAAACAATACCAATGATGACATTAATAACCAATACCTATTGCACCAAGCACAATCCTAAATGTTTTGCATTAATTTAGTTTTTCCAACTAATTTATGAGATAACACGTACCACTGTCCCCATTTACCAGGTGGGGAAACTGAAAGGTTAAGACATTTTCAAGAAGTCAAACAGCCAATCAATAAGTGGCCAAGGTAAGGTGCAAATTTAGGCCGCCTGACCCCAAAATAACAGAATGGATGAGGGAGAGTTGCCTAGAGGTGAAAGGCAAGGACTTGCATTAAAGGCACAGATTGCAGAGGAAAATACATTCTACATTAACAAGAAAAATCTACAAATACAACACATTCTCAACTCTCAGCTTCTAACTTACTTAAAGAAAGAACTTTTTGAACTTGTCTTAGCCAACACAGAACTTCACAAACGTAGCCTACTCTATTTTCATAAATTACAGCATTGCAGACACTTAGAACAAACAGCAAAAGCTCAAAAATGCATAGACAATCAAGTTGGGGGTTTAAGAAGGTCAAGATTCTTTTAATGTACAAATTCAACAACTAATTTATATATGTTAAAGGTCCTGCCAGTATATTATACATTATTATTTGACAGAAATATATTAAAAATAACTTTCCATTTGTATTAGTCACTTTCCTCATTGCTGAGACACAATACCTGATACTGGCAACTTGAGGATTTATTTTGGCTCATATTTTAGGTTCACAGTTGGCTGGCTCCAAGGTACAAAGACATGAAGGATCTGGTAGAGGAGGGCTGTTCTCCTCATAATAGCCAAGAAGCAGAGAGATCAAAGGAGAAGCTGAGAAGGGTGATATATCCTTCCAAATCATACCCCCAGTGACTACTCCCGCTCCAATCTGACCCTATCTCCTAATGACAAGTCAGCTATATTGCCCCCATAATCCAAGCCCCTTCCAAATACAGCAGGCTTTGGGGGCCATTTCAGATGTAAAGACAGTACTACATAAACATACTTCTATGCTTGAGAGTCATATCACAGAACCCTTAGCCCAACAATGGAGCTACTTTTAGCTGAGTTTGAATGCTGCTGCTGCTAGAGTGGCTCAACTCAAGTCTGGCACTCTGAAAACTGTAGGGATATACTAGTATTGTAAGCAGCATAGAATGGACTAAAGAAGCAAAAGGGAATGCGATAGGAAGACTAAAGAGACAAAAGGGACCATGACAAGAAGACAGAAATGTCATAAAATTTTCAAAAAAAATTTTTTTTATTTTTTATGTCCTAAAACTTGATCACAAAAGTACTAACTGCATGGGCACATAAACTGTCATGCTCACTAAAATTGGTCACTAAAAGTTATTGTAGAGGTTATACTAGGTCAACTGTACCTCAAAAAAGCTATAATACAAAGAAAGGAAAGGAACAAAAAAGCAAGCAAAATAAAGGGTAAACATTGTTTTGTAAAACCTATTTCAGCTACACAGATATGTACCTTGTAATACGTATTTCTAATTGGGGAGATATTAATGATTCAAAAATTGAAAAGTTCTTGATTCAGAGAAAAGGCATCTAGGGCAGGACTCTGCAAACTTGATGGAAATCCCCTGGGCATCCTGTCATAAATCATATTGTATTCAGTAGGTCAGGGGCAGATCCTGAGATTTTGCATTTTTAACAAGCTCCCAGGTGAGACTGATGTTCCTTGTATGAGAATCCTACTTCAGGAAGCAAGGACTAGGGCACAAATTGAGGCTGAACTACTGAGAATACACATACTTAAAGCAGTTATTATTGGAAAGATTCTTAGAAAAATCTTATATGCTGTTTCCGAAATGAATATAATCATGAGAACTTCTGGGTACTTTAAAATACGGGAGCTTTACCACTTGCTTAAATGCATGAGGACCTCGCTTCTATCTCCAGCACTGTAAAACAAAACAACAAATGAAAAAGAGCATAACCTTATAATAAAGACAACATGGCACTGACAGATGGACAGACAGATCAACAATAAAATGATGAGTCTAGAAATAGATACACTCACTTATGAGCAACTAATAGTTGCCAAACACATCAAAGTAATTAAATGGTAAAGGACAATCTTTTCAGCAAATGGTGCTGAAATAACTAGACATCTATGTGGAAAAAAAGTATTCAGTTTAGGCTAGCCTTGCACTCACTATGTAGCCCAGGTTAGCCTTGAACTTGCAGCAAACCTGTCTCAGCCTCCCAAGTGCTAAGATTACAGGCATGTACCACCACACTGCAAAACAAAACAAAACAAAACAAAACAAGCCTTGATCCACACCTTACATAATATATAACATACACAAATTGGACCTAAATGCCAAACATAAATGTATATAATTTCTAGAACAAAACAGAAGAAAATCTTCATGACCTAGGATTTCTTGGAATACGAAAAGCTCGAAGTATAAAAGAAAAAATTAATAAATCAAACTTCATCAAAATTTAAATGTATGCTGGAAATGTGACTCAGTGGCACAGTGCTTGCCTAGTGAGCACAATGGCCTGGGTGTAATACCGAGCACCAAAAATTGAAACAAAAACCAAACTGTTCCTCAAAAAAAAAAAAAAAAAAAAAAACAACACTGATAGCCAGACATGGAGGCACACATGTAGAATTCCAGTATTCAGGAGGCTGAGGCAGGAGCATTGCAAGTTTCAGGCCAACCTGAGCTACACAGTAAATTCAAGGTAAGGCTGGATGACACATTGAAACCCTGCTTCAAAAATAATACCATTTAATTTGTAATAGTAGTTTCATGCTTGGAGTGCCTGTCATTCTGGTATTCTGAATATGGGCTTCTTGTCATGACATGCCAGTTGCTGCTATGATGTCTCTTGGGTAGGTGGATGTTCAAGAAGAAGGGGGTGGTGAAGGAAAGCAAGAGACAGGAAAAGGAATATTGTGGGACTGTCCTGCAAGGTTGTATATGGTGAGATTTTTGGACTTATGTGCAAACATGAGAAGTATAGAATTCTTTATCCTATTTTTAAAATACAATCTAACTTTTAAATCTTTTTTACATTATGTAGGGACTTAAAGTTCAACATATCAATACTTGATGAAAAATACCTGTTCCTTATTATGCCTAAGATGTTTGATATGCAGACAGATAGTGAGGTTAAGCTTAATAGCCTAAGTTGTTTGATAATAACAATAAGCTTGTCTTCTGGATGGTTAACAACCTAAGTTTGCAGACCAAAATTAGAGAAAAAGGAGGGCTGCAAGGAAAGCCAACATTTTGGCCCTAACCTTCTAAAGTCAACTAAGACTCAGGTCATATGAGAACTTGTACTGTAACGTCATGTATCTCGGTAGTGTCCCAAATTTTCTGATCAAGGAGATTATGGGGCCAAAGAGGAAAGTGATCGATTGTAAGCAGCATAGAATGTAGAGTGTGCCTAAGGAGAGTCACATGGAGAGAAAACACTCTCTCAGGCTTTCACAGAGAACACATTGGCCAAGCAATGGCCGTGACTCATCCACATGGCTGACACTGACAAAGGTTCTACAATCTGCGGTACAGGATCTCAGGATAAATCCTGAGGGGATTTCACTGACCTTATCAGACCAAAAAGCTACAACTCTTGTTGCACAGGTCCTGCTTTACCTTAGTCTTAACCATCCAGCAGAAAAGTATGAAGACGAAATATAGGAAATAAAGCCATGCTGTTATGTTGAGCTGTGGGGGACTCAGGTCAATAATTTCTGACATTGCCAGTTAAACAGAAGACCCAATGCTATTATGGGCTACTGGACTCTTTTAGAATATTTTGCTGAGTTTACACCCCTATGATATTCAAATAACGGAACTTAATAAAAGAAAGATATACAGATGAATGTCAATTTTGTATCTGTGTATTAAAAGTGGTTAGGATAGATATATAGTTACATTCTCTTAATGAATAGAATGATTTGTTCTAATGGTGTTTGTAAATAGGATCTCAAGTCCGCATCTTGTACAGCAATTAACCACTAAAGAAAGTACGCAGTGTGTTAATTACTGAAACTGTCCTAGCGATTTGATTTGAAACTGTCTCATTGCTATTTGTCAATAAAATTATGAAAAAAAGAAAACAAAAAATAATACCATTAAAATAAAAAATCAGACAAAATGAAAATATCCACAGTACAGACACTAAAGAACTTGTGTTTAGAACATATTTTAAAATTCTGGACTGGGGAGATAGCACAGTGGAGTAAGTGCTTGCCTGGCAAGCACAAGGTCCTGAGTTTGATCCATCATACTGAAAAAAAAATTCTTGTAAAAAAAAAGCACTGGGAGTTACAGGATGTTGCAGTACACGTTCTCTAATGACCTCAATCCTCACTGACCTTGAAGGGCTAGGGCCAAAATGTTGGCTATCCTTGTAGCCCTTCTTTTTCTCTAATTTTTTGGTCTGCAAACTTAAGTTGTAAACCCTCCAGAAGAGAAGCTTAATGATACTATTACACTAAAATATAGGCTGTTCAGCTTAACATCAGTATCTGTCTGAATATGAAATGCCTTAGACATAACATGGAACAGGTATTTTCCATCAATCGTTGATATATGAAACTTTAAATCCATACAGAATGTGAGAAAAGAATATTTAAAAAATAGAAAGAAACAATTACAAGCTTTTACACAAAAATTTAGAAATCTAGAGTCCTAGCACAGACCCAGTGAGTGTGTGGGAGAGCTTCCACCTACCCTGCGCCGGGACCTACTACTGGTCCCAGCCCAGGCGCAGCGTGGGAGAGACCCTCTCCCACCCCCTTGGGATGCTCCGCTTCACTCCGCAGCACCTCCCCCACGCGCGCGCCTAGTAGGAATTTCTGCCCTGTTCCAGGAACCCCCAGACCCAGTCCTAGCCCAGGCCCAGTGAGTGTGTGGGAGAGCTTCTGGCTACCCGGTGCTGGTGGGACATACTACTGGTCCCAGCCCAGGCGAAGCGTGAGACCCTCCTCCACCCCCTTGGGATATCCCCCACCACTCCGAAGTACCTCCCCCACCCCACCC
>NW_004524586.1:28747355-28748620 GCF_000260255.1 Octodon degus | reverse complement strand
CCAAAACTTCAGGAATGAGTTAAAAGAGTTAACAGATATTTGTAATAGAGGAGAAGATATTTATCATTATTGTCATCTAAAAACTGTAAATTAAAATTGTAATGACATACCACTAAAAAAAAAAGAAAAAAAAAGAAACTGTCCTACCAATTTGATTTGAAACTGTCTCATTGCTATTTATCAATAAAATTATGGGGAAAAAATAAAAAAAGAACTTGATCCTTGTCTAGATCAAAACTTGTATTTAAAAAGAATATCCAAAATTATCTTACATTATCTATGAAAATATTCCTTCACATTCTAGTAACTCGAAAAAATTATTAAAAGAATTATTAAAATGAAAAAAATTAGAAATCTAACCATATACAACATTTTGACAGGACAGTCCTATGCCTTTTTTTCTTGTGACTTTTTTTCATGTATTACTTTTTCTTTTTTAAAAAAACAAACATTTGGGGCCAGAGAGATGGCTTAGTGGAATACACCCTTCCCTGGCAAGCACAAGGGCCTGAGTTCAATCCCCAGTTGCACCAAAAAAAAAAAATTACTTGAGAGAGAGTGTAGCAGTAATTGATATGAGAGCAGAAGCAGTATGCTTTTGGAAGACTAGAATGACAGGTATTCCAAGCATGGCCTTAGTATTACACATTACTATCTTCAGTGCAGTTTTTCTGTTCAAGGAGCTTATGGGGCCACAGAGGAATGTGATCGACAATGGAGTGTGTGCCTAAGGAGAGTCACCTAGAGAGAAAATGTTCTCTCAGGCTTTCACAGAGAGCATATTGGTCAAGCAATGGGTGTGACCCATCCACATGGCTGACACTGACAAAAGATCTACAACTGCTGTACCGGGTTTCAAGGTACGTCCTGAGGGGATTTGACTGACCTTGTCAGATACAAAGGTTACATTTTTTGTTATATAGATCTTGCTTTATCTTGTTCTTAACCATCCAGCAGAAAAGTATAAAAATGAGGTATAAAAAGTAAAGCTGGAACAGACCCAGAGTGCAGGCCCGGCGAGTGAGTGGAACGACCTGGGGCCCTCCGGATCCTGAATAGACCCAGAGTGCAGGCTTGGCATGTGAGTGACACGACCGAGGCCCAGCAGGATCCTGAACAGACTCGGAGCACAGGCCTGGTGAGTGAGTGAGACGACCTGGGCCGAGGGATCCTGATTAGACCCAGAGCGCAAGCCCGGCAAGTGAGTGAGATGACCCGGGGCCCGCGGATCCTCATTCAACCCAGGCTGCAGGCCCAGCAGGGAA
>NW_004524586.1:28740653-28745160 GCF_000260255.1 Octodon degus | reverse complement strand
TGTTACTCTACTAAAATCTTGTTTTGAGATTTTGTACCATTGTTTTTATTTTTGTCTTTAAAATAAAAATAACTGATGTCAGAAAAAAAGTAAAGCTATATTAATATGCTGAGGTATAAAAGGCTCAAATCAACAATTTCTGGCATTGCCAGTCATGTGGATAACGCGCTACTATTATGGACTACTGAACTATATTGGATTACTTTGCTGAACTCATGAATGTACAATATATGAATGGCAATGGAATATACATCTCTGACAGAAATAAACAAAAAAGGTGGATATAAATGAAGGACCATTTTGTAGTGAAAAATATACATATATCTGTATATACAAAATAGTATAGATATACAGCTACTTTCTCTTAGTTCAATGAGAAGAAAGTTTTGAACTAATAGTGTTTAGACATGGTATGTCTGCATCTTGTATTATGAATAACTACTACAAAGACAACAATATGCAATGTGTTAATTATTGTAACTCTCCTACTAACCTGTTTTGAAACTGTCTCATTGCTACTACTTCTCAATAAAATTATTTTTTTAAAAAAGCACTAGGATCCAGGCATGCTGTCACAAGCCTGTAATCCCCACACTTAAGAGGCTGAGACAAGAGAATTATTGCAAGTTCAAGGCCAGCATGAACAACATGCCTGAAATATATGAGACCCTGTCTTAATACAATAATAACAAACACACAAGGAGCTGGTCATGGTGACATATGCCTGTAATACCACCAGTTTGGAAGGCTGACGTAGGTGGATCCCATTTCAAGATGAGTCTGGGCAACTTAGCAGCACGGTAAGAGTGCAAAGGCCCTGAGTTCAATCTCCAGTCACACACAGACATACACATACTACTCTAACCCAATATAAAACCAAACTTCCTGTACATGACTAAAAATTCTGAAATATAAGCAAATAAAAATAATTCTTGTAGCTCAGTAATGAGAAAATAGAATGAAAATAGGCAAAAGATGTAAACAGACACTTTAGATGCTAATCAACACATGAAAAGAAATTCAAATTTTTCATTCATCAGGAAATGTAAAGTAAAATTAGAGGGAAGTACCATTACACACCCACTTAAATGGCCAAAAAATATTTTAATTCCATAAAGTTGATCATACCAAAAATGCTGACAAAACATGAGGCAACTACAATTCTCATACATCATGTGGGAAAAGATTAAGGAGCTTATTACTTTTACCATTAAAACATACAGTTACAGAATGACTCAGAAATCTCAAAAATACAGCCAGGGCAATAGCTCAGTAGAATAAGCACTTGCCTGGCAAGTGCAGGGTCCTGAGTTCAACCCCCAGTACTGAAAAAAAAAATCTTAAAAATACAGGTCAACAAAGGGGTTTTCTTTTCATTACTGCCCCAAACCAAAAACTAATCCAACTATATAACAAAGAATGGATAAAGTGAAAATGAAGGATAAAACCATATGCTCACAGTGAATGGAATACAAGTTAGGAATGAAAAGATTAATACACACACAATTTCTGACACTGCCTGTCAAGCGGAAGACCCAATACTATTAAGGACTACTGGACTCCTTTAGAATATTTTGCTGAGTTAACACACCTATAATATTCAAATGACTAAATTAAACAAAAAAGGGGATACAGATGAATGTCCATTTTGTATCTGTGTATTCAAAATGGTTAGGATAGGGGGCTGGGGAGATGGCTCAGTGGAATAAGTGCTTCCCTGGCAAGCACATGGGCCTGAGTTCAATCCCTGGTACCGCCAAAGAAAAAAGAAATGTAACAAAATGGTTAGGATAGATATATAGTTACATTCTCTTAATGAATAGAGGGATTTGTTCTAATAGTGTTTTTAAATAGGATACCATGTCTGCATCTTGTACAGCAAATAACCACTAGGAAGAGAGTATGCAAGGTGTTAATTATTGAAACTGTCATACCAATTTGATTTGAAACTGTCTCATTGCTATTTGTCTCTCAATAAAATTATGGAAAAAATATACACATAACATGGCTGAATCCTAATACATATTCTATATGATTCCTTTTATATGAGATGTTAAAACTGGCAAAACTAATTTCTAGTAACAGACAGCTGATCAGTGGTTGCCTGGGCTTGGGTGTCAGGCATACTTAAGGTTCCCTAATACAATGTCCTGTATCTTGATTGTGTTGGGGGTTCGTGGGGTATAGATATTTGTCAAAGCATAGCCACAGTGTACTTCAAATGAGCATAATATGTAAATTATATTTACAAATATATGCATGTATATATGTATGTAAATTACAGAGCTAATAAAGTTCAGTAAAAATATACAGAGTCCCACAATCTGGTGAATCAACATCTCTCCAGAGGAGGCAGAAAATCTGCATTTCAATAAGCAGCCCGTTGCTTCTTTAGATAGATAAGACAAATGAGGGAAATACTGCCTAATGTACTCCATAAGGGCAGAAAAAGAGGCCTACTGAAGTGAGGTAGCTTTATGAAGGTCCAAAATAAATAATTAACAAGTGCCTCTGCTGAGAGGGCTGAAAAAATTCAGCTAATTAATCAATCTATGAATCTATCAATTTGCTTGCCTACCTACCTCACCATTTTACCAAACTGCAAAACATAGAAGGGATAAGATATGATAGGGCAAGACAATGACAGCACTGTCTGTGACAGAGTCTACTTGGGCCACGTAGCATTTAGTAGAACAATAAAAAGCAGTAAATAAATGATTTCCAATGGCTCACTGGATTAAGCGCTTCCCTGGCAAGCGCAAGGGTCTGAGTTCGATCCCTGGTTCCACCAAAAATAAATAAATAAATAAATAAATAGATAGATAAATAAATAAATGATTTCCATTAAAGACAGTAAGAGCCCAGTTCACATTAATAAATCATTTAACTATTCTCCTATCTACATCTCCACCTGCTTCACAGATATGTCCCTGGGTCTGAAAGCTTGAACAGAACCATTTCCCAGGAGACTGCTCTCAAGCCACATCAAGCTCCTGTCTCTAGTTTAAGGAAACACCTCTAGCCCAATACACATGTAGTTTGAGTACAAATGTGTAAGTGGCTACTTCCTCTAGGAACCAATTCCTGCTCCATTCCAGTATCCCAAGATAGGGCAATCTAAGTGTCCCCACAACCCCCATATCTCCTCATCCCTTTAGGTAGGCCACTCCAGTTCCACCTTAACTTTTATCTTTTTACCACTGTTTCTACCATTCCCAGCCCAAAGATGACTCTCACAAAAAGTGTCAGAAGACCTCAGATATCTTTGCTTGTCTGTGGCACCTTCCTCATCAGTCTCCACTTAGTGGTCCCAGAAAGATTTCCCAGTGGTCTTCCTCTTAAAGTCTGTTTGCCTACTATGGAATCACTTGGATGAAAAAGAGGCTAGGACAGCCAAGGTACTAGAAAGGAGGAGGGCTCCACCAAGAAAGACCTAGGTTTAAAGTGAAAGCCTGGCCCTACAGTTGTCTATACCTATCCAAGCTTTGTAAGAGAAAGTGACTATAAGGTATGCATTCTATATCTTGTCCTATTGTTCATCCTTCTGGATGGCCTAATGGCTGGGGAGATAGCTCAGTAGAATAAGCGCCTGCCTGGCAAGTATAAGGTTCTGAGTTCAATCCCTGGTACCACAAAAAAAAAAAAAAAAAAAAAAGTAAAACTATGGATGGTAGCTCTGTAGAGCCTGCAGCACAGCCAGTGTGAAGAAAACCAGCCTTACAGTGACAAAATGAAGGCAGGTGACTTACAAAGGCAATCCAGGGGTCAACTGTGCTATTTGTCCATCCCCACTTTCTTGGGATGAATGCTTACAGCAGTGCCCACCCACCAATTTATCCAATGTGAGCACAAATAAAAGGATTTATAGTTGACCTGCTATTATCAGAGGAGAGGAAGGGAAGGAGAAAGAGAAGGAAGAATCAAAAAAAGGTAAGACAGAATAGGGGGAAGGGAGTGGTAGCTTGTGTATAATTTAGAGAGGAAAAATATCAATTAAACAAAGATTCAAGAAAACTAGCCAAACATCCAAGAGTACATTTGTGGTTAGGTTGTCAAGGTTTGGGAGTTGAGGGGAAATAGGGAGTGACTGCTAATGAGCATGAAGTTTCTTTTTGAGGTGATGAAATGCTCTGGAATTGATTATGGTGAAGGAGGTACAACTATGAATATGCTAAACACTGTTGAGTTATATAGTTTAAGTAGGCAAAATGAATATTTTTTTATTTTTCCAAAATTTTATCGATAAACAGCAATGAGACAGTTTCAAATCAAATTGGAAGTATAGTTTCAACAAATAACACACTGCATATATTCTTAGTGGTTAATTACTGTACAAGATGCGGACATGATATTCTATTTACAAACACCTTTAGAACAAATCATTCTATTCATTAAGAGAATGCAACTATATATCTATCCTAACCACTTTGGATACACAGATACAAAATGGACATTCATCTGTATACCCTATTTTTTCTAAGTTCCGTTATTCAATATTATAGGTGTG
>NW_004524586.1:28713794-28739033 GCF_000260255.1 Octodon degus | reverse complement strand
TGATTTCCATAATGGTTGCACCAGTCTATATTCCCACCAGCAGTGGAGAAGGGTAAAATGAATGATATTTTAAAAGGAGAGCACTGGGATGTAGCTTAGGGGCAGATTATTTGCCTAGTATGTACAAGGTATTGAGTTTAATCCTCAGTACAACCAAGAAAAAGGAAAAAGAAAGCTGGCCATTTATCAGAAAACCATTCATAAAACATAAAATATTAAAACCACAACTATCTGATTAGAAAAAGTGAAAACCAGAGAACCCTGGTATGTATGAATGACATGTAATAACAAAAGTGAATGGCGCTTTTTTTTCCTCCAAAGTAGAGTAAACTGAGCCTGAAAACCAAACATTTAAGTCATTTATTGTAAACAACCTGCTTCATATTTACAAACACAAGTAGTTGTGGAATTTGGGATCAAACCTAGAGAAGGAACAGAAATAGTTTCAAGCCGGAAAGGCCATGTGGCAAAACAAATGTGACAGACATAAAGGCCTGTCTGCTCCTTTACAGCTAGGCTTCCAGAGCACTGCGGGGGAGTCTCACCCATTTGTGAGGTTCTTCAACATCCCATTCCATAAAAGAAAGCCTCAAGAGTAGCTGAAAATATGTCAGGTAACAGGGGAGCATTTCTGAATGTTAAGTCTAAAGCCTCATGGTGGGCAGACTACTGCTGGATTATGTAGCATTTCAAGGATTTTGGTACAAATAACTTTTTAAGGGCTCATGCTATGAAACCCATTACTGTATTTTGTAAAACTAATTCACACTAATAAAAATATATATTGGAAAGTCTCATATAATCTTGAAAGCTTCTCTCCTGACACACAAGCCATCTTCAAGATTCTCTCTCTTCCCCTTCTAGTTCTAGGAAGGAATAAAAATTAGCATGTAGTGGAACAACTGCATAACTTGATGAATATTCTAAAAAGTACTGAACTATACAAGAGTGACTTATGGTTATATAAGTTATATCTTGATAATAATTTTTAATTTTTTTCCTTAAGACAGGCTCTTGCTGTACAGTTTAGTCTGTCCTTGAACTTACAGCAATTCTCCCATCTCGGCTTTCCAAGTGCTAGGGTTGCAGGCATGCATCATTGTGCCTGGTTTTTAAAGTATTTTCTTAATAGTCAGGGCCAAACACAGAATTACTATATGATCCAGCAATTCCAGTTTGCAGTACATACTCCAAAGAATTGCAAGCAGAAACTCAAAGAGATATCTACATACGCATGTTCACAGCAGCATTATTTACAATAGCCAAAAGAGAGAAGTGACCTAACTGCCCACTAATAGAGGGATAAACAATACATGGTATACAATGAAATATTATTTGGCTTTGAAAAGAAATGAGATACTAACAAATTTTGTAACTGGGATTATTGATATGAAGTACCTAAAATAGGCAAGTGCATAGAGACAGTAAAGAAAACAGTGGTTACAAGAGGCTTTGGATAGAGAGAATGGTGAGTTGCTTTTTAAAGGGATACAAAAATTTTCTGTTTGGGGGCTGGGGAGATGGCTCAGTAGAATAAGTGCTTGCCTGGCAAGCACAGGGGCCTGAGCTCAATCCCCGGTTCTGCCCCCCCCCAAAAAAAAATTCTGTTTGGATGTAAATAAAGAGAAAAAGGGCTGGGGAGATAGCTCAGTGGCATAAGTACCTGCCTGGCAAGTGCAAGGTCCTGAGTTTGATCTCCAGTACCACGAAAAAAAAAAGAGCAAAATAAAAGGTACATAATGGGAAGTAGGGAGATCTTTTTCAAATGGGAAGGGAAAACAGGATGGGGGAGGTAGAAGGGAAACGAAAGAGGATAGAAAAAAAGAATGGAAGGAGGAAATGGAAATAGATCTTTTGCAAATGGGAAGAGGAGCACAAGGTGGAAGGAGTAGGGAAGGATGGCATGTGTAATGAACAAAAATGTAAGATACGTTTTGTACATGTATCAGTTCCTCACAGTGAATATAATCATGTACTGCAGATATGCACTAATAGAAAATACAAAAACAGTTTTGATGAAAAAGTTCTAGAAATAATGGTGATTATTATACAGCATGGCAAATACACTTAACATCACTGAATGGTACACTTAAAATGGGTAAAGTGAAAAAGATTAGGAATAAAAATTAAAAATTTGGATCCATACCTCTAAAGATCCACACTTAATATTGTGGAACCTCACAACATGCCACCCTAAAATGTATTTCTTTGGTATATTCTGGAATAATTATTCAGAGAAACTATAGAGAAATAATTCTGAAAAACCTGCCCTTTTATAAAAGCAATTTTCTTCTACTTACATTAAGCAAGCAAAAGATGCAAATGCTTTGAGTGCCCCCACCACAGCCACACATTTCATTTGCCTAAAATGGCCTAAGGAATATCTAGGAATGATTACCTGAGAGATTTTGTCTATGGTTAGGCAACCTTGTCCACCATGCATCCCTCTCCTCAACTTCCCAAAGCTTGTTTCCACTTTTTCCTGGAAACCCCAAGCCTCTATTGCTTTCCATAACTCAGAATGATACATACATAAACTTCTCTAACAACTTTAAACTGTCCATAATGTAGCCCTGCCACCTCTTTGCTGGTCAAGAGTTTATGACTCAACATCTTAATGTGATCAGATAATAGCTGATTACTATCAAGTTTTGGGGTAGATTAGTTTCTTGGTTCATTCTAGCCTCTGTTGGTTTACTTGTAAGAGGGGGATAATGACTGAAATTCCTCATGGGGATAGTAATAAGG
This sequence comes from Octodon degus, assembly GCF_000260255.1. Lineage (NCBI taxonomy): Eukaryota > Metazoa > Chordata > Mammalia > Rodentia > Octodontidae > Octodon > Octodon degus. The sequence goes on along the minus strand of NW_004524586.1, from coordinate 28,736,285 downwards.
ACTATATTATGTAATATATATTTAACACAGTGTCTTACTCATAGGTAGTGCTCCAAAACTAGATATGTTTATCCTTACCTATCAAGTAGAGGGTTCCAGACTGACGTAGACACAAAATATTTCTGTTACATGGAAACTTACATACTTTACTGATCTATAAAGTCTCTGGCTTCCAAAGAGCCAATTACCTAAGACAGACTTTCTCTAATTTACTATGATCTAAGACAAACACTGAAAAGTACCATTAATGGAAGTATAAAAATTGGCCATAGATGAGCAGACAGTTCACTGTGGCTACATATACAAGTCCCATAGCAGGTGATCATTTTGGGGAAGGATAACCACTTACATTTGGGTGCCCTGTGAATATCAGGTCATCACTGTCAGGTACTCAGCATGTAGTTATTAGAGAACATACTTTGGGTATGTACTTCAGTTCATGTAAAGGAAGGTGTTTCCTTCTCTCCTACTCACAGCTTAATTTACTTACTGAAATCATTATTGTTTCTATTCTTATCCTTCTATGTTGGGGCTTGAAATCAGGGCCTTGTGCATGCTAGAAAAGTGGTCTACCACCAAGCCCCAGCCATAGACATATAAATTGAAATCTGTTCCCCATTTGGAAGATATGCAGTCAATAGCATTCCTTTGCTTTTTATTATAAGTATGTCACAACTCAGGTCCTGGTTCTCACTATCCTAGGTGAACTTTATCTTCCCATTCTGTGCAGATGGTATTTTCCCACAGACACAAGGAATAGAGGAATACTCTACCACACACACCCCACTCCAACTTAACACACAGTGCTAGGTTCACTGCACTGCACAGCACACTGGCCCAGAGTTTAAGAGAAAATCATCTGACTTTCTTAGAACTGTGGAACCTACACTAGGTTTTTAGTAAGCAAAGAGAGTTTTACGGCATGCTTTTAAGTTTAGGAGTTTAGACCAGGAGATTTGTTGGAAAGGATACCAAGAGTTTGTCCTACTTGTCCACAAAGGGTATAGCAAGAGGAGAGAAAAAAATAAATAAATAAATAAATAAAAATAAAAAAAATTAAAAAAGTTTCCTTCCTGTAAAAAAAAAAAAAAAAAAAAGAGAGAGAGATTTGTATCAACATAAAGAATGTCTTAACCAAGGAAGTGAGGGGTACCCTGTCAGCCCAAGAAAATGTGCAGTGGAGATCCAATATCTATCCTGGAAAAAATGAAGACCCAATTGATTAAAGGAAGAGATTATTCCACAATCTCTCTCAAGATTCACTCCAGGCCTGCTGGACCTGGTAATGTATGCCCATAATCCCATCTACTTGGAAGCCTGAGGTAGAAGGATATTTAAGGGAAGCCTGGACAATGGGGCAAGACTATCTATAAACAAGTTTTGTCTTGTTTTGGCAAAACCGGGGATTTGAACTCATGCCCTTGCGCTTGCCAAGGAAGGCCTTATTCCACTGAGCCATCTCCCAAGTCCCCTCAAAACAAGTTTTTAAAGCCTGGTGATATAGCTCAGTGTTTATTTTTTTCTTTCTTTTTTTGTTTATTTAAGACAGGGTCTACAGGGTCTCACTACGTCGATCAGACTTACAGTGATCCTCCTGTTTTCAGCCTCCCCAGCACTGTGATTACAGGGGTGTGCCACCATGCCCTGTCTCCCAGCGCAGAGCAGCAAGGCCCCTGGGGCCTAGAATCAAACCCCAGTTCTTGTGCTTGTCTAAGCAAGTGCTTGATCCACTGAACTATCTCACCGACATGTAAAGGACTTGCCTAACATGGCAAGTCCCTGGGTTCAAGTCCTAGACTTGCAAGAAAAAAAGAAAAAGATCACATCTAGACCTTGAATTCATAGAATCAGAGAGGGGAACTCCAAAAGCCTACTCCTTCAACCTTTTTGATCTAGGTTGAGGGGGCCAACAGAGGAGCCTGCTCGAATCCTGCAGGGACAGGTCTCAGCATGAATGCAGCTACCTGATGTCTATACTTCAGATCTAGCAGATAGGCGTGGATGTCTAAGAAGTCACCTGGCTTCCATGTACACACAACCACAACCTTGTTCAGCCATCACAGTCCTTGTAGTGGGTGGACTTGTCACATGACTCAAAGCCCCTTCAGACCTACACTCTTCCATTGCTGGCTTGTTTTATGTCAGCTTATGAATTACATGCATTAATTAATTACTGAAATCACTAAAGCTGTGATGTGGACAGTAACTTTAATTGGAAGCCAATAAGCTCTACACAGGCCTGTCATAAGAACTGCTACTGAGGCTAGGGAGATAGCTTAGTAGAATAAGCGCTTGCCTGGCAAGCACAAGGGCCTGAGTTCAATCCCTGGTTCCACCAAAAGAAAAAAAAAAGAATAAAAAAACCTGCTACTGTGAGATAATTATTTTTCTCCAAAGATTAACTCCTTTTTGATTCAAATACTAAACAACTAGATCTTGATAACAAAACAAAATAAAACAGAACAAAACCAGGTTTGCCTGTGAGGGTTGAGGAAGTCCTTCCCCATATCAGTACAGTCCCCCACACCTGTAAGGTTTCACACATGCCATACTCCAGAGGGTTCAAGTAATTGCTAGCCATAGGAATACTGCCGACACCTTGCAGTCAGAAAAGATACAAGTCCCAGAAATCTTACAGCCCTCGTGAAACCAGGTGTGTACTCAACGTAGTCTAGGTAGTCAAACAATGTAGAAAGTGGGTATTCACTGTCTCAGTTACTTTTCTCTCATTGCTAGGACAAAATACTCAACATTCAAAATTAAAGAAGGAAAGGTTTATTTAGCTCATAGTTTGTGAAGGTTTCAGTCCATAATCAGCTGGTTCCAAAGCTGAGTTGCACATGGCAGAAGGCATCAGTTCATGGCAGTAGAAAACAGCAAAACAGCAAGAGCAAGAGCAAAAGGCAGGAGTAGCAGCAACAACAGCAGCAGCAGCAAAGGTAAAGAGCAAACTTCTCTCCCTTTCCTATACTGCAGCCAGGCTATCTGCCCCAGGGTGGGTGTAGCACTCACACCCATAATCCCAGCATCACTTACACCCATAATTCCAGCATTAGATTAGGAATTAATCACAACCTCTAGAAGTCTGCCTCATGACAAGTGAGGCTTTGGGTGGATAACTAGACAAACCGTAACACTCACATCAGGACATTCCCAGTAAAGCCACAATCTTGTCTGCCTTTTAACTTCTACTCATCCCACTTTCTGGGTTGTTCTTTCTAGCATCAAGATATCTGTGCTCACCAGCCTGCATCCAGAGGCATTGAAATTTTCTTTCTTTCTTTTGTTCGTTTGTTTTCTTCTGGTCAGCTCAGCCTGCCCTGGGGGCTGGCCTGGCACAGCATGTGGTGTCAGGGATAAAACAGAGGTCCCTGCACTTTGCCTAAACAGGTGCTTTAGATTGCTGAGCAATCTTGCCAGCCCTGAAAATTAGTTACTACTCTGGCTTCTTCTTCAAACATTCTAATCTTAAATTTCCATGGCAGGTTTAAGTCTACACACATAGTAGTCCTTGATGTCCTCAAGGCACTACTTACCTACAACTCTTTTTCTGTGTAAATGAGACGGCTCATTTTGTTGCTATATGAGCTGAATCCCAGGACAATATAAACTTGTGTCCTTGCAAAAAGTCCAAAAACCTGCCAGAAATGCATTCTCCTCTCATTTGTATACACAATGAATTCATTTCCAACCCACACCCTTAGAAGCTCAGGCCCAAATCTCTGCATAGGCACTATTCATTTACAGATTATCTAAGGAAAGACAACAAGCTTGCAAAAGCTAAAAGCCAAGTTCTATGTTCTAGTTCTTTTGTTACTGGGGAGAACCTGACTGAGATCCTGGTGCTAAGACACAGGCAAGATGGTTGACATGGACTTACATTTATATATTCCGGGCTTAGCTTCTTTGCTGAAAACTGTCCCTCAGCTCTTGGCAACCAAGAAGCATTTATTAAGTTGACTACTATATAATCTCTGCTTCATGAAGCAGCACTCAGGATAAGAATGAGCTATATTAACAAATATTCAGAACACAATGCAAGCTGCAGTAAAACTATCACTGGAACAAAAGAGGACATACTGCCTGTGATGGTAGCCAGGCATGTGCCATCATACCCACACCAGAATGGCTGCAGTTAAAAGGAGTGACAATACCAGAGCTGACAAAAATGTGGAGGAACTGGAACTCTCATAGGAATAAAAATGGTACAGCCATGTAGCAGGCAAATTAATGCCCCTCAAGGGATGACTGTATTTCAGTCCCCAGAAGCTGTGAATATTACCTTATGTGACAAGAAGCCCTTTGCAGACAAGATTAAGTTAAGGCTCTTGAGACAGAGATTTCCCAGATTTCCCAGGTGAGCCCAAAGTCATCACATTGGAGATAGAAGAACTAGAGTAAGTGAATGCATGTGCCGATGGGTATAGAGGTTGGAGACAGAAAACAAAATTGTTACTCTAATCTTGAAAGTGGAAGAGGGTGCCAAGAGGAAACTGATTCTCCCCTAGGGTCTTCTCAGAAAAGCTCAGCTCACACCTAGGTTTTAAAGTTTCTGGTCTCTAGAATTAAAATGTAATAAATCCGTTCTACTTTAAGGCACTAAGTTTGTGATAATTTGTCACAACAGCAGTAGGTATGAACAAAAACCACCTTGTAAAAAGGTTTGTCATTACATGCTAAAGCTAAAGACATGCCTACCTTATGACCCAGTAATCCCACTCCTAGATATATACTTAACAGAAATGTATTTACAAAGACATTTACACAAGCATCACAATCAGAGCAGTTTTAATAAGAACAAGAAATGGAAAATAGTGTAATGGTCCATAAACAAAAAGAATGGATACAACAAATTGCTGTACACTTACACAATGTGATACCATTCAGGAATAAGAAGAAAGGAACCACTGGTACCTGTATCAATGGGTATATCTTACAGGCATAAAGCTGAGTGGAAACCATATGTGCACATGCACACACACACAAAGATATACTTGAGGCTGCAAGCAGGCATAGGGGCCGCGGGATCGATCCCCGGGCCTGCAGTGCTGGCCCCACCCCTGGGGTACGCTGAGACTGCAATTGAGACTGGGAGTGGTGGTGCATGCCTGTAATCCCAGCTCTTGGGAGGCTGTAAATAGGCAGATCACTACAAGTCTGATCTAGTAGTGAGACCCTGAACACCCTGTAGACCCTTCTCTAAAATACAGAAAAAAAAAAAAAACTTGATAGAAAACTTCTAGAGATGGCTGATGTTAATACAAACACAACAATATGAATGTACTTAATGACAATGAACTATACACATAAAATGGTTAAAATAGCAAATTTTAAAAACTATTTAAAGATTTTATTAGTACGTGTTTATAGGACACATGGTTTAAAATCATCTTGGAGGGGCAGCAAGATAGCTTAATGGACTAAGCACCTACTTTGGCAAGCACAGGGACCAAGGTTCACCCATTCTGAACAACACACCAGCCCTGCCCCTGGGGCATGCTGAGCCAACCAGTGTCCTGGTATAGTGGGGCATGCCTATAATCCCAGTGCTGGGAAGGCTGAAAGTAGGAGGATCACCACAAGTCAGAGCTGCATAGTGAGACCCTGCAACAACCAAATAAATTTTTTACTGATTTTATTGAGAAACAAATACCAATGAGACAGTTTCAAAACAGGTTAGTAGGACAGTTCTCTTAATTCAATGAGAAGAAATATTTGTACTAATAGTGTTTGGACAGGATATCATGTCTGCATCTTGTACTATGAATAACCACTATGAAGACAATAATATGCTATGTATTAATTATTGAAATTGTCCTATTAATTGGTTTTGAAACTGTCTCATTGCTATTTATTTCTCGATAAAATTTCAAAAGTAAAAAAATTAATACATTGCATATTGTCTTCGTGGTATTCATAGTACAAGATGCAGATATGATATCCTGTCCAAACACTATTAGTACAAATCTTTCTTCCCATTAAGAGAAAGTAGCTGTATATCTATTCTAATTTGTATATACAAATATATATGTATATATATATATATATGTGTGTGTGTGTGTGTGTGTGTGTGTGTATATATATATATATATATATTTCACTACAAAATGGTCCTTCATTTATATCCTCCTTTTTTGTTTAGTTTTGTCAGAGATGGGTATTCCACTGCCATTTAAATATTGTAGGTGCGTGAATTCAGCAAAATAATCCAATACAGCCCAGTAATCCATAACAGTATTGGGTTATCCATAGAATTGGCAATGTCAGAAGTTGTTGATTTGATTGAGCATTTTACAGGTCAGCATATTAATATGGCTTTACTTTTTATACCTCATTTTTATACTTTTCTGCTGGATGGTGTTAGATAGATAGAGCAAGAACTATATAACAAGAAATGTCACTTTTGTATCTGATAAGGTTAGTCAAATCCCCTCAGAATGTACCCTGAAACCCTGTACCACAGTTTGCAGATACTTTGTCACTGTCCGATGACATGGTATTTTTACTTGGAAGACCCAAAAAACTCCACCAAGAAGCTACTAGAATACACAAATTCAGTAAAATAGCAAGACACAAAGTCAATACCCAAAAGTCAATAGCATTCCTCTACACAGACAACACACTGAGAGGGAAATTAGAGAAACAATACCTTTTACAATAGCACTGCGGGAAATGAAATACTTAGGAATTAATCTACCTAAAGAAGTCAAAGATCTATTCAATGAAAATTACAGTACTCTGAAAGAAGTGATAGTAAAGGATTTCAGAAAATGGAAAGACAGTCCCGGTTCCTGGATAGGAAGAACCAACACTGTGAAAATGGCCATACTCCCCAAATTGCTGTACAGATTTAATGCAATCCCTATCAAAATACCACCAACATATCTCACAGACCTGGAGAAACAGTTCCTAAAATTTATTTGGAACCAGAAAAGACCTAGGATTGCAAAGGCAATCCTGGGCAACAAAGACAAGGCAGGAGGTATTACAATTCCTGACTTGAAATTATGCTACAAATCTACTGTGATAAAATCAGCATGGTATTGACAGAACAACAGACCTGAGGATCAATGGAATAGAAGATGCAGAAGTCACTACAAACACACTCAGTCACCTTATCTTTGACAAAGGGGCCAAACATGCTTACTGGAAGAAAGATAGCCTCTTTAACAAATGGTGCTGGAAAAAATGGCTTCCTACATGCTGAAAACTAAAACTTGACCCAGGTCTATCACCAAATACACTAAAAAATAAAATAAATCTTGGAGAGTGGGTACATGTACATAAAATAACTTGTTTCTTTCTTTTAATCTCCTTCCCTCCCTCTTCCTCTAATCCCCCATCCCGATTTTCATTCTTGTTGACATTTTTAATCATAGCTCACAGAATGGCATTATGTTTACACTCACTGAGGTTGTTAGGTTCCTATATATGGCTTACCTTTATCTATTTTACCTTTCCCTCCTTCTCACCTCTTGCCCTTGTTCCCTTGAACTACTTCTCTATTCCAAGAGATCCATTCCTTTGCTTCCTTCTAACCATCCTTTATTATTCTGTTTTTGCTTTGCCTCACTCAAATGAGAAGTACCACATGGTATTTAAGCTCATGTGTTTTATTTCACTCAACACTGTATTTTCCAGGTGCATTCATGTTTGCACAAACGTTCCAAGTTTGTCATTCTTCACAGCAGAGTAGTATTCCATCATATATATTGTTTTCTTTTTCCAATTGTCTGTTGATGGACTGCTTCCAGGATTTAGCTATTACAAATTGTGCTGCTGTAAACATTGGTATGCATGCATTGCTGTATGATGGCTTAAGCTCTTTAGGAAAGATACCTAACAGGGAGATAATATGGTCATATGGAATTTCTAATTTCAATTTTTGAGTAATCTCCATACTGATTTCCATAATAGTTGCACTAATTTACATTGCCATCAACAATGAAAGAGAGTTCCTTTTTTATCACAGCCACACCAGCATTTGTTACTGTCTGATTTCTTTTTCTTTGTATTCTTTTTTTTTGCGGAACCAGGGATTGAACTCAGTCCCTTGTGCTTGCGAGGGAGGCACTTACTCCACTGAGCCATCTCCCTGGCCCCTGTCTGATTTCTTAATGATTGCTATTCTTTCTGGCAAAGGATGGAATCTTTTTTTTTTTTTTTTTGGTAAGATGGAATCTTAGATTTGTTTTAATTTGCATTGCCAGAGATGTTGAATACATTTTCCTGTATTTGTTGACCATTTGTATTTCTTCCTCTGTGAATTATCTGTTCATAAAATGGTTAAATAGCAAATTTTATATGCTATATTTTTACCACAATAAATAAAGATATGGGGGCTATAGGGAGAACTTTTCATATGAATATATTTTAATAAAGTTCAAAAAAAGCAAGACTATAGTGAAAAGAGGTAAAACGATGGTTACCTTTAGATCATGCTAACTAGGAAGAGGCATGAGGCAACCATTTAGGTAGCAGAAATGTTTAATTTCTTGATTTAGATGTTGGTTACATATACATATATGTTAAAAATTAATCAGACTATGTATTTAAGATTTGCACAATTTCCAAATTCAAAACAAAATTTTATTTGCACATTTACCTGTATGAACATAATCAACATTGTACTGGAAAAAGAAAGAGAAAAGGGGCAAAACACCTCCTCCCTGAAGCCCTACCTCACCACACACACTTTGGTGAAGGAAAGCTTCGCCAAGTAATGAAAGATGAACAGGATACGCAAAGATGGAGAAAAGGGAATTCTAAGCAAAGGGAACAGCATGCACACAGTCAGCAGGTGCAAGAGGGTGTAAAGTGCGCTAAACACTATGAACTGGTAGTCAATGATCAGAGAAAGAAGCCTGTAAGGCTAAGAAGGAGTCCCTCCTAACATGACTGGAAACCTTATTAGCAGTTTAGATTGTACTCTCTAGGAAGTGCTAGGCAGATATCAAAGGAGATTAAAAAAAGAATGACCTGATGAATTCACGACATGGGAGGTGATATAGACAGAGAGACAGAGATCCCTAAGGTTCTTGTAGTTGGTTAGTGTCTGACTCAAGGTCCTGACCATAAGGATGAGGTTCAAGACAAGAAGGCTAGCAGAATCTATGGGTTTGACTAGGAGGGGAAGGTGTTCCAGTGCTATGTAGCTGGTGATCCTGACAGCAAGAATAATGACTGGCCACATTTTTTTCAGCCTCCTGGGCCACCTGTGGTAGATCATAACATCACAGAGCTGAAAGGGACCAATAACCTAGCACCCTGTCTCGTTTACATACAAACAACTCAATTCTATGAACCAATGCTTGCAGTCACAGTTTGTGAGGAGCAAGCTGGAACTAGAGAGCTGAGCCCTACTTCAGTGAGCATGTCCTACAGAATAGGGAACATGGCTAATTGAGCTGTGTTTCTTGATACCTCCAAACGGCTTCACCAACCTTACATCCTGCCACAGGGTTCTCTATCCTATGCTCATATCCAGGTCCCTGACAAAAATCCATGTCAACTTTTAAAGGAAAAGTTCTCCCCAAGATCCCTAAATTCTAAATAGCCAATCATTTCATTTTATGGTTTAGTGATACCTTGTATGTCAATCTGGTTTCTCCCACCAAACTGAGTAACGAATGAAAAGCTGACACAGGGATAGAGATGGGTTGGCCAACTATGCACATCCCAGAATCAACAGGTATAAATAAGTAGAAATAAGTAACTGGTAGAAGTAAGTCTTGTCTACTAGTTTCATTATCATTTTATAGACTTGATGTGTACCACAGGAGCTAATCGCCATTTCTGTTCTTGGTGGCCTACAAGTGTAAGAGACTAATAGGAAACAAATATCAAATACCAAGGCTTGTACAGGGCAAATCAAAAATAGATGAGTTTGAAGTAATATGCTTAAGATGTGAAACTTTTTCATTTCTGATCCTAATCTGGCATGGTTAGTCAACACCTAGTTAGCTATACAGCCTAATACAGGAGCCACTACAGCAATGGATACATAAGTTTAAACTTTTCAAAATTAGATAAAAGCTGAGTGTGGTGGTGCTTGCCTGTAATCCTGGCAGTAGGAAGCTGGAAGCAGGAGAAATGCAAAGCTGATGCCAACCTGAGCTACTTAAGAAGATCCTCTCTCAAACAAAACAAAGCAAAACAAATAAAAATTCAATTACCCTCCCCCTCCTCCCCCTCCCCCTCCTCCAGTACAAGGGATCAAACTTGGGACCTTGTGCTTGCCAGGTAAGTGCTTATGCCACTGAGCTATATCCCCAGCCCTATTTTTATTCTTGATCACTCTTGCCAGGAATGTACAAATTTGAATACTATAGATGCTGTTAATTGTACACTTGTTTTCAACTTCATTAATACCTGTTTTTATTTCTTCTTTCCTATATTCTTTTTAATTTGCTCTTTTGTAACATTTTGATGTGTATATTTGTATAACTGATTTGTAGTGTTTTTGTTACAATAATGCATTTGAACTCTCATTTTTTGTAAATATGGACTATGCAACCACCAACAGATGTTGATATATTTTTATAATTTTCTTTAAAAATATTTTCCAATTTGTATTATAATTTCTTTTTTCATCCATAGATTAAGAAGTCTGTTACTTAACTTGCAAACTTTAAAAAAAAATTCAGTTACTCAGTGTTCAATAGCCACCTGCAACCAATCTCTCTATGATATGGAACAATTTAGATCAAAAACATTTCCATCTCCATGGAAAGTTCTTCTGGACAGTGCAGTACCCTGTCTTAACCTCTGATTGAATTGATTATAAGAGGCACTAGGTGTCCCGTTAGCACAGTAGGTAGCGCGTCAGTCTCATAATCTGATTATAAGAGGCACTTGCTCTTAAATAATCTTTGCATGTCAAAGAGGAACAATCCTTTTCATTTTTAAGGAGTAAAGATAAAATTAGGTACAACAAAAGACATTAAATACTTCTCAATAGAAAGGCATTGGGTCCCCTAAGGTCCTTTAGTTGAAACTGAGAGAAAATGAAACAGCTAAGAGAAATTAAAATTGAACAGGATACCGTGAAACAGTCCATTTCTCAATTATTCTTCTATAGACAGGATCAATCTTATCTCAGGAGACTAGGAATATGTAGAAATTAATGCACGATTAATATGAACCAATTACTCCAGAAAAAAACATAAGTGATGAAAATTATAAAATCAAGTGAAGTGGAAATTTAGGTGGGTGAGGAAAGAGAAAAGGGAGCAGGAATTGGTTTTGCAGTAAGAAAACTGTAATTAATTTCTTTTTTTAGGGAAGGGTCTACAGGGTGTTGAGGGTCTCACTACTAGATTGAACTCATAGTGATCCACTTGTTTACAGCCTCCCAAGAGCTGGGATTACAGGCACACGCCACCACACCCAGTCTCAACTGCTGTCTCAGGGGGTCCTGGGGGTGGGGCTGGCACAGGCCAGGATCAAATCCCCAGTCCCTGCACCTGCTTGTAGGCACTTTAATCCGTTGAGCTATTTGGCCAGCCTGAAAACTACAATTAGAATTAGCAATTTATTTAAAAAGCTTTAAAAAATAATCAGAAGGGGCCAGGGAATTAGCTCAGTAGAATAAGTGTTTGCCTGGCAAGCTCAAGTGCCTGAGTTCAATCCCTGGTTCTGCCCAAAGAATGAATGAATAAATAAATAAATAAATAGATAGCTTTTATCTGAAGATACAACTAAGGTTGCTTTAATATTGGTTATAAGCTAATGAAAATAATCAGTTAAATTTTATTCATACCACATATCTCTGGTGGGAGAAAATGACCCGAGTGCAAGAAATGCTTTCACAGTGGAGGCTGGCATAATATTTCATCACCAGTCGTCATCCATGACTAGTGTTAAGGAAAGCTGAACACACACAATTAGTACTGCAGAAAAAAATCAGACCCTCTTAAGAAGTGATACTACCTGCACAAATCTATTTCCCTCTAGTCAGTGAAGTGCTAAAAATGCACACTTAGTGCTGGAAGAAGAGAACATATAGGAATCCCACTGGAGCAGAGGTAGTTTTAAAAAATGAGCACAGCAGGAAAATTCTATTTTGCCCAGGTTAAAATCCTGATGGTTATTTCAAGTTAATGGCATATATTAGTGTGTTGTTTTAAAACAGGGACACAGAACACTGTTTAATAAAGGGCTTCAGGTGCTTGGAGAACAACTCCAGGTGCAAAGACATTTTCTGCACTGTATTCATCACCTTCAGGTGTTCATTTATGTACTCCTTTCAAAAGGGATTAAAGCTGCTTATATAAAATCCAGCAGAAGTAAATATGGTAAGAAAATGAAAAGAAAAAGAAAGATAAGGATTAAAAAATGAAGCTGTAAAGAAGTTATTCCAAAGTATCTATCACAGCAACCAGGACACCACACAGGTTGGCTTATTAAACCAATAATCAATTTTTTTCTTTTTTCAATTTTTATTTCTGCCTGTCCATGTAGTTTACAATCTAAGGGAATAGTTACATGTACACATTACAGCTTATTTGATTTGGAAAGTGTTTTATTTTATATGTATGTAGTACACGGTTTACAGGGTCTCATTACACAGATGGGACCCATAGTGATTCTCCTGTTTTCAGGCCCCCAAGAGCTGGGATTACAAGTACGTGTCACCATGCCCAGTCTCAATCACCATCTTATTTCTTTTCTTTTTAATCCCTTCCCCTTCCCTTTCTTCTCCTCCCTTTTCTAGTTCCTCTGTCCTCATTTTCCATTCATATTGGTATTATTTGTCCTATCTCATATCATGGCGTATAATGTTTACATTAATTGGGGTTATTAGGTTCCTGTGCATGGCATATCTTTATTCTTTTTTTCCCCTTCCCATCCTCCTTCCCTATGACCTTTATTTTCTTGAATAGTCAACTCTTAAGGACTTTGTCCAAAGGTGAACCTGGTCTGCACACTTGTCCTGTGGGTCCTAAAGCAGATGCTGGGTAACTAGGCTTGGCCAGTAATGCCTTTTATACCCAACACTCACTCTCTCCCAACAAACCTTAGAATAAGAAAGCCAGAACCAGGCCAGAATACACTGGAACTGCCTAACAGTATAATTACCATGAATCCAGAGCCACCCCATTTCCACAATTTCAGGTCCCAAAGACAATAATCTGCATAAGGACCCCACTAGTCATAGCCTCAATGCACTCCCCTTGCCCACACTGGGAAAATCAAAAGCATCTTCTTACTTCAGGAGTTCAAGGGTCCAGCCCTACTCTGTCCTTTTGTAGAGGAGACCATTTTATCAGAGAACCTTTCCATTTGCATGCACCTCATCCACAAAGGAAATTAAAGCTGGGCTCAATACCATACCTTCATACCATACTTGATAGTACCTTAACCATATTCAATTCCATGGCAAGTTATTGCCCATGAAGTCACAAAACTCTCTGCCATGAGATGATCTGTATCAGTGCTGTCCAATGTGGAGCCACCAGCCACAGCTGGCAAATGGACATACTAGAATTATAAAATACAAACAATGTAATATACATCATTAATAACTTTTATATTAACTACATAGTTAATATAAACTATATTTCAACTATAAGTTGAAATTATGATTTTAGATATATTAAGGTTAAAAATTATACATTAGTTTCACCTGTTCCTTCTTCTTTTAGCCGGGGAGATGGCTCAGTGGAATAAGCGCTTCTCTGGCAAGCGCAAGGGCCTGAGTTCAATCCCCGGTTCCAAAAAAAAAAAAAAAAAAAAAAAAAAAGGATGATAAAGTCAGCTACATTAAAAAAATTCAAAAAATAATATAAAAATCCAAATCCTTTTTCTTTTAAATGTGGCTACTAGAAAATTTTACATTACGCATATGTAGCTAGAATTCTACTTTTATTGGCTAGCACTGACCTGCCTTATCAGTATTTTTCTTTAAGTTGACTTTTACTTCTACTTTTTACTCATTCTCACACTACTTATAAAATCATAGTTTTATACACTAGTTGTATTTTTATAATACAACTAAAGAATCCATAGAGGGGCCGGAGAGATGGCTCAGTAGAATAAGCACTTCTCTGGCAAGTGCAAGGATCTGAGTTCAATCCCCAGTTCCGCAAAAAAAAAAAAAAAAAAAAAAAAAAAAAAAAAAAAAAAAAAAAAAAAAGAATCCATACAGCTATTAACCCAAAGTTGAAAAGCTAAGTTTGTTCACATGAAATCTAAAACCCTCTTATGGTCAAACCTCCCAAGAAACACCGGTCCATAGCAGAACTACCCAAAGTGTGGCATATGGCCTAAATATGAGTGATAGTCTCCTTATTGCTCATTACTAGTCCATGATAAGGGCACTTACTGAGTATGTATTTAGAAACATTGACAGCAATTTGAAAGAATAATTTTATATTCATTGGCAACTTCAAATCTAATATTTAATCTGAGCTAATATTTACAAATTAGTGTTTGTAATTTCCATGCCTTTTATCTTTTCTAGTAAATTCTCTTTATTCTATTTTACCAAGATTAGCCAGGAGCAGATTAGAATTTAAAAAGTAAACTCCAAATTGGTCTTTACTAAAGTTAGTGTCAGGGGCTGATGAGATGAGATGGCTCAGTGGTCTAAAGAACCTACTTAGAACAAGTTCAGCAAAGCGCAGAGACCACGGTTCAATCCCCAGCACCACATGCCAGCCAGCCCCGCCCCCTGGTGGGCTGAGCTGGCCACACACACACACATAAATAAAATTAAAATAAAATTTAAAAAAATAATAAAGTTAGTGTCAGACACACTAGCCTGAAGTATCAATCTTTGATTCTTTCAGAGAAGACTCAGAAATACAGCAAAAGCCTTAAGGCTCCATCACACCCAATGTAACTTCCTAGCCAGAAAACCTGTCTTCAAAGATCCTCAATATTAAAGGCAGAAAACTGGATGAGGGCCAATTCCTAACAGACCAGGAAGTTCTATTAAATGAAACATCTCTTCCTCTAAGCATTTTAGTTATTTTTTTTTTGCTATAACTCTAAGGAATAAGGTCCTTATCACAATGGGGTGAGCAACTCTGTACTAAGGAAAAGATACATGATGTCCTTTGTCAAATGTGCACAGACAATACTGAGAATGGTCCAGAAAATATGGGAGACTCAGCCTGTATGCAAAAGAAGGTTCTTATCATCTATGGAGACACAGTGACAGGAAGGTTAAAAAAAAAAACTCCGGTGTTGAACACACTTGGATATAAAGCCTAGTCTGTAACTTATTGTGTGCCCTTGAACAAATTACTGGGTCTTTCTTAATTGTCATGTATTTATGCATGCAGCAAAATTTCAAAAAGGAACAACAACCATTCCTCTTTCGCTAGTAGATGCACACTATTCCTCACATTAGGAGGTGGAGGAGCTGGGGAGATAGCTCAATAGAATAAGCGCTTGCCTGGCAAGTGCAAGGTCCTGAGTTCAATCCCCAGGACTGGGGAAAAAAAGAGGCGGAGACTATTTCCTCTCTCCATAAATCTGGGCTGGCTTTGTAACTTGCTTTGACTATTAAATATAGCAAAAGTGACATTCTGAAAATGGGTGTGGTGATACTCACCTATAATATCAATTATTTGGGAGGCTGAAGCAGGAAGATAAATTTGAGGCTACCCTGGTCAACTTGGTGGGATCATGTCACAAAATAAAAGAATTAAAAAGGGGTTGGGATGTGCCTCAGAGGTAGAATACTGCTGGTTTCCATCCCCAGTACTGGGGAAAAAAGTGGTATTCCAACACTTCTAGCCCAGACTTAAAGAGAACTGGAAATTTATGCTCCCTCACTCTTGAAGCACAGCTGTTATGCCATTAGGAAGTCCAGGACAGATTTTCTGAAGTTAGAGATCTGGACACTAAAAGGCTATCCTGGACATTTCAAGTTCAAATTGGCTCCCAGTAAATTTGTGGCAGGAGGGACTCCAGGTGACCCAAATAGAGCAGAACAACTCAAATGAACCAACAAAGCCCCAGAATTGTGAGAAATGGTGTTTTGGAATAATCCATTACATCATAGTAGATATCTGAAACATCTCTAAAATTGGGGAGAAAAGTATAAACATAGTTGTGAAGAAGAAAGTAAAAGAATGTGGTGGTGCATACCTGTGAGCCCAACACTCTGGGAAGCTGAGGCAGGAGAACTGCAAATTTCAACTCAGCCCAGGCAACTTACAATGATGTTTAGTACATAAGTGCTCAACAATTAGCAGTAGATACCACTAATATTTGGAAGTAATAGGATTATGTGATTTTTAATTTTAGTTTCTTTTTTTTTTTTTTGAGGAACCGGGGATTGAACTCAGGCCCTTGTGTTTGCCAAGCAAGCGCTTATTCTACTGAGCTATCTCCCCGGCCCCCTTAAATTCTAGTTTAAGGGCCAGCCAAATAGCTCAGTGGGTTAAAGTGCCTGCAAGCAGGTGCAGGGGCTGGGGGTTCAATCCCTGGGCCTACCATACTGGCCCTGCCCCATGCTGAGACAGCAATTGAGACTGGACATGGTGGCACATGCCTGTAATCCTAGCTCTTGGGAGGCTGTAGACAGGTGGATCACTATGAGTCCGATCTAGTAGTGAGACCCTGAACACCCTTGTAAACCTTTCTCTAAAATACAAAATAAAATTTTAGTTTAAAAGCTTTGACATATAATTTGTCCAGATCTGTTATATAAATCAAGCCCCAAAGACATTCTGTACATATATTTATAGGGTTGTACACATGGTTGAGCACATGAATAGCTATTCATCAGTTCTAAAGCACTCACAGTAACAGAGCATTTATTCACATTTAGTATTTACTAATAACAGAAATGAGGCTCAGAGAAGTGTAGTGAATCCCCTAAGCTGCAGAGGTCACCACAGACAGCTGGGGCTATGATCCAGCCCTATTCTCCTACCCCATGCTCTTCTATTCATGATGACCCCATACATGCATGCCCAATGAGACAGTCATGAATGTATCATGGGTAGTTTGAGCTGGTAGGAACATGGTAACCTAGTATACAACTTCAAAAGTCCTCGCTTATCTTATTAAAAAGTTTTTGCACATAAAAAGAAGTCATCAACAGAGTGAAAAGAAAACATAGTGGGGAAAATTTTAGCCAACTGTCCCTCACACAAAGGACTTATATCTAGAACACTTAACTGAAAAAAGTCACGCCCTCCCAATTCAAAGATCCAATAAAAAAATGGGCATCTTTGGGCCAGCCAGATAGCTCAGTGGACTAAAGCACCTGCTTAGGCAGGCTCAGCAACTGAGGTTTGATCTCTGATATGCCATGTTGGACCCATACCCGGGGCACGCTGAGAATGGGCGTGGTGGCATATGCCTATAATCCCAGCACTTGGGAGGCTGAAAACAGGAGGATCACTGCAAGTCCTATCTATGTAGTGAGACCCTGTAGACTCTGTACTAAATATATAAAAAATGGGCATCTGAGATGAATACACACGTTTCTCCTTTTTCTCCTCTTAATTTCTTACATATTTCTTTTTTTCTTCTGATTTTGTATGCATGTATCTGTTGATACAAATAACTGGTTGGAAGACAACACTATGCATTACAACAAATACTATGAAATTTATATTACTTTGTTAAGTGAAATTCTATATCACTTGTAATTTATGTTTTAATACTATTTTGTACTCTCTTTATAAAATAAAATAAGTGAAATAAATCAGATTCCCATGTGTAAACATCACACTGTCTCCCTAGTGTAAGAAGTTGAAGGAGTAAATAAAATCCAAAATGTGGGCCAGGGAGATGTCTCAGTAGAATAAGAGCTTGCCTGGCAAGTGCAAGGGCCTGAGTTCAATCCTCGGTTCCACAAAGAAAAAAAAAGATCCAAAATGTACAACTGATGTGAAAGGGAAAGAAACTGCTCAAAAGTATAAACAACTGGGATGCTGGAAAGGAGAAAAGAGAAAAAAAAATATATATATGTATATATGACAGCTAGCATAATTATGCTACTACTTCCTATTAGTTCACTGAAAGGTTTGTGCTTATATTGTTTGATCAATTTTTTTTATGAATTTAAGACAGGGTCTAGAGGGTGTACAGGGTCTCACTATGTGCATTGTACTCATAGTGATTCTCCTGTTTTCAGCCTCCTAAGTGCTGGGATTATGGGCGCACTACCACGCCCAGTCTCCATCAGTGTCTCACTGTGCCCCAGGGGCAGCACTGGCATAGCACAAAGGGGATCAAACCCCGGCCACTGTGCTCTGCCTAAGCAGGCGCTTTAGTCCACTGAGCTATCTGGCTGGCCCTGTTTGATCAATTTTAATACCTATACTTTGTGATCTAAGCAACTACTTTGAAGTTAACAATATGTAATATAATAAACATCGTTAATTTCCTATTATCTTATTTTGAAATTCTGTATCATTGGTTTTGCAATTTAAAATTTAAAAAAGATATGAAACATTCATCACAGGGATTTTGTACCTGTACATGATATAGCTTGCTCTTTCCCCTGTCCTCCTTTCAGCCCCTCATCCTCTTATTTATAAATGTTCTGTTTCCATTTCTTTCCTTCTACTTTTTTTTCTTTCCTGTCCCTTCCTCCCTTTCCCCCTCCCTCCTGCCTTATTCTCCTTTTATTAAACTAGCATTTAAATTCTATCTGGGACATTATGTAATGAGGGAGGGCAGTCTTAAGAAGGGAATTCTCATTACCCACTATGCACAGTGGGGTCACAGAAGTGGTCCATAATTCTCTTGGTAAAGGTGAGTGCATGGCTGGCCTTTCCTTGAAAGGGGCCATTTTAAGAGCACTGGCAGTATTCAATCATACATACTTGAAAACAAGCCTCTTTATTTTTGCCTTTACTTCCTGTCAGGTTGAAAATTAAGGACAACTTCAGATGAGTAGAACACACTCTGACCTCTGACCCTCTCATTTGAGACTAATGTCCAGAGGTGTGTGTGTGCTTGCGCGTGCATGTGGTAGTATTTAAATGTAGATTGATGTGGAAAGTTGTATTCAGGTTTTTAGTATTTTACTCCCTGAGGAGTAAGGTAGTATGGGAGCAGAAAAGGCAAGGCCTTAGGGCAAAAGCAATTCCTGGACCTCAAGGGTAAGGAGCACAGAAAGATGGTTTCTAAACCTCTGGTGAGTGCTCGCTTCGGCAGCACATATACTAAAATTGGAACGATACAGAGAAGATTAGCATGGCCCCTGTGCAAGGATGACACGCAAATTCGTGAAGTGTTCCACATTAAATCAATCAATCAATCAATCAATCAATCAATCAATCTCTGGTAAATGAAGAGCCACCCATGACCTTCTAGGTGATCACATCATGTGTATGCATGAAAGGCTGAGGACTGCCAGGAAAGATACCTAGGGGGCATTATAGACAGAATAAATCAGTGGATAGGAGATGAGGGAGAATGAGGAATAATGGCTAATTGGAACAGGATTTCTTTGGAGTGTGGTGAAAATGTTCTAAAATTGACTGTACTAATGGTAATACCACTCTGTGAGTACTAAAACCCACTGAACTGTTCATTTTTAGTAAAATGTATAATATATGAATTTTATCTCAATAAAGCTTTTATTACAGAAATAAGAGAAGGGTAAAAATTAAGAGGTGGATGTAACAAAGGAGAAAGAGGGGCTCCAAAGGGTTGTCTGCATGCTACAAGGCACCAGCCTATTTGGTATTGAAAATAAAGGGGTGTTTTTTCAGATGGTGAATGAACCCAGTACTAACTAGAAGCTATGAACGCTGGAACAGACCTTGCCATACCAAGGACTTTCAGGCATTTGGCATGACTATAGTTCCCTCATTTTGTTCATGCGTACCTCACTTATATCTGGTTTTCATTTGCTTAAATCATAACCTTAACTCTGCTAATCAGAAGGCTTTTTTAAAGGGGAAAAGGTCGTAGGCAAGAAGCAAACAAATGCTTCCCAACAGAAAAGCAAATCAGAACTTGTATTCAGACTTATTTCAGAGAAGATGTAGGGGGAATCCAGAAGCCTAATCTGCTCCAGAGCCTCACATGATGATATGGTGAATTCCATATGCCAAGGGAATGTGCAGCATGCCTCAGATGTGAGGCAGAGAGCAAATGATTCTCTCCTGGGCCACAATACACCCATAAAATCTTTCTTCTGGCACAATTCTTTTCCAAAGGAGTGTGGAAAGCAAAGCCAGAAGGAAGTTTTCAACTTTAAAGCTAACTCAAGCCAGGCATGGTAGTGCCTGTTATTCCAGCACAGGGAAGCTGAGGCAGGAGGATCTGGAATCTCAAGGCCAGCTTGGGCTACAGAGTGAGCTCAAGGTCAGCCTGTAATCTTTAGTGGGACCTCCAAAAAAAACCCCTAACTCAGCACACAAATGATTGCTCCAAACCAGGCAAAATCATCCTGCCACCAGTCACTATATCTCATCAAATCCTCTTCCAAAAGCCCACTAGGACATTTACCAACATCTCCCAGAAATGCATCCTTGTATTTCACCTCCCCAAATCAACCCTGTGACTTCTTTTGTTAAGGCAGTTAATGGAATTACTGCAGAAGATGAGACACTTTAAAAAAAAACACTGCAGAAGGTGGACCACCTGTAAAAGAGGAAGAAAGGTGAAGAAAAAAAAACACAGCAGAGGATATGACTCAGTAGGTGAGCGCATGTTTACTCTGCACAAGGCCTTGGCTTCAATACTCAGCATCATACTACACCCCCTCCCAAAAGTAGGAATGTGTTTGGGCTCAGACACACACCTCAAAATATGAATGTAGGAGAATAGAATATGGTACTCCAAAATAGACTTCTGTGGCACAGTTTGGGCTCCTTATTCTAAGAGGCAGAAAAGTAGCTCTTTTAAGATGTTGTGAGGGGGCCTGCCCCTTAGCTCAGTTCTTTAAGTGGCTGCTTCCACAAAGCAGTCAGGCTCAGGTTGCTGTGGTTCGATCCCCACAACTCAAGTCAGCCAAACCTGCCCTGAAGGCATTCGGAGAAAAAAAAAGATGTTAAAAAGATGTTTTGAAGAAAAAATTGACATCTATGAGGGAACTCCGTACTAATATATATCTATCAGGAAGTGAGCTGGCTGCTTCAGACAGCTTCTATTACCTGAGAGACTTACCTGCATTAGAAGCCAACCTCTATTTATCATACATTCGATCCCCTCACCCTCCCACAACTTGTGTCCCTGCCACCACTCAGAAGCTCCAAAGTCCTATTGGGTTGTGTAGCACAAGATGCTATATGAAGTTGAATCACCTGGCTCTTCCTCAAGTCTCACATTTTCTTGGACTTTTATTAGTGTATATATAATTAGGCACATTTTCCCCCCATTAATCTCTTTTAAGTTAACTTAATTCCTAGTGAAAGATTGTAGGAGGTGAGGAAAGACATTTTCCCTACAAAAGACACTTTCGATGGTGAGAGAGTCTTTATGGAGTTTGCCCTGAAAGTGCTGCTAAGTCCTGTACTGCCTTCACTAAACAAAGCTAGGAGCCTAAAATGGTACAAAAGCAATTTTGTACCATTACCTCTTGACCCAGTGGTTCTTTCCACTGTCAAAAGAACGTTAGAGCAATGTATGCTCAAACTCTGCCTCCTTAAATCCAAGCAGTTTTAAGATCAAAGTGTTCAAGCATGGTTTTAAACTCCACTGTGAGGACCAAGGGTGTAACTCAGTTACAGAGTGCTAACCTAGCACGTGTGAGGCTCTGGGTTCAATTTCTAATACTATACGAGAATAAATAAGTACAACTTTAAAAAAGGATAAAGGATAAATCAAACCAAACTCTCAATCTTTGATATTAAGCCCCAACCTACTTTGAATTCCTGGGGGAGCTTCCTTGGACTTCTAGCTTATACCCATATTTAATACTGCTCCAGGTCAAAGTATGAAAGAATGTGGGTAGAAGGACACCAAAGAATCCCATGTTTTGGGTGGAGAGATAGCTCATTGATCTAAGTGCCTGCCTGGCAAGAACAAGGACCTGGATTTGGTCCCTGGTACCACATGCCATGCTGGCCCCAAAACCCCAGGCACTCTGTGCTGACCACCCAAAATGGGTGTGGTGGTGCATGCCTGTAATTCCAGAGCTGGGGATGCTGAGATAGCAGGATCATTGTAAGTCTCAACTGCGTAGCAAGACCTTGTATCAAAAGAATAAAAATTAAAATTAAAGAAAATAATCCAATTTTTTTAAAGGAATCCCATCTTCCTTCAAAACAATCACCTCCTTACTAAAAAATCAGAGAAAAGTTCTAAAATGTCCTAAGTTTAATTATGAAGGGCTAGGAGAAAGAGGAAAAGATGGAGGTTAATCAAAACAGTATCTTATATTCCTAAATGTATGTTGAAATTTTAACTCAATTCTTGTCAGGTATCCTGCTTGTAGTCCCAACAAGTGCCAGAGGCAATGGTTGCTTCCCCTTGTGCCCAGCTATCACAAAGCCTCTGGCAATACTTTTATCAAGAGTTGGGGCCGGGGAGATGGCTCAGTAGAATAAGAGCTTGCCTGGCAAG
>NW_004524586.1:28689499-28713694 GCF_000260255.1 Octodon degus | reverse complement strand
GAAAAAAAAAGAAAAAGAAAAAAGAAAAGAAAAGAAAAGAAAAGAAAAAAAAAAAAGAGTCAGTGTAGGCTGGGGATATAGCTCTCTAGTGTAGTGCCTGCCTGGCAAGAATGAGATCTAGAGTTTGATTCCTAGTACCAAAAAAAGTCAACGTAGATTTAATGAAAATAATTTGTACCTCCCTTCCTCAAATTTCCATCATAAAATAGTCTGGATTTTTAGATCTAGTGGACATTTTTTCAACTGCCAAGAGCAATAGGGCAAATGAGTTCAACTCAGTAAAATATTTACCTGCAGAATCCATCAGAAAGCTCAACAGACCTCAGGAAGCATGCTTTGTAGTTCCATTACCTCAAACTTCTCCACTGACATATTTCTTTAATCCAATTCATGAGTATTGGACACTCAACCAAGCATAACTGCTCCCAGTCTAATGCAACCAGCAAGTACTGGTTACAGACCTATCCTACACAAAAACTCTGAGGAAGTGTAGGATGACTACTCAGATACCTTCTGTAGCTGATGGCACTGTGGCAGGCACCGAAAACTTTGACCCAGGCTTTTCCCTCAGGCTAACAATCTGATAAACATATGGGTAATAATGATTAATCAGCTCAAGTACTTCTTATGTGACAGGCACTGCTTTAGAGCTACTGACTGCTTTATTCTCAAAATCCTGCTCTATTGCCCAGTGTTGCTCTTCAGCCCATATGAAAGGTGAGAAAACTAAAACTCAGGTCAAATAACTTCCCAAAGTTACACAGAAGGAAGAACACTGCTGGTATTCACACCCATGCAGTCTGGATTTCAATCTATTCCTCTATTAGCACCCATACCTACAAGCAAAGACTCCTACATACCATGGTGCTCAATGAACAAATAACTAGGGGAATTAGAATATTAACATAAGTAACACAAGCAGAAAAAGTGTTTTACTGGAGGTACTACAGGCACAGACAGGAGGAAAGTACTGTACATTAATTCTGACTGAAAGGGTCCAGAGAAAGTGAATCTCTGAAGGGAAAAGGACAGGGCATTTCAGGCCTAGAGGAGCAAAGGACCTATGTGACAATGATGCAGTCTGACATGACAATTGAGATCTTGAGATCCTATCTTCTGGCTAATGGTATGTAAGCAGATAGAAACAATAGGTACTTACTTCTCATTTGTTATACTGTACACAACACAAGCACTAAAAAGAACAGTATATTTTATAATTTCTAACCTGGGGGTAAGTAAAAATAAAAGAAAAGCAACACCACTGGTGAATAATGGGAATGAACAGGGGAAATCAATATGGCCAGAGGAAACAACCAAAAATATTCCCTTGCTGATTCCTATAACATCTCTTAGGAAAACCACTCATCCACTTGTGTCCCCCAACTGTGCTAAATTGAGAGCACCTAAGTATCTCAGGCCTTTTGCAGCTCTTACAGTAGTCACCACAAGCTCAGGAATGGATTCCACACGGTATGACCTTGGCCAAAATTATCAGTATCTAGGATAGATCACAATAAAATCTCAAGAACCAACATTTTTCTTAGGATGACATTTTCTAAGACTTAGCCTCACTAATTCCAAAAGTACAAACCATCCTACCACCTGACACCTAAATTGAGCGTTTCAATTTACCATGTCGATCTTTAGTACTTTAAACTTTCACACATTTCTGGGGTAATGAAGCAGCAAGATCCCAAGTTTGAGCTCAGCCTGGATAACTTAGCAACTTAGTTAGATCCTCCCTTAAAATAACAAGTAGGGGCCGGGGAGATGGCTCAGTAGAACAAGTGCTTGCCTGGCAAGCGCAAGGGCCTGAGTTCAATCCCTGGTTCCACCACTAAATAAATAAATAGTAAAAAGGGCTGGGTATATAGCTCAATATGAAGGCCCTAGGTTCAATATCTAGTACTGCAAAACATTACTTTCACATAACAGGTCTTTCACTATTTCCAATTTTTCCTTTTTTTGAGGTACCAGGGCCTGCATATTGAGTTATATCCATAACTTTTTGTTTTTTAAACTTAAATTTTGAAACAGGGTCTTACTATGTTGCCTAGTATGAGCTCAGACTTGCAATCCCTTCTGCCTAAGCCTCCCAGAATGTTGGGATTACAGGTGTGTACAAACATGTCTCGTTTATTTCCAATTTCAAGTGAAGAAAAGAGCTTTATACTAATCTTAATTTCAGCAGCGTACATGAAATGATTCTACACTAGAATTTCCAAACACAATTTATCAAAGACTGTCTTAGCTGTTCACGGATGACACGACTGTAATTCCAGCTACCCAAAAGGATGAGGAAGGACTGTGAGTTGAGGCCAGCCTGGGCAACATAGTGAGACTCTCATTTCTCAAACAACAACGAAAAGAAATAAGTAAACCTCTACTTAAGTTCCTTCAGATAAATTAAAATCCCCAGATAAATTGAAGGTCCAACCATGGAGCACTATATGAACCTCTGATTAGTACAACAAACACTGAAATAAACTAGTATTTAAATTCTCAAACATACAAACTCCAATAACTTCCCCTTTTCAATGTTTTACTTTACAAGTGTCCCTTTGCCAGGGAAGACAAGGTCTGGCAGTTGGGTTCTGGGCTCTTCCCTAGTAGATGCAGCTTGAGTTTCTCAAGCAAAAAAGTGAAATACAGAAACACAGGTTTAAAAGGTTTTTAATATATATCATTCTGTGATATTTATTAGCTTTGCCTTTAGTAAAAATGATAAAATCACAAACTGAAAATGATTTAAGTCATCCCCTGATGCAACAGAAGGCCCAGTCAGAAACCATTGCCTCTTACTCCAATGAAAACCATGTTTATTTTTTGTTTGTTTGTTTGGCAGAACTGGGGATTGATCTCAGGCCCTTGCACTTGCCAGGCAAGCGCTTATTCTAGTGAACCATCTCCCCGCGCCGAAAACCATGTTTTAAATGACAAAAAGTTTCACCTTTTTTCCTTTTCTTGATATACCTTATGTAAAACACTCCTATCTTAACTATGTGATAATTCAACAAATCATACAAAGATTTGCTGTTTTTGTATGCTTGCTGGACTATAGTAAAAAAAAGTTAAAAAATAGCTCATATTTAAATAAATAAGTAAATGGTATTTCAAGTAAAAATAGCATGAAATCGGTTTCCAAGTTGCTTACACCCCCGCACTACCTGTAACCACTTGACAGAACATAAGCACCAGAAGACTCCATACCTGCTTATTAAATTCTGCTGAATGTCCTCACAAAACCCGGCTGCGGTGGCCAGTATGGGGCCAGCTCTCCTAGGCTCTCAGCAGCAGCAGCCTTATTTGCTGTGCTGTCACGTGAAGGGGCCTCGACCTGGCCAGATACCTGGCAGCCTATTATCCTAGACTTCAAAGAGCATATGGGTGGCAGGGGGTACACATAGCCCAGGCCGCTCCCTCGGTCCCTGCTCCATCCCTGTCATGATGTGGCCCACTGGTTTTGTTCTCCGCGGACAGGAAGAAGCGCAAAGCTGGGCCACACTTTCAGCGTGGGCTGCAGCTACCGCTGGTGCGTGTTTTCCAGGACGCAAAGAAGGCGGTTGAGCAGGCCAAGGAGAAAGCTAGGAGAACGCTTGGGTCACCTCAATGTCCCCCACACAGGCTCTTTCTCGAGCATTGGGACTAGCATCCCAGAACCCGTTTGGACACCAAACGTAAGCCCGGTTATCTCCATCCCAAACACACCTCCTACCCACCCACAGCCACCCTCTGAGGTAACCATTCCCCGGGTCTATACCAGAAGGGATCCTAGTCACCTGAAGAGAGAGGAGCGCAACCTGGAGGAATTCCGCACACAGATAAACTCAGGCCCGGCAAGGGGCTTTTACCATACTCTGCGCCCCCACCCCCATGGTTCTTAACTAACGCCTTTCGTGGCCCATCCCGCCCCGCTCCCTCCCCCCCTCTGGGGGGTCCTAAACTGGCTCCGCTCGGGAACTCCGAAGGCCCTACCTGAAGGACGGTGGTTGGGTGGCAATGTCCGCGCAGTGCCCGACTCAGTTGTCTTCCCGGGAAGCAGAATGCCCCTCGAAGTCCCCTCAGCCCGAGCGCCGGACCCGAAACTGCCGCGGCGCTCCATCAGAATACGCCGGCCGCACAGGCGCACTGCCCAGCCCGCCGCGCCACACCAGTTTCGCGCACGCCCGCACGCGCACGCGTTCTAACAGCACGCGCGCACCTCTCCCTCTGGCGGGCTACGCCGCACGAGACCCTCGCGCACCCGCATGCGCATCAGCGTTCATAAAAATAATGCGCGTGTGCGCATGCGCAGTGTGCACGTGCTATGGGCCCAACGGTTCTCACGCCTCACGCAGCGTGCACGTGCAATACGCTCAACAGTCCTCCCACAAGGCACCCGCGGGTCCTTGCGGCTCACGGTATGTAGGATGTACAAACGAAATCTGAACGCACGTGTGTAGTTTGAACCGTGCTTACTCTGCAGCATGCGCATGCATCGTGCGTACCGAAAACATGTATAAATGTAGGTTGCAGTAACAGCGTGCGCAAATATCCTCACCGTGTAAACAGTGCACACACACTGTACACACACATATTCATCCAGAATAAACACATACATATCTTGCACATCTGTATATGAAGTGCTGCCATTCTGATTACCGTTTCCTCAAGCAAGTGCCACACGTATGGGCACCATAGGACACGTCCTCCAAACACGAGTTCCAGTTTTTTTTTTTTTTTGGGGGGGGGGTGCCGCTCATGATGCCTTCAGGGCAGGTCTGGTTTGGCTTGCCGATCTGGGATGGAACCACAGCATCCGGATCCTGACTGCTTTGTTTCAGCAGGCACTTAAACAACTGAGCTAATGGGCACCCCCCCCGGGGGGTTCCAGTTCTTGAGGAGCAGGAAATGCTAAGTGAAAACCCCCACCAGCACGTGTGGCCCTCACCCACGGAGGCATGCCAGGGCAGACTTGTAGGCTGTGCGGGTCGCTATTCAAGGAAAAGCAGAGCGTGGACGCACATTTCAAAAATCTCCTGGAAGAACACTTCTCTGGGAAGGCGTTCACAAGAAATTGCTAAACTTGTTGTCTTGGAAGTACATCTCGGGAAGGCTAGAGGAACCTTTCCCTCCACACACACATCCTTTTACTCCTGCCACGAAATTTATTTTTTTCAGGAACATTGAAGGAGCTAGAGGTGTAGTTCAGCGGTGCTTTCCTAACTTGTGTGAGACCTTTTGTTTGATCTCCAGCACCACAGTAACAACCAATCATACCCGAAGAAGCCATTTTTTTGTAATGTATTTAGTACAGGGTCTACGGGGTTTCACTACACAGTTTGGACTCATAGTGATCCTCCTCTTTTCAGCCTCCCAGGCACTGGGATTACAGGTGCACCCCGGACCCCCGTCCCTACATAGGCCTGCAGGCGCTTGCTGAGCTCTCTGACTGGCCCCAAAAAAGCCATCTTTGTCTGGCCACCTGAGGTCTCCAGGTGTTTACCGTCTGTCAACTGATAACTCTAGGATGTAGGTTGGACTATTTATTTTGTTTTGACTACTGCGCAGAGCTCAGGGCCTTCACACTGACACAGTGAGGTATAGTGCTAGCCTTTTTTTTTTTTTTTTTTTTGGCAGAACCAGGGATTGAACTCAGGCCCTTGCACATAGCAGGGAAGTGGTTATTCCACTGAGCCATCTCCCCAGCCCATGCTAGCCAATTTTATTATTTGTTGTTATTGAGACAGGGTCTGCCTAAGCTTGTAGCCCAGGCTGGACTTGAAAAAAAAAATTGAGTCTCTTCATGCACTTTAGTCCAGCCCAAACTCACTATATAGCCCAGAGTGCCCTCAAATTCCCAGCAATCTTGCTCCACTTAGACCTGCTGGGCTTGAACTTTCAGTCCTGACCCAGCCTCCTAGAGTGCTCCTAGTCTGGAAGTTTTTATTCCCATCCTGGGAGAAGTAAGAAATACATGATTACGAAAGAATTTGAGTCCAGGTGTGGTGATACATGCCTGTAATCCTAGCTACTAGGAAGGCTGAGGCAGGAGGATCACAAATTTGAGTCCAGGCAGGGGAACTTAAGAATTTAGCAAGCTCTTCTCTCAAAATTTAAAAAATAAAAAGGGTTTGGGATGTACCTTATTGAGAAGACCCTGAGTTCAGTCCCCAGTACTGTAAAAAAATTACAATAATTAAAAAATAAAATTGGCCGAGAATGTAGCTCAGTGGGAGACTCCTGGGATTGACCCTTGCACACTCATGCCCACACCAAACAAATGAAGTTGAGTATTGGGTACAAATTTCTTTGCGGGATAATGGAAATGTTCTAGAATTAGGGTAATATTGCACAACTGTAGGTATGCTAAAACATTTGCATTAAACAAATGAATTTTATGGTGTGTAAATTATGTTTCAATTTAACATGAAAATGGAGGGAGCTGAAGCCCTCAGAAATTGGCATCTGGGACTCAGAAGATAGCTTGGATAATCCTGTTGTGGGACAAAAATATTTCCTTGATCTGTTCGTGACACACCAAAACGTGTGCCTGGAGCAGGATGCAAGTGTACTGAGCAAGCGAGAGGGAATTAAGAGACAAAAATGAGCAGAGAAGCAGGCAAGTCAGGGTCAGCATCTGGAGCTGTACAATCAAGTAAAGTTATTAAGAACACGGGGACTGCTAAAATTTTTCTTTCAAAATTTTATTATTTTTTTTTCAGAACCAGAGATTGAACTCAGACCCTTGTGCTTGCCAGGGAAGCACTTATTCCACTGAGCCATCTCCCCAGCCCCTATTAGTGTATGTTTGAGATGTAGAAATTACTATAATTTCCTGATCATTTTGAGCATTATTTCACTTCCTTTTCTCTGATCTTCTAATTTCTTTTTTGGTGGAACTGGGGATTGAACTCAGGCCCTTGCACTTGCAAGGAAAGCACTTATTCTACTGCGTTATCTCCCTAGCCCCATGATCTTCTTTCTCTTCCCCAAAGCCTACCTCCACTTCCTACCATTTCTTTACTCATTAATTTGCATTTTTGGATTTTCCATATAAGAGGAACCATGTGATATGTAACTGTAACTGATTTATTTCACTTAACACGATGGTCTCAAAATACAGCAATTTTCCTACAAATAATTTCTTTCTTCATGACTAAATAATATTCCAGTGAATATACATACCACATCTTTATCCTTTCTTCTGTTCATTGGCATCTAACGTACTTCCAGAGCTTTGTTATAGTGCACTGTGCTGTTACAAATATGGGTACACATAGATCACTGTAGTATGATGTCTTTTTTTTTTCTGCAGAACCGGGGATTGAACG
The DNA here is from genome assembly GCF_000260255.1 of Octodon degus. NCBI lineage: Eukaryota > Metazoa > Chordata > Mammalia > Rodentia > Octodontidae > Octodon > Octodon degus. The sequence goes on along the minus strand of NW_004524586.1, from coordinate 28,706,381 downwards.
CAGGCCCTTGCGCTTGCCAAGGAAGTGCTTATTCCACTGAGCCATCACCCCAGCCCGATGTCTTTAATTCTTTGGGGAATATACCAGAGAGGTATAGTTAGGTCAAATGGAGGTATAGTTAGGTCAGTTAGCCAAACAAGAGGAGGTGAAAAACCTCTATAACCAAAACTATAACTCTGAAGAGATTGCAGAGGGTAATTAGAAAATAAAGATATCAGGGGCCTGGGAGATAGCTCAGTAGAATAAGCGCTTGCCTGGCAAGCACAGGCTCCTGAGTTCAATCCCCAGTCCCGCAAAAAAAAAAAAAAAAAAGAAAAAGAAAAGAAAGATATCCCCTGTTCCTGGAATAGTAAAATTAATCATTAAAATGGACACATCAACTAAAGCAGTATTTAGATTTAATTCAATACCTATTAGAATATCAACATCCTTCTCAGAACTGGAAAAAGTCATAAAATTTATATGGGGCTGGCCAGATTATATAAATATAAATTTGTATTAGGCCAGCTCAGTGGACAAAAGCGCCTGCTTAGGCAAAGCAAAGCAGCCGGGGCTCAGTCCCCGTGTGCTGTGCCAGCCCTGCCTCTGGGCCTGCTGAGAAGGTAACTGAAACTGGGCATGGTGGCATGTGCCTGTAATCCCAGTGCTTGGGAGGCTGAGAGCAGGAGAATCACTAGGAGTCCGAGTTATGTAGTGAGACCTGTACACCCTGTACCAAATCCATAAAAAAAATTTTTATATGGAAGTAAAAGAAACAGAATAGTCAAAGCAATCCTGAACAAAAAGAGCAAAGTGGGAGGAATCACGTTTGGAATTCAAATTATATTATGAAGCTATAGTAACAAAAATAGCATGATGACAAATAGCTCAGCAGGATTAAAGCGCTTGCTTAGGCAGATGCAGGGGCTGGGAGTTCGATGCCTGGGCCTGCTGGCCCCGCCCCTGGGGCACCCTGAGACAGTAATTGAGACTGGATGTGGTGGCCCATGCCTGTAATCCCAGCACTTGGGAGGCTGAAAACAGGAGGATCACTACGAGTCTGATCTACATAGTGATATCCTATAACCCTGTCCTACATACAAAAAACAAAAAATAGCATGATAGTGCCACTAAAATAGAGAAATGGAATAGAAAACACAGAAATAACCTGAAAAGGGGCCAAAAAAAATACACTGAGAAAGCCTAAGAAACAAGTACTTCAAATTGAAAAGCTTCTGAACAGCAAAAGAAACAAAATCAAAAGGGTAAAGAAACAACATAGGGAATGCTGTGAGGGATTCAAATTCACTTTTCTTTGTAGCTTTCTCAGTACTATCTTTGTCTTTCCCTCAATGGTTTATAAAGCTGCTTATCATATATTAAATTCATATATACAAAGACTTGCTTCTGACCTGATCTTTTTTTTTTGGCGGAACCGGGGATTGAACTCAGGCCCTTGTGCTTGCCAGGCCAGCGCTTATTCCACTGAGCCATCTCCTGGCCCCCTCTGACCTGATTTTGCTAGTTTCTGCATTTTGTACTGATTTACGGTGACTTACTGTCTGCAGTTCATGCTTCTCATTTTCTGTATGTATGGTGCTAATGACTGACCTTAGGGCCGTGTGCATGCTAAGGACACGTTCTATAAGTGAGCTACATTTTCAGGCCTGAGTACTTTTAAAAATTGGGCTGAGACATTAGTTATGCCTGTATTAATCTATTTTACAGTGTTTTCTAGTTCTCCCATCCTCAAATCCTAACATTAATTGGAATTAAACTCAAAGATTAATTTGAGATTTCATTTTTAATAACACTGCCAGACCATCCAGGAATACAACATATTTTGTTCTAAATGAAGTTTCTTGGCTTTCCCCCATTAATTTCCTAAAAATCTTTACTCACAAGGTGAATACCTTACAATCTACTTGTTTTGTGCTATAATGGCAGAATGAAGCAGTTGTTAGAGACCACATGATCTGCAAAACCTAAGACAGTTACTATTTGGTCCTTTACAGGAAGTCTTTAATTCATAATTTATACTTAAGAATCGATAATTTTAAAAAATAGTGGTGGTAATTTTAGTTCCTGGATCCTAATTTTCCTTCGAAGTGCAACTGGATCACTGGCAAAAAATGTCAAACTTTGCTTTAAGTGATGAGCCCATTTGTGAGCTAGTTCTATCATTAATGGTTATGCACGTTTTCCACAACTTTGTAAGTGCTTATGGTTGGTATTAGTACATATTGGCTATACAGGTTGATGGTTTTCCTTTTAGCATTCTTCCGTGTACATAACATACTTGGATCATTTCGACCTCATCAATCTCTTGGCCCCACCCACCCACTAGTTCCATATTTCGGGCAGGGCTTTCAATGAATGACTATATATAAATCTAAAACTGCATGTATTAATAATAAACCCAATGCTATACATACTTCTAATGAAAAGTGAGAATAACTCAAATTTGTGATGGCATTCAAATTTTTGCCAATCTCTTTGGCTTAGCAGAAGATAGTCACGTATCTACTTTTGTATTTGATGTGTTGCAATAGGTGTTCTGGTCAAAGCATATGAAATACTATGGCTCAAGGACAGGATTCAGAGCTCTAGAATCCCCAAGCATGTGAGGGGCTCCAATGGGAACGGTAGTTCTGTGTCCCTTCCCCATTTCTCTCTTGATCTAGCCATTCATCAGTATCTTTCACCATATTTTTTTGCACTGGTAACAAAGAGTAAATGTATCCCCCTGAGTTCTGTGAGTCACCCTAAAAATTAATCAATCTCAAGAAGGGGTTGTGAAAACCTTGATGCTGTAGGTCAGAAACACAGGTAAACAACTTGGAGCTGGCGATCAGCATCTGAGGTTGTGTTATGAGTTATAGCCTTGGAGACTGAGCTATCTCCAGTTAGTATCAGAACTAAATGGTATAGGACAATCAGTGTCAGCCTTCTGTAGAAGTGACTGCTTGCTTAGGACGTGAGGAAGAAATCCAATTATTTAATCACAGAAATCCATGTTGATCGACAGCATAGAAAAACTGAATTTAGCTTTTTCCTCAATATTCTCACAGACATTTATTAAACTCAAAAAATTCCAAGGCTGGGGATGTAGCTAGTAGCAGAAATTGCCTACCACATACAAGGCCTTGGTTCAAAAGATGTTTAAAATCATAAATATGAGCCAGGTGTGCTGGTGCATGTATGGAATTCTAGTAATCAGGAGGCTGAAGCAGGAGGATCATTGTGATTTTGAGGCCAGCCTAGGATACATACTGAATTTAAGGCCAGCCTTAACAACACAGTGAGACCCTGTCTCAAAACACACACAAATCATAAATAGATAATATTTGTAATCCACAAAATCCAACTAATTCTAAATTTTCATCATGCATAGTTTAAGTGATTTCTTAAGAAGTCACTTTAAAAGCCGGATGTTCAAAAAAAATTCAACAGTCAAATACATTTTGGCAAATCTTTTTACACAAATTTTTCGTTTGGTTTTTTAGCCACTTTAGCAATATAACATCATATATTCTAACTGGAAATAGAATAAACTGTATTAAAAATGTAATCCTATTGCTTAGTAGTAATGATTATCACTTCTTAGCAGTAAGAAGCATTATTCTTAGGTGTAAAATATTTTATTTTCTGACAATAATTAGCAATGTGACCTGATCTACCTAGTTTTTGATCTACCCTTAATCAAGTTGTAAACTAAACAAGACATGATGGGAACACTAAAGACTAGCTTTTTATTTATTTAGGTAACAGGAATTGAACTCAGGGCCTTGTGCGTGCCAGGTAACCGCTGTGCTACTGAGCTACAGCCCAGCCCAAGATTAACCTTTTATTTTTTATTATTTTTATTTTTGTATTTGGGGGAAGGGTCTACAGGGTGTTCAGGGTATCACTACTAGATCGGACTCAATGATCCGCCTGTTTACCGCCTCCCAAGAGCTGAGATTTCAGGCATGTGCCACCACACCCGGTCTCAAGATTAGCCTTTTAAAAGTGGGCAAGTTGGCCAGAAATGTATTCACTTCACTTATAGGTCTTTGCATAGTACAAAAGCAGCTCTGTTCAATGTGACTTTGGCAATCTGAGATCATTCTGGACAACTGAGTTACTTTTAGAGCATGTGTTCAGCACAGGTTTGCAACAAATTTGCTTGCTGATAGATGTAACCCCATATTTGGAATGTGATTGAATCAATTCATCCAGTTCAGAGAGTCAAAAACAAACATAAAAAATGGAAAACATCTCTTAATATTTTTTTAAAGATTCAAAGTTTCAGGAAATTACCATGAAAGTTGAGTTAAAATGTTATAAACAGTTTGAAAAGAATCAACTGTATACATTGTTCAAAGCTGATTTATATTTTATTTTCTAATTGCAGTAGTTTGCATGATTTCTTTACAGTATTACACATGGTGAGAAAAGAAACCTCTAAACCAGTCACTAATTAGTCATCATGAACCTGTAGTAAAATGGTTCATTAAAACTTAAAAATGAAATATTTCCATAGCCATCAATACTAGTAACTATAAACTTTCTATAAAGAAATATAGCAGTTGGTATTCTATAAAATATCTTCAAGCAACTTTGAGACTTCTTAGTCTTACACTAAAATTTTAAATAAGGTTGGGAGCAATTATTTGTGTCCACATGAATATACAAATATATATTCTACATGTTCCTTCTATTATAGGAAAACTACAAGCAAAAGATATGGTAAATAGAGAATACAGAAGACATGCACTTTACACAGTCCTCGACGTCGAAGTGGAAAAGAGGAAGACACTGTTCTGTGCATCACATATACAAACATTTACATTATGAATCCAACAATACTGTGAGGCAGGTACCCTTCTGATCATCCACATCTTATAGGTTCAGAGCCTGAATCTGAGACAAGCTAGAGAGAGCACTTGTGGTTACCCACAGGAGAGGGCAAAATGGGGTTGTGGTACAGGACACTGGACCCCAAGGGTCTCTGCCTTTCCCTTTCTAGCACACTGTCTTACTGGGGGTGGGGAGGAAAGTCCAATCCACTCTCCAAATCACTCAGTTCATTTTTTACCTGAGAGTCTAGTACTTTTTCCACACCTGTACTAAGACTTAATTTAGAAGCTCTTCTTTCCTGAGTAGGAAAGAAAAAAAAGCAAGGATAAAAAGCACAGTGGTTTCACTGAGATGCTAAGACAGGAATACAAGTTTGAACCTAGCTCTGGCAACTTAGCAAGACTTCATCTCAAAACTGAAATGAAAAGGGAGGACTGGATTAAGCTAAACCAAAGACACAAAGTAGTCTGAGATTTGTGGATATTCCCAACGATGTGCTGAGCAGTATAAACATCTGGGTTGGGTGTGGTTTTTGTTTTTTGGTTTTTTTTTTGTCCTTTTGAGACAGGGTCTCCCTATGTAGTTCAGGCTGACCTTGAGCTCACTTTGTAACCCTGGCTTGTCTTGACCTTACAAAGATCCTCCTACCTCAACCTCCAGAGTGCTGGGATTAGAGACATGTGCCACCACATCCCGCCAGATATCTTAAACCAAAACAAATCCATTTAATTGTTTGTGTCAGGTAACACAAAGAGCCTCATTTTTGTTCTTATGCTTTTATCTGTCAGGACACAGTCAATACTGGATGTTGTTAAATCTATAAACAAAGAAAAATCAAGTAAAAATCTACCTAAGTATTTTAGTCAAAACATGCTTTTATCTATTTGATTACTCAAGAGTTTCTCTGAAGTCAACACTGACAGCAGTTTATACCTACTAACGATGTTATTCAACATCATAGTGTAATATTTATGTAAGAAATGAGATTAAGTTAAATTACAAGTCACACAGTTTTTAAGCAGCTATTTATAGCCATGATTCCAGATATGATGAGAAAACCAATGGCTATTTTTCATTAAAATATAAAAATTTTCATCATGCATAGTTTATAGACTTCTTAAGAAGTCACTTTAAAAGCTGGATGTTCAAGAAAGATTCAACAGTCAAGTAAATTTTGGCAAATCTTTTTACACAAATTCCTCATTTGGTTTTTTAGCTACTTTAGTAACGTAACATCATATATTTTAACTGGAAATAGAATAAACTGTATTAAAAATGTAATCCTATCAGTTAGTAGTACTGATTATAACTTCTTAGCAGTAAGAAGCATTATTCTTAGGTGTAAAATATTTTATTTTCTGAGTATTGCTTATAGCACTTTATTATGGGAGCCCCCCCAAAAAAACAACAAAAACATCAAACAAAACAAAAAAGGTTTTCTTGTAGACCACTTCCATTCCTTATTTGAAACATAATCAAATCAGGGAAGCTATACAAATTTTACATCAAATACATTTCAAAGAATTTCTCAAATTAGCACTATGTATGAGCTACAACTGTGCCTCAACTATTTTAATTATGATTCTATATTTTCCAGGATGTAAACAGCACTAGATTGGGCTGTTATTACCAACACATGAAAATATCTACCACCAGCAGGTACATGAATTGGGGTCATAGTAAGTTGTTTTTTTTTTTTTTCATAGTAAGTTTTTAAAAACTCTTAAACTGTATTTGCTAGAGGAGATAAGCAGAAAACCTGATTTTTTGAGTTGCATTATCCCTAACAAAACTGTAGCACATATGTAGAGTTTAAACATTCTTTGTAAAATCACATGTAAGGATCTATATACACTGTAAATTTAGCAAAACATTTTTAGGCATACAAGCATAAATATCCCAAGCTTAGGTTACTGAGGAAGACAATTGCCAAGTTGTTCAAGGATGGTTTCTTCTGAGTTATTAAAAACCAGCCCTTGGTCTTAGCTGCATTCCACCTAGGTAAATGCACAGAAATTCCATAGAATAAGAAACAGGAATCACAAACATACACTGTCATAATGTTTATAGTACCTCATATTTTGAATTCAGTTTGCGTACTTAGGAAAGAAAATTAGCTGCAGTGGGATTTTAAATGAGCTTGTTTATTTGCTGTGTATTACTTTTCATCACTGAAAAGTTCTCTGGAGAGCAACATAGTGAAAGTTCCACCAGCGACGTGATGGATGGATGTGCTTTAAGATGACAATGACAGGGATGTAGCTAGTGAGGTGGGGCTAGCCCAGCCCTGACTTCCTTTTATTAGAAAACCTGAGAAATACAATAAAGGTAAACCTAAATTCCCAACAAAAACACCAATCAAATTTGCCCACATATTGTAATCTTATTGTATTATAGTGAGGATATAATCTACTCTGCAGCACAAATATTTTACTGCATTTCTCATCTCATGGTAGCTCTCTCTTCCATCAGAAATTATTGATCTTTTTTTTTCTCCCAGTATTGTACTGAAGATCAAACCTAGGGACTTTTCACTGAGCTATACCCCAGCACTTAAATGCTTATAAAGCATTCACAATTCCAACTCCATGCATGACTTCTGAAAGTTAATATTTTTAAACAAATCTTTTTTGTTCTGTAAAATAGCCTACATATATGATCAAAAAAAACCTCTTATTTGGGAAATTTTTTTAGCACAGTAATTAAAAAACAAAACAAAGCACCTCAACGGTCACATCACTATTTCCACTGTTAAGTGGGTGCCACCTAGTGTTTAATTTGTATAACTAACCTTACAAATTCAAAATTGGTATTAAAACCCAGGTTCTAAAAACATTTGGGAAATGCTTCCCCCAGCCCATGCATATGATGGCAAAACAAAATCATGAGAACAATGTAATGATATCAAAATTAGCGTAAAAATAGCCATGTTACTAAGGAGGGAAAACAAATCTTTTTAAAATCAAATGCAGATATAGGCCTCCTATAAATCTTATCAAAATCTTGAGGGAACATTTACATAATGAGAATATAGAGAAAGATTCTACATATTCAGTAGGCTAGTCAAAAGTTAGGGGTTAATCATAATCTATAATGAATACAAGGCAAGTGGTTTATTCAAAATGTCCATTTACTTACTGGAAGTGGTCAAAGCAGGAAAGGCAGTAATGAATTAACTTGAAATACAAAGGGTTTTCTATCCATAAGCTCCATTATATCAATAGAATAAAATGGGATTAACATGTCAGTTAAGGTAATTTATTATTAACAGATTTTACAGAAACAAATACCTTAGAACCAAATCGAACTGCCTTAATAAATTACAATCATGCTAATGAAAACTTCTTCTTGGAGGGTTATGGCCAAAATCCAAATTGTAGGACAATCTTCTGAAAAAGTGGAATGTAAAACGTTGGGTTCAATTTAGATCTGAAAGGGAACAGAACATCAAGTTAAAAGAAAAGAGTATTTCCAATGTACTACATATAAATGGAACTTTCACTGCATTAGGCTATCTGGGAAACAGGTATTTCTCAATTCTGGGATGCTGGCAGTGTTCTTTATGTCCTGTATAATGCTGCATGTTATAAAGCATTTGTTTTTTGCAGTAGTGGGTATGGAACACAGGGTCTCGCACATGCTAAGCAAGCACCCTACCACTGATGAGCTTCACCCCAGCCCTTTTAAATTTTTAAGTAGAAAGTTTCACTTAGATGCCCAGGCTGGCCTCAAAATTGCTATCCTCCTGAAGTGTGTGTTAATAGAGATTAAATTCTGTTATTACAGGCATGTGTCACCATAGCTGGTGGGAATACGCTGAATGAAGTTTAGTATTTCTTTCTTTGGTTGCTAGTGATTGGAAATTTTAGTTTAAGAACCTGACAAGTATGTCCTAAAATCACTTCTAGTTAATATAGAAGTATACAGGTAGGACACCTACAAACCATCTGGAGAATGGCTCCAGGAAAATGGGTTCTCAGCGCCACAGCACTTTCCTCTGCGGCAGGTCCTCCGCCATGCTGCTTCTGCCTTGTACAAAAACCCTTAAAAACATGAGCCCAAATAAACCTTTCCTCCTTAATTTGTTGGTGTTAGGCACTGAGTCCCAGTAATGAGAAAGAGGCTAATATACTACTAGCAACAGCTTAGTCACAAGAATTTTCTTGGCTCAAGATCTCCAAAGTGAAATACATTAGAAATTATGTGCTCTTTTCTATCTTTTTTAAAGTGCTGAAGACTGAACCCAGGGACCTATGCATGCTAAGCACATGTTCTACAAATAAAATAAACCCCTAGCCCTTTTAAAATGAGTATGTTTAGTCAGGCATGGTGGCTCACGCCTGTAACTTCAGCACTCAGGAGGCTGAGGTGGGAGGACCACTGCAAGTTCAAGACCAGCCTGGGCTATAAACTGAGCTCAAAGTCAGCCTGGACTGCAGAGTGAGACCCTGTCTCAAAAAGACAAAAACAAAAAGAACAACAACAAAAAACACCTAAGAGTATCTTTGTAAAAATGGTACTATGCTTAAAAGGTCACAGGTACATATGCATTGGGGCTTGGTACTCAGATTCTCCATGCTTTGGAGATGCATCAAAATCTAAGACTAAGGATAAATTTAGGGATGGCTAAGAGATAAATCTAGTGTTTGCAGGTTTCAGTTCCACAGATTCAACAACATACAGGAAATATTTGAAGAGATAATGTCTGTATTCTGTACATATTTTTTCCTGCCCTTATTTCTCAAAAAATACAGCCTATTTAGCATCTATAGGGTATTAGGTATTATTTAGAGGCAACTTAAAATATGTGGGCTTATATATGTGGCATGTGCAAGCACTGCAAGTTTGTTTTTCTCCTTCTTTCCTTCTATCCCTAGGCCCTTTTTAAATTTTAAAAATTTATTTCATTAAATATTACTATCTTGGTGATATTGGGAATTGAACTCAAGTTTTACACTGAAGTACAGCAGTACCTTGGCCTTACAATTTTGGGCAAGGTGGCTATATCTGCATGGAGAAGATGGCCTTGGTCATTTCACCCAATGTAGAGTTTGTGAATGAAGCAAAATTCTGTCAAATGCTTTTGTTTGTGAACAGAATGAATTTCTTTGCAAACAGAAGCATTCATGAACTGAGGTATTAATGTACAATGCTTAGTCTTTTTAAAATTCAGACAATGTCTCTCTAGTGATCCTCCTGCGTCATCTGCCAGATTGGTATGATCACAGGCATGCACCATCACGGGCAGCTTCAAATACTACAACATTTGCTTTCTAGCATTTTGTTCATGTTTTTTAATCACTAACCAGTCTAATTACTTAGAAACAGAACAACCAAAAACTTCATGTTTTTTCATTAATTTTTATAATAGGAAACATAAAAACAATTTTATCAAATTTATTCAATATAAGAATCAGGTGGTTGAAATGACACCTGCAGGACTAGTAAGACAAGAACACAAGATCTTCAGGGTGGAGAAAATCCTCAGTATGGTAGACATACATCATTTTACCCTTGCCCCAACTCATGGATATTACAGGACCAACAGTGAACCCCAGTGTCAGCCGTAGACTAGTGATGTGCTAATGCCTAGCGCTAAGCAGACTGACAAGTGAAGGCTGAATATTTTGATACCTAGACAATCCAAAGGAACATATTTTAAACCATTGTGAGAATTAAAAGACTACTTAAAATAGCTGAATAAGCTGAGTAAAGATGAAGTGAAAACACAGGATTAAAAATCAGATGTAACAAATTGAAGGCAAATAGCAGATGTTGTAACATTTGAAGTCTAATTATAGTAACAGGCTATGTTGATGTAAAAAATTATCATTATGCAACAAAAATATGACACAACTCTATATTGTCTAAGAAATATTCTTTAATGTAGATAAGTTGAAAGTGAAAAGATGGGAAAAGGTAGACTATGCAAAGTTAAGCACTACAGAAGAAACATACGTAGCTATGTTAGTAAATACATAGTGAACTCATTTGTTGCATTTATAGTACCAGCTTATCTTAGTTTGTTGAAAAGAAAGTTTTGTGTTATTATGTGTTTTTTCTTTGTAAAAATCTCTTTTGTCTGTTTTGTACTCTGAGTAACTACTTTGAAGATAATGACATATAGTGCAACATTGTTCTCTTACTTTATGGAATCTTGTCTTTTTAATAAATAAAAAATAGAGGAAGATTGCATAATGAAAAAAAAAGTACAACATTTACATAAGGGACCTGAGGTTCCATGTGTGTATGTGTGCCCTTGACTCAATACCCTGATGTAACTACAGAACCATGTGGTGTTTTTGCCTGAATCAGACCTAAGAAAGACTCGCCTTGGTATCTCTGGAAAGTTCTGGTAATACTATTGCACATTTATGATTAGGAACAACTGCACTAGAAATTTTGAAATTATATCATTGAATAAAACAAAAGAGTATTACTTTGGGGTTTTTACACATGGGTGCTTTCTGAACTATATTTTACATAGAGGGCTCAAACCAGATTTAACAAGTTCTAATGGCTTGAATTACCAGTGGTGTATGCATGACTGTCCCATTGGTTGGCTTGTACCACTGGTGGTACAAATGGATCTAATCACTTGAATCAGTGATACTAATAAAATAAAAAGCCATTTGATGGGACAGTCACTTATGTACTACAGGTGGTTCAAGTGTCCCAGCAGCAAGACATTTAAATTACAGCCTTACATGTGAACATGTATGAGTAACTGGGTACATCAGTTGCTAAATTTATATTGTATTTCAGTGAAGTTTGAATTTCACTGAAATACAATAACAGCAGAAGAACACTCTTGTGGGCACTACTACTTTAGTAGGAAAAACAATACATTTTCCTCGAAATAAACATAACCAAACCAGGAGCTTACCAACAGTGTATACTCAACAGATAAATCATTTTAACAAGGTTTTCAATGAATGTTCTAATTTCAGTGTTTCAATATTAAGTTCGTTCAAACAAGATTATTCTTAAACATACTAATGCCTCACTTGAGAAGCCATGTACTTTCGAATTATATTTCTCAGATGTCTCCTCCATTTCATTTTCTTTGCAGTGTTAGGAATCAAGCCCAGGGCCACTGCACATTCTACCACTGAGCTAGCTAGAGCCTCACCCCAAAATACCCTTAACTTATGATTGGAGGACCTGACATTCATATTGCCAAGCAAAACGCTGATTTGTTCTTAAGAAATAATGAAGGGGAATGTAAGAATTCTTAAAGTATAAAGAGATTGGCTGCTTTCTAAATACTGAGGAATTTAAATAACGGACAAGTCTCAAAATATATTTTTTCAAGTGTCCCACATTCCGAGAACTAAAAGAACTATGGAGAAGGAGCTAGTTTCTCTATGGATAACTTACAAACAGAAATCAGAAAACCAGGGTGCATCTACTCACATCATCAATGTCTTCATCATCATCTCCAATGTCATCAAACTGAATTTCATCATCATCTCCAGGACCAAATGTATCAGTTTCATTGATCTTAGCTGGAAACACAAGAAACATATAATCAAAAGGTTACTACAAGGAGTAATTGCCCACTATAAGAACTATAATACTTTGAGAACAAGTACTAAAGTATAAAAGGAAATTCACACAAGCCAACTTTGTAATTTAATCAGTTTTCATTTTAAGAAATACCTTCCAAACCCTGCATCTACCAAATCTACTACACACAGCAAATTATTATTCACCATTTCTTCAATGGGCAATGCTCTATTAAGATGAAGAGTTTAATTTTTTTGGCTGCTTACATAAGTATTTTTAATTTGCAGCCAAGGCTGGTAATAATTGCCAGTTCTAAAATTATGTTATCTTCTAGGCATGGTTCAAAGATAGTTCTAAACAGCTGGATGTAGTGACACATGCCTATAATCCCAGTACTTGGGAGGCTGAGGCAGGACTGCCAAGAGTTGAGGCCAACGTGGACTACACAGAGTTCACGCCAGCCTGAATAGCATAGTGAGACCCTGTCTCAAAAAAATAAAAAGTTCTGAACACATGCGACCCACTTTATTTCCTTGAGATAATAGCTGGTTTAGACACATCAGAAAGATGCAATAAAAAAGGAACTAGAATATGTTAGTCCTTTCCAGATATCAATAATTCATAAATCATAAATGCTAATAGCCTCAAAATAATTGACAAGGCTTACAAAATAATATATAATGCTTGGCAGCACATACACTAAAAAAATAGCTCATAATGTATTTTCTCTCATGAAATGATGACAGATTTAAGTTGTCTATATTAAGAATGCATTTAAGGGCTGGCCAGATAGCTCAGCAGATTAAAGTGCCTGCTTAGGCAGATGCAGGGGTGCGCTGAGATGGCGATTGAGACCAGGCTTGGTGGCATGAGCCTGAAATCCCAGTGCTCGGGAGGCTGAAAAGCAAGGATCCCTACAAGTGCAATCTGTGGAGCAAGACCTGTACTTAATACATTAAAAAAAAAGAATGCACTGTTTTTGTATTTACAAGGGGAAAACAAAGAATATTAGTTTTAAAAACTGTGGGTCACTAAGATACAAGGATAAAATGGATTGAAAACTCAGTTTTCTTTTTTAAATGTATTTAGTACAGTGTCTACAGGGTCTCACTACACAGATGGACTTGTAGTGATCCTGTTTTCAGCCTCCTAAGCACTGGGATTACAGGCACGAACCACCACGCTCTGTCTCTGAAAACTCACTTTTAAGTTTTCTTTTTTGTGTGTGTAGGGTCTTAATAAGCAGCATGGACTCAGACTCGTAGTGATCCTCCTGATTTCTGCCTCCCTAGTGCTGGAATTACAGGCATGCACCACCACATACGGACTCCATCACCAGCTCAGTGGGCCTGGGGGCGGGGCTGGCGTGGCATGCAGTGCCAGGGATGGAACCCTGGCCCCTGCACTTACCTAAGCAAGTGCTTAGTGCACTGAGCTATATCACCAGCCCTTAAAAACTCACTTTTTAACACAAATAAATCCTGATTATTTTTTGAAAAGTTGCATTATAGTCCAGGCTCATCCCAAACTTTGAATTTTTCTGCCTCAACCTCTTGACAATGGGATTACAGGTATGTGCCACTGCATTCAGCAGGAATTATCTTTAAAAAATATTTCTGTGGTGCAGGGCATTGAATCCAGGGTCATATGCATGCCAGGCAAGCAGCCTACCACTGAGCCACACCCCTGGCCCTTCATGAAGGAATTTAAAAATATTAGTGTAATAAAAATAATTCCTTTGTCTGGTATCATGCAGAAACCCAGGACTTAGAAAGTATAACTCCTTACTTCAGGTGTATTTGTCAGAAACAGAACTGTAGTAATTTTTTTGGAATAGTATCTAGTATACTACAATAAATAAATCTCCACATTTCCATGAAAATCCCTTTTACCTAAGCACCATCTGACAAGTCAATTTAACTCAGTCATTACCATGCTCAGGAAGTTCGCCATATGCTTTTAGACTCCTCGCTTCATCTGCGTTGTATTTTAGAATCACATCAGCTTTGTTGTCCTTAAATACAAACAAGTAGGTTTTAGAACCGATTATACTAAAATATTTTGTTATTTCATAAATTACTTTCAGGTTGAAAAAAGCCCTCAATGCTTCATTATAAACCCTTCTCTCTTTCTTTAAATTTTATAGTTTTAGGCCAGATATGGTGGGAGTCCCAGGCCAGTGAGATTGAAGACCAGTCTGAACGATACTTGGAAACCCTGTCCTAACAAACCAAACTAACAATAACAAAAACTTTTAGTCTTCCATCCCTGAAAAAGGTCCTTGTGTTTAAGCCAGAAGAAGGTTACATGCACAATTTAATAATGACTAAATGTATCTACAGATCTTAAATATACAAACTCAAATGTTTTGGGGTATTTTCTATTACCCTTAGTATACAAAAGATCCCTGGCACCATCATTTGCAGGTTGATCAAAAAATGCAATTAAAAAATTGAGTCTTTGCTATCACTGAAGGAAATCTACATGCCTTTCCAGATAGCTGTACTTCTTAGGTTATGTATCTATCATAATCTTCAGGAGTTTCCACACTTCATGAAAATTAGGGGATATGAAGCCTACATATGTTTTTTAGGTATTGTCTAGAGCTGCTGAAGCTGGAAATGGGTCATATGAGTGAGAGCAGCAGGACAAGGTCACAGTTCCTAAAGCAGTCAAACTACCTCAGTCTTGAGAAAAGCATCCTGCCTGGAGAATTCCAGTCATTAGTTACTAGGCAACCATGTGTCTCCTGATACTAACTTTGCAAAGGTATAAATAAATGCCCCTATAGTTGTTCTTTAGGTCCACAGACCAGCACCTGACCTAAGTTATTATCTCTTGTCTCTTTTTTCTTTTTGAGATAGGGTCTTGCTATAGTTCAGGCTGGACTTGTGCTCACTTCTGTAGCCCAGGCTGGTCTTGAACTCACAGCGATCCTGTCTCAACGTCCTGAGTGCTGGGATTACAGACACGTGCCATCAAGCCTGGTTCTGTGGCCAGCATAGCACACCTGTGTTGGTGCACTGGGGTTCTGGGGCCGGTACAGCATGTGGGGTTGGGGATCCAACTTGGGACCCTGCGCTTGCCAGGAAGGTGATTAAGCCTCTGCGCTATCTCCCCAGCCCCTTATTTTCTAAATACTCTCACCATTTTGCTGTTTTCTTCTGGGGACCACCAAGAGACTTAATGAGTCCCCACAGGTATTTCTGATGTAAATGTCTCACTGAGAAATACTACTTTAACCTTAGTATTTCTTTTTTCTTTTTTTTTGCGGAACCGGGGATTGAACTCAGGCCCTTGCGCTTGCCAGGGAAGCACTTATTCCACTGAGCCATCTCCCGGCCCTCACTGAGAAATACTACTTTAAAATGTTTACTTTTCCATTGGAAAAGAACTTCAGCTAGGGATGAAAAATGAATGAAGGGCAATGTCATTCAAACTAGAACTTTTTAAATCATCAAGGATATAGAAGTCCAGGGAGATCTTGGTAAGATGCTTAATTTGATTAAAGAAGCTTAGGATGGGAGGGGGTCCAAGAATCTTCAGTTCTACTAAGTTCCCAAGACAGTGACGTTACAGACCACCCTTTAAATAGCAGGGTTACAGAAGGAAGATCATGTAAGATTACATAGAATTTTATCCTTTCAGAACTTTGGTGCTAATAGGGAATTATTCTTCCTACTTCTGAAATAAGTATTAAAATGGTTTATAAATTTAAAGTAGGCTAGGGGCTGGGTAGATGGCTCAGTAGAATAAGTGCTTGCCTGGCAAGTACAAGGGCCTGAGTTCAATTCAATCCCCGGTTCCACCAAAAAAAAAAAATTTAAAGCAGGCTTTCTGAACAAAGGTGCTAATTTTGTGCATTGCATGATATTCAATATCACCCGTGGTCTCTACTGAACGCCAGCAACACTGCTTCCTCCCCATTATGACAGCTGGAAGTCTCCAGACATTGGCAATGTGCCCTAGAAGGCATACATGCCCATAACTGAGAACCCAGATTTAAAGTGTACATTTCTTTCTTTTATTTTCTCCTTCTTGTCCTTTTTAGTATTTGGGATTGAACTCTGTACTGAGCTACATTCCCAGACCATTTCTTATTTTACTTTGAGACAGGGTCCGATTAAATTGCCCAGGCTAGGATTAAATTTGCAACCCTCCTGCCTCAGCCTCCCAGAGTGCTAGGATTACAATTGAGGGCCACTGAGATGAATTTTTTTTTATTCTGGAATGTAAGTTAATATTAAGAGTGCAATCAAGGGGCTAGGGAGAGGGCTCAGTAGAATAAGCGCTTGCGGCAAGCACAAAGGCCCGAATTCGATATCCAGTTCCGCCAAAAAAAAAAAAAGAGTGCAATCAAGGCTATAAATATACAGATACCAAATAAGGATGAGTTCCAATAGGTGGACATCAACAGATCGCAGATCTATGTGAATATAGAGTCATGGCTGTGGTTAGAAATAATTAAAGAGGGCCGGGGAGATGGCTCAGTAGGATAAGCGCTTGACGGGCAAACGCCAGGATCTGAGTTCAATCCCCGGTTCCACAAAAA
>NW_004524586.1:28649543-28688704 GCF_000260255.1 Octodon degus | reverse complement strand
AATATGGCAAAATGTAACCCACTGGTCTGCATCAATAACATGCACTAATGGATCATCAAATTCAAGCAAGTAAATAAAAGACTTTTAATGTAATTTGTACCTGGTAATCTCGGAGACCAACCAATATGATATCTGAAGTATTTATCCAAACCTACAAAAGAAGCCATCCATCATGTGTTATATTTAAAATAAACACGAAGAATCAAATTCTAGAGTAACATGATTACTTTAGAAATTGAAGGGTTAAGGTCATGAACCAATTCCATTCCAAGTGGTTATAATAGAAAACTACATGGTTGTATCATCCCTCTCGTCCACCTATTTATATATACACAGCTACTAAAAAAATCCTAGAAAACAGGATATTACTAATCAAAACAAAAAACCCCAACAAGATCAGAGTTGGGACTTTCTTGGTGCTAGTGATTGAACACAGGGACCTGCAAAGTAGGCTCTAATATTGAGGTACATCCCCAGCCACAGAGTTTGGACTTTTAAACAACATAATTCCTACTCAAATTTTCTTAATTCCCTTTACAGCTGTCCTCCTAACCACCAACCCAGAATCCAAGCGAGAGCCACCTATCAGGTCTCTAGCTATCCTTAAAACTGGAATAGTTTTGCAGCGTTTTCTCCTTTCATTTCAGCATTTTATGACAATGGAAGCTATTTGTTTGGCACAATGGCTCTCAATTTGAACTTGCTGGTTATTTCCTTATGATGATTCAGATTCTGGTTGAATATTTTGGGCAGGAATACAACACAGGTGATGCAACTGATTCCTTAAAAAATGGTATCTGTATAAAATGACCCTTAGGATCTTGCTCTTTGACTTCAAGGTATTCTTGGGCCCATAAAAAGTGTAAAGATGGAGACCATGCAATGTAATGCAGCTCAGTTTCAGTTGTTGGGCTTGTACTTAACATTCAAGAGATCCTATAGCCAATCCCCAGCATGCACAAGTGCAAAAGCACGCATGCACGCACGCACACACACACGATGCATTCTCCATCCCTCCAATTGACTTTTATTAGATGGGCCAGGGAGTTAGAGTAAAACAAATCCCCCATTTACCTTTTTTCTCAATTTCCCTCTGATGTGACATAACCTCTTCACACCATCAAAACACATCGCTTCTAATCGTCCATTTCCCAACATCTTGATTACCTGAGCATATTCTAGAGGGAGAAAAGGAATATGGGATATTGCTCATTTTTATAAAAGCAACCTAAAGCCACGTAAAAATTGACAAGACCACATGATTGTATTGGCTAGGAATACATGCAGCCAATGTACAAACAAATACAATAGAATTAAACACCAAGCTACTAATGACAGAAGAACCAAGACTTTGTTTTGGTTTTTTTTTTTGGCGGAACCGGGGATTGAACTCAGGCCCTTGCGTTTGCCAGGGAAGCGCTTATTCCACTGAGCCATCTACCCCCCCACCTTTTTGGCGGATAAAGTTGGTTTTCATTTTTTTGCGGAACTGGGAATTGAACTCAGGCCCTTGTGCTTGCCAGGCAAGTGCTTATTCTACTGAGCCATCTCCCCAGCCCCTGAACCAAGACTTAGTAATGCTGTTTGTGTTGCAAACAGTCTCCACTATTAGACATGTTATAATGATCTAATAATTTTAAATACTGTCCTCATGATGGTATTCCTACCCTAGAGATCAAAGGTGGCTTGTCCCAAAATATAATTTTGGCTCATCAGTCTCCCCAATTCTAATCTTTGTTCAATTTTGTTTTCCTTCAGAATATCTAGAAATAAATCTCATGAAATTTTTAGTACAAGGAGCTAAATTTTAATAATGTCTTTGTTAATTTCACTGCAAATGGAAAATACCAGGAAGGTGCCTATGGGTGGTAGTGGCACTCAGGGGGCACATCAGGTTCATCACTTCAGATTCTTTAGGTATTTCATAAGACTGTTGCAAAATGGCTATCCACTAACTCATAAACAAATTCAACTGTGGTGTTGGCATGCAGATGCTTCATCCACTGAGGCAGGCTCTCCTTGTAGAGAAAAAAATATGACGACAGAAAAAGCACTGTGTACCAATTAACTCAACTCCTAATGGAGGTAAGAATGACTAGGGGAAAAAGGGATCTTTTAGCCAGAGAATATATTTCATTTTTAGCAGTTTGTATGTACAGCATGAATATATCCACCAAAAGTTCTACAGAATGATAAAGCTGAGGCTGGCTTGATAGCTCAACAGACTAAAGCACCTGCTTAGGCAGAGTGCAGAGGCCGGAGTTTGATGCCTGGCCTGCCCCAGTTCAGACTCCACCCCCAGGGCACGCTGAGATGGGACTGAGACTGGGTGTGGTGGTGAGTGAGGGAATGCCTGTAACCCAGCACTTGGGAAGCTATAAACAGGAGAATCATTACGAGTCCGGTCTACATAGTGAGATCCTGTAGACCCTGCTCTAAAATATAGAAAAAAAAATTTTAAAAAAGAAAGAAAGCTGAGAACAGTGCTGTATGCCTGTAAACCCGGTTACTCAAGAAAGTGAGGCAAGAAGATAAGTTCTAGGGCAGCCTAGCTAGAGAACCTGGTGAGAACTTGTCTTAAAAAACAAACCAGGGGGCTGGGGAGATGGCTCAGTAGAATAAATGCTTCCCTGGCAAGCACAAGAGCCTGAGTTCAATCCCTGGTTCCACAAAAAAAAAAAAAAAAAAAAAAAAAAAAAAACAACTTAAGAATCACTCAACTATAGAAAAAAAAAAGCAAGTGGGGGTGGGCAGGTCTATAGCTCAGGGGCACCAATGCCTGCCTGGCAAGCACAACATCCTGAATTCTATTCCTAGTTACCTCCCCCACAAAAGAGTGAAAACAAACCACCCGGGATATAACTCAGAGCTTCCCAGGTTGAATCCCTAATACTGAAGGGAAAAAGAAAGAAAGACAAAAGGCTCTGTATTAAAGTGCTAGAGTTGCTGGGGAGATAGCTCGGCAGTCTAAGCACCTGCCTGGCAAGCACAAGGAGCCTGGTTCAATCCCTGGCACCACATGCCACGCCAGCCCTGCCCTGGGCATGCTGAGCTGGCCATGGAGACTAGGCGTGGCAGTACATGCCTGTAATCCCAGTGCTGGGGAGGCTGAAACAGGAGGATCACTAGGAGTCCAAGTTGCATAGCAAGACACTGTATCAAACAAATAAATAAAGCTTTTTTTTGTGGTACCGGGGATTGAACTCAGGACCTTGCACTTGCTAGGCAGGCACTTTCTTCTACTGAGGTATCTCCCCAGCCCTTAAATCTTAAAAAATATAGTGTTAGAGATTGGAAAACGTAAAATATAGACATTCTACTAGATAATATCATGGTAAATTACCTGATCATATGTGGGAATGTTTGCCCTTAGACGTGTGTGCGTGCGTGTGTGCATGTATGATAAAAGCTTTAGGGGAGCCAACAGTAGCAAGACCCAACTTTTCTGTAGGCTTAAAAATCACTCAATTATAGAAAAAAAAAGCAAGTAATCTGGTCAGAATGTATTAGTGTTATGCCTCTTGGTCTTAACTAGTCTAAAAAAGATCAAATGTTCAGTTTTATTTTGTTGTATTTCATGAAATCATACCCCATGGGCAATGGAGAATGGAGAGGCCTTGGAGTCATTCTTCAAGCATCTAGTCTACAGAACATGCTACGGGGGCACTATTTAGTGTCAAAAAGGTTCACTAAATAATCAAATGTCAACCATAGCTTGTGAAGTTTAATTGCTTCTGAACTGTACAATTCATTCTTTGTTATAACACAAAAGTTCACACAAAACAAGGAAACCTGTATGGTTTACAGAAACTACATTAATTCTCAATACAGTCTTGGTAGGACCAAGAAGAAATGATTACTGAAGGAAAGGCTCTACAGAAGTGTAAGGAATGAGAAATGCAGAAAGGCACATGGGACATGAGATTAACAGCTCAAGATTATCAACACGATGCCTTTTAAATTTGGAGATTGACACATGGAGAGAAAACATTCTCAGGCTTTCACAGAGAGCAAATTGGTCAAGCAATGGCCGTGACTCATCCACATTGCTGACACTGACAAAGGATCTACAAAGTGTGGTACAGGGTTTCAGGATAAATCTTAAGGGGACTTGACTGACCTTATCAGATACAAAAGTTACATTTCTTGTCATATAGGTCTTGCTTTATCTTGGTCTTAACCATCCAGCAGAAAGGTAAAAAAAAAAAAAACGGGGTAAAAGGGGGGAAGCCATGTTGGTATGCTGGGCTGTAAAGGGCTCAAGTCAACAACTTCTGACATTGCCAGTCCTGCAGATGACCTACTACTATTATGGACTACTGGACTATATTGGAATATTTTGCTGAATTCACACACCTACAATATTTAAATGAAAATAGAATACCCTTCTCTGAAAACTAAACAAAAAGGGATACAAATGAATGACCATTTTGTATCTGTATGTACAAAATAGTTAGGATAGATACACAGCTACTTTCTCTTAATTCAATGAGAAAAAAGATTGTACTAAGTGTTTGTGGGCAGGATATCACGTCTGCATCTTTTACAATGAATAACCACTAAGAAGATAACAATATGCAATGAATTATTGAAACTCTCCTACTAATTGGTTTTGAAACTGTCTCACTGCTGTTTCTCAATAACTTTATTAAAAGAATAAATTTGGAGACTGAATTCCGTATCTAAAAAAAAGTATCCAGCTCTTACCTTGCCCATCCTCTTTGAACACCAATTCTCTTTTTTCAGATTCATTCTCATTCTTACCTCTGCGTCTGTTTTTACCTCCTTTACCTAATGTTTTTTTAAGAGAAAAGAAGGACATCAAATACATGCAAAACAGTAAAAAGAAACTACATTAAGGCTTATAAAAGTACCGTTCAAAATTACTTAAATTTAAAAATTCAACTAATTTAGTCAATTCTCTTAAATTTACAATCATATCATATTAAAAGTTAATATTAATATATCACTCTCACCACTGCATGGAATTTCCTTTTGGAATTTTTCTGAGACAAAATACAAATAGCATATGTTATATAAAAGTACAGCACATTAAAAAAAAAATTATGGGGCTGGGGAGATGACTCAGCCTGAGTTCAATCCTCGGTTCCACAAAAAAAGAAAAAAGAAAACAAAAGAAAAAAATATACCTTAGCATATCTTTTAAAAAAAAACCTAATTACATACACTATGTGATTAAAAATACCATGATTATTTACATTTAAAAAAATTCTGTGCCGTAACTCCCCCAACTGGGCATGATAGGGCACGCCTATAATCCCAGTGCTTGGGAGGCTGAAAACAGGAGAATCACTATGAGTCTAAGTCTGATCTACAAGTCTGAGTGTGATCTATGTAGCAAGATCCTATACTAAATACATAAAAATAGAATACTTGCCCCAAACCTACTTTGGTCCCTCGCTACAAACACACTCATTATCATTCTTTTTGCCACTTTGTAAAGCTCCTCATGAAAGAGGGCTTCCAGAGTGGATTCAGAAGGTAGCAAGAATGATGGGATATTATGTATAAGTGAGGGGGAGTATTTTGAGGTGGATTCATGATATGTCTTTTACTGTAATAATTATTTCTTAATTAAATATTCATCATATATTTTGATCACATCCTGCAAACATTCTTCTAAACTGAAATTGTGGGATGCTTTCTGGGATGCTTTCCAGACTAAGCAAAGTACCTGATGTTTCCAAATTGAAGTAAGGAGAATGGACAGAGAGCTGTGGTTCTTCAAACTTGGTATAAGAGAGCACTATACATGTTGAAATTTTCATTCAGAATACCAATTTACGCCGGGCATTGTGGTACACCCCTGTAATTCAGCACCGGGAGGATGACACAGAATCACCACCAAGTTTAAGGCCAGCCTAGGGCTGGGGATATAGCTCAGTAGCATAAGCACCTGGCTGGTAAGCCCAAGGTCCAAAGTTCATAGATAGTCTGAACGCTATAGTGACACCTTGTCTCAACAAACAAACCATCCTAACAATCTCAATTTACTTTCTTTTACTTGATTGTCATTTCTTTTTTTTAAAAATTTTATTTATTTATTTGTGTGTGTGTGTGTGTGTGTGTGTGTGGCCAGCTCAGCCCACCAGGGGGTGGGGCTGGCTGGCATGTGGTGCTGGGGGATTGAACTGCGGTCCCTGTGCTTTGCTAAGCTTGTTCTAAGTAGGTGCTTTAGACCACTGAGCCATCTCACCAGCCCTTAATTGTCATTTCTTTATTTTTTTGGTTTTGGTTTTTTTTGCGGAAGCAGGGATTGAACTCAGGCCCTTGTGCTTGTCAGGGAAGCGCTTATTCCACTGAGCCATCTCCCCAACCCCTATTTCTTTGCTTTATAGCTTAAAGAAATATTTTATTTATGAATTTGGTATAGGGTCTCACTACATAGGTCAGACTCATAGTGATCCTCCTGTCTTAGCATTTCCAGCACTGGGATTACAGGTGTGTACCACCATGCCCAGTCTCGGGGGGGGGGGGGTGTTCTGGGACCAGGGCGGCACGTGGTGGCAGGCATTGAACCCTGATCCCCGCGCTTGCCTAAGCAGGCACTTAATCCCCTGAGTTATCTCACCAGTCCTGACATCCTTGTTTCTGTTATATCATAAGTGACCCTCCTCTGAACTATTATGCTATCATGCCATCTACTTAGTTGTCATGACCACCATCCTATGAGAGGGTATTTATTCCCAAATTATCAGCAAGTTCACTGAAGCTCAGAGAAGTTAGATAAATCACTTAAAATTACAGCCACAGTGGGGACATCTAAACTTTCACCTTAATCCTTTACTGTCCCTAGTTCCTACATTAGATTACCTGTCCATAGCATTTATGATCTCATTCCACAACCAAAACACACCAGGTCTTGATGAATTTCATAAAACTGTCATGGAACAAACACATGTGACTTTGCAATGGTCGAATAATTCTGACAACCCCAAGAGTTTTGAGTTTTATTATTATAAAGTGTGGCATACACTGGATACTTGAAGTTATAAAGTACAGTCCTAACTGCCCCAACTTGAAAGCAACTAAGACATCCTTCAGTAGGTGAAGGGATGAACTTGAATGGCTACACAATGGAATGTTATTCAATGATAAAAAGAAACAAGCTATTAAGCCTTGAAAAGACACTGCTAAGTGCAAGAAGCCATTCTGTATAGGCTACATCCTGTATGACTGTATATAACATTCTGATAGTACAACAGCAGTTAATAGACCTGCTATCCAGTCCACTTTTGAACAAAACTCAATTTACCACCCAAGTATGGTGTTACACTCCTGTGATCTCAGGACTTGAGAGGCTGAGGTAGGAGGATCATAACCTCACTATCTATGTGAATATAAAAAGTAAAGCCATATTAATATGCTGAGTTGTAAAAGGCTCAAGTCAACAACTTCAGACATTGCCAGTCTTATGGAAAACCCACTACTATTATGGACTACTAGACTATATTGGATTATTTTGCTAATTCACACACCTGCAATATTTAAATGACAATGGAATACGCTTGTCTGACAAAACTAAACAAAAAAGGGGGATACAAATGAAGGACCAATTTGTATGTGTATATTCAAAATAGGATAGATATAAAGCTACTTTCTCAATTCAATGAACAGAAAGATTTGTTCTAATAGTGTTTGTGGACAGGCTATCATGTCTGTATCTTGTACTATGAATAACAACTAAGAAGACAATAATATGCAATGTATTAATTTTTTTTTTTTTGGTGGAACCAGGGATTGAACTCAGGCCCTTGTGCTTGCCAGACAAGTGCTTATTCTACTGAGCCATCTTCCTGGCCCCTGCAATGTATTAATTATTGAAACTCTCTTACTAATCGGTTTTGAAACTATCTGCTATCTGTTTCTCAATAAAATTATTTTTTTAAAAAAAGGAGGATCACTGCAAGATTAAGGCCAGCCTGGACTACAAAGTGAGCTCAAAGTCAGCCTAAACTACACAGAAGAACCCGTCTCAAAAAAATAAATAAAGGGGCTGGGGAAATGGCTCAGTAGAATAAGCGCTTGCCTGGCAAGCACAAGGGTCTGATTTCAAGCCCCAGTTCCGCCCCGCCCAAAATTAAATAAATAAATAAATAAATAAATAGAATTGTAAGCAGGGCTGATCAGATTCACACCCATCCTTTTTTGTTCTTTACCCTGGTATTAGGGTACTTCTCCCCAGTGTTGTTTCTACTCCACAATCTGAACCACACTAGCAGTCACTTCCAAAATTTGGGTAAAAGGTTCTATGTGGTAGTGACACCAAGGAACATAGGTGAAGAGCTTGGAAGCAGCAAAAATCAACAACTCAGAACATTCACCTAGCCATTGCAAAGACAGACATCTAAATTTGTTTTCATGGTGCTGGAGATTGAACCCAGGATCCGGAACATGCTAGGAAAGCACTCCCCAATTCCAGACATCTAAAAATTCTTGTATTGGTACACTTACTCCCTTCCTGGGGCAGTCTCACATTCTTGTGTGCTACTCTGAGGTGGGCCTCTACAGCTCCCTGATCCACTCCAACCCTTAGAATTCCTTATTTATTTCTCTTTTTAAGACAGGATTTCACTATGCAGGTCAGGATGGCCTTGAACTCACTTTGTAGCCCAGGCTGGTCTCAAACTCACAGTGATCCTCCTCCTGCCTCAGCCTCAATGAGAGTATTGGGATTAAGGCTGTGCCTCCATACCCGGCCAAAACTGATTTCTTAAGAGAAAAGAACTTCAAGCCATTATGAATGACAGATCTTCAAACTAAAGTACAAGCTGCACTAGGGCCAGGATCATACCTGATCTGTTCCATGAATTACAAGCCAGTTTGGCAAGTGTAATGGTTGATGCACTGTCAACTTGGGAAGTTTAGAAGCTTAACTAAGCTACTCAGCACAAGGATAGGGTCCTTACTTTGTAAACATCGTTATCCTGTGCAAGAGGACAGGAAGATGGTGTGGGTATAAGGACCCATCCAAGGGCCTATAGCCTGCTTACACTATGAGGAAGGAAAAGAGACTTACGCCCCCCAACCCCTTGCTCTTACTGTTTTTGCTGTCTTCTGCCACCCTGAACTTTTGTTGCCCAAGTGCCATGCGCCACCCTGCCTTGGAGCCAGGTGATCACAGCCTGAAACCTCCACAAACTGAGCTAAATACACCTTTCCTTTCTTATTTTTGGATGTCAGGTATTTTGTCTCAAGAATGAGAAAGGTAACTAAGACAGTAAGTCTTCTAATGAACCAATCAAGAGTAATCCATACATCCTGGAAGAGTAGTGATCTTAAAATCTTCGTAGTACCATTTCAAGGAGGAGATGCACCTCACCCTAAATGCTTTGTTATGGTTTGTATCTAGATGTCCCCCCCCCAAGCTTGCCTCATGCAGTCATGGGACAGGTATCTGGAGTTTGTGACTGATTCATGGTCTAATGCTAGGAATAAAGGTCTAAGTGCTACACTCCCCTGGGGTAGATAGCCTGCGTACAATATAAGGAAGCTAAAGAGGCTTGCCCTATGCTGCTCCTCCCTTTTTGCTTTTGCTGCTTTTGATGTCCTCTGCCATGTGTTACTCTGTCTAGGAGCTAGCCGAGTACAGACTGAAGCCTCCAAACTGTGAACTTATAAATAAACCGTTCCCTCTTTAATTTGGACATTGGCTATTTTGCCTCAGCAATGAGAGAAAAGTAACCAACATACTCTTCATGAGTGAGCCAAAGGATGCTCTTTTTCCTTATCAGAGGATGACTTTTTAAGAATTTCTAGAGGAAATGAACTGGTAAGAATGAATTCAAAAGCCATGCAACATATAGTCCATGGCAATTTTTGCCCATACTTGGGTTCACCACCACAAGATTATACTAACAAGGGCTTCTGAACTTTCCAATGAGTATAGGAAAATAAGTATGAGTTTAACTCTGTATACTAAACTTCATAAAATTAAAAAATCTTGAAAAGTACCCTTCTTCTAACCAAGACAATAGTCCCTAAACTAAATTGAAACTCCCAGACTCCCTTTTAAAATCGAAGAGGTATTTTGGAGAAATTTCCAGGTGGAATTTTCCTTGAGCAAGACACGAGCGTAATGAGCTAGATGTAATTTAAGGCATAAGTCATGTCCTCTTGCAACCAAAGGGGAACCTATTATTCACCTAAAGATGGCATCAACAACAGAAGGAAGATGATTTAGTCTAACAAATATTTATTGAGCATCTCCTAAATTTCAAGTGCTAGCAATCCAATGTGATTAAGGCAGATGCTAGCTTCCTGTCCTTCAACCAGGCCTGGTGGCGGTACACCCAGAAACTCAGCACTGAGGAGACTGAGGCAGGAGGACTGCCATTAGTTCAAGGCCAGCCCCGAAACCACATAGAGGGACCCTGTCTCAATTTTTAAAAGGGCTGATGAAATAGCTCAGCAGACTAAGTGCCTGCTTAGGCAAGCACAGGGACGAGGTTCGATCCCTCATACCGCCTGCTGTGCTGGCCCCGTCCCTGGGCACTGAGCTGGCCACCAAGTCTGGGCACGGTGGTGCACACCTGTAATCCCAGCACTGGGGAGGGTGAACACAGGAGAATCACTATGAGTCTGAGCTGCATAGTGAGACCCTTTACCAAATACATACATTTGAAAAAAAATTAAGAGTTTACAGCACAGTGAGGGAAATGAAAATTTTCTATCAGTGGTGAGAATAAAATTTCTATTAATGTAATCCAATTTACCACTTCAAAATAAATGATTTTACAGATTAAAAGAAAAGTTGTAAGAGTTTAGTGTATGCTATGCTGTCACACCATCTTTTCTATAATAATTAGTAAAACTTCTTGCTACAAAAAAAGACCTTCAAGTTTGATTTCTGAGGGCAGCATGGTGGAACAGCCTTTGAGGACTGTACCAAGTCTTGCACACAACTGTGATGGCAGTATACTAAAAGATGTGACTGAGGTTGGGGAGATGGCTCAGTAGAATCAGTGCTTCCCTGGCAAGCGCAAGGGCCTGAGTTCAATCCCCGGTTCCGCCACAAAAAAAAAATAAAATAAAAGATGTGACTGATGACATCTACAAAGAAAAAACGAGGAAGAATCCCTGGCCAATCAAATATTTTTTTTTTTTTTTTTTTGCGGAACCGGGGATTGAACTTAGATCCTTGCGCTTGCCAGGGACGCGCTTATTCCACTGAGCCATCTCCCCGGCCCTCAATCAAATATTAAGTAGATTTCACAAGCTAGCCTGAGTCAGGGAAGAAGGTCCTAAAGATGAGCAATCAAAGGAAACTTTTAATATGCTCCTCCTCGCCTGTCGAAAATACAGTTTTCTACTGACAAAACTTTCTGCAGTAAACTCTAAGGATGTTAGAATTAACAGAAATACGGTAAGTCTATAAAAAGGAGAATTTCCTTAGGAGTGTTTTGCTTTAACTTTGACGAAGTCTTCTATCCTGGAAATCCCCACTAAACTTATCCTAAAGTCCGACAATTTGGGTATGTTTAGTAGAGTTTTTTAAATTTCCCTCATGGATACATGATCTGAAGCAAAAGTAGCAAACTTAGTTACTATAAATCAAGTCTAGGAAAAAGTTGTGTAAGGAAATGTGGCAAAGAAAGTCCCTAGACTTTGAAATTCTCAGATGTTTAAAGAAAAAAAAAGTCAGAGCGTATTGTCCAATGTTTAAGACAGCAAGGAACAGCCTCAACAATACTGAACACTGGATAAAGCAGCCTCTCCGTGCCGGAGTACCAGATGGGCTCGAAAGAGGACATAACCATTTCAAAGTTTAGAACTGCTCCCGGGGATAAAAACCCCCAAACCCGGTAAAACCAAAGGAACACATGTGCGATGCCCAGGAGGTCCACTGGCGGTGTGCCTACAGGTCTCTAACACGCCACCCTTGCGTGGCGCGAATCGGGCAAAAGCCCACATTCTCCCATAAGAGGCCCCACAAAAATGGCGTCGGCTCCACCCCAATGTGATCAAACTGGGCAACACCAGTAACTTCCCCTCCTCTCTGAAGCTCAGAGTCGCATGCAGCCCGCCCAGTCACAGGCAGGCAGGCCAGGAAGGCAAGGTCACCGAGGCCTGGGTTAGTCCGGGGCTCGCGGACAGGCCCGGGAAACGGAGCCGAGCCTAGCCAGGGTCCGGGTCCAGGCGGCATTACCTTTATTCTTGGGCATGGTGGTAAAGACGATCAAGCGGCTTCTCTGATGTCCAGGGGTTCTGCGGCGCCGGCGACTCCTCCGAGGGGCGCGACGGGTGCGGCGAAGGACCGCGTGGGACTAGGCTGGCGCTGGAGGCCGAGCTGCGTGCGCGGGAGAGTAGCGATCAGGTTCTGCCGCGATCCGCTTGCACCCACGCTCAGCAGCAGCAAATGGCGTCGAGGCTGCTAGCGTAGCTTTTCCCCGCCTCCCGCTGCCGGTGAGGCCCAGCCTCTCCCCTCCTCCCCCGCCCTGTCACCACCGCCCCCTCCCCGCCCTGGCTGCACCGCGCAGGCGTGGCCGACTGACCCTTATTGTTAGAGCCCAGGGAGACGCTTTCTCGGAGAATTGGCGGCTGCCAAAGAGAGCGCAGCGGGAGGGGCACAGAGAGAATGGGCAGGCCCCACGTCCCAGTAAGGGGCGGCCCGAAGTAGAGTCGGCTGCCCATTGGCCTTCCCCTCCTTACTTTGTAACAAACCGGCTTCTGGAGCTTTGACAAGTTGCTGACTCATTAACCTCTTAGTTTTAACGTGGCTCTTGGACCGGCCTAGCCAGTTTAGGAAACTTATGGAAACGGGAAGGTTTTCCTGTCATCCATTACTAAAGTACATTTCTGTAACACTTGTTACTACTTTTTAAGTATCTTGGTTATCTCACTGCAAACCTTACCAGACAGAGACCACGTCTCATTATCAGCACTTAACAGTGTCTGGTTTCACAAGCTGATGCTCAGTACCCCCAGGCACAAAGAAAGGGAGCTGGAAAAGACGACTTACACATGGAATTAGGGACCCCAATGTGCCCTTCCAAAATGCATATATTACATTAGAACCCCCAGTACCTCAGCATATGACTATTTGGACATACGATTTTAAAAGACGTGATTGCACTGAAATGAGGTGATTAGGCTGTACCTAATCCAATCCCTTAGAAGAAAAAAGATACTAAACCAGGCATCCTGGCTCCTGCCTCTAATCCAGCATTTGGGAGGCTGAGGCATTAAAATGTCACAAAGTTGAGACCAGCCTGGGCTACATACTGAGTTGAAGGGCAACCTCAGCTGCATAGCCAGACCCTGTCTGAAAAAATCCCAAAATTCAGACAGTCCATTATGGTTTGTGTTTATTTGTCCCCCCAAAGCCTCATGCTGTCATGGGGCAAACTTCTAGAGTCTGTGATTAGCTCATGATCCACTGGGATTATGGTGTGAGTGCTGCTGGGATTATGGGTGTGAGTGCTGCTGGGATTATGGATGTGAGGACTACACCTGGCCTGTATAGCCTGAGTGTAACAAAGGGAGACAGACTTGCTCTCTGTTGCTATTGTTGCTGTTACTCCACCCTTTTGCTCTTGCTGTCTTGCTGACTTCCGCCACCGCCATGAACTGCTGCGTGTGTACATAGTTAGATGACAGAGAAATAAAGTATAGTTGTAAGGACAGAAGTCTGTGGGTGAAAAAAATAGAATAGGGGCCTCATTAGGTCTTAGCTAATCCTGACTAGAAGGAGTTGGGCTGGGAATATATCTCAGTGGCACAGTACCTGCCTGACAAGTGTGAGGTTCTGAGTTCAGCTCCCAGTTGTTATGGTTTGTGTCTAGTTGTTGCCCCCTCCCCCAAGCCTCATGCAGTCATTGGGCGGGGACTTCTAGAGTTTGAGATTAAATCATGATTCATTGGGATTATGGGTGATTCAAGACTGGGATTATGGGTGTGAGTACTTCCCCCAGCCTGGTGCGATAACCTCGATGCAATTTAAGGGAGAGAGACTTCCTCTCTGTTGCCATTTTTTCTGTTTCCACCTCCACAAACTTCTGCTCTCTGCCATGTGCCAGCTTGCCTTGGAGCAAATTGAGTACGGACTGAAGCCTCCAGTAACTGTGAGCTAAATCAACCTTTCCTTTCCTTCATTTTGAGTGTTGGGTATTTGTCCCAGCAATGAGAAAAGAGTAACTGAGAGAAAATTTGGTATTTCAGGAGTGCGGTCGTGGCTGTGGCTAAATCTGACCATGTGGATTACAGACTGTTGGAAATGGTTTATGGGACGAGATAGGAAAGGTTTGGAGAGGTTGCCTACTTGTGAAGAGCTGGAGCAGCTTCGGCTCTTCTGTAGGGGAGACTGGTCAGAGCTCAGAAGACCAGAAGGCTGATAGAAAACCTACCTGTAAAGATCATTTGTGTTTTGACTTGGCAAAAAATTTGTCTGCATTTTGCTCGTGTCCAGAGACTTTGCCTGAGACTAAGTATGGTGGACTAATTAATCTTTTAAAAGATACTTCAAAGCAGCCACATATTGGGGCGGTGGCATGGTTGTTATTGGAAGTGTTTAGCCAGGTTTATGTTGAAAATCAAGAACAAAAGGGCTCGGGTGATAGCTCAGTGGCCTAAGCGCCTGCCTGGCAAGTGCAAGGTCCTGAGTTTGAGCCCAGGTAACCCTCCCAAAAGAAAAAAAAAACCATGTAAATGTTTCTCTTTAGGGGTGGGGAGATAACTCAGTAGAATAAGCACTT
The DNA here is from genome assembly GCF_000260255.1 of Octodon degus. Taxonomy (NCBI): domain Eukaryota; kingdom Metazoa; phylum Chordata; class Mammalia; order Rodentia; family Octodontidae; genus Octodon; species Octodon degus. Next base: position 28,673,990 of record NW_004524586.1, on the reverse strand, counting down.
GCCTTGCAAGCACAGGATCCTCAGTTCAATCTCCGGCACTGTGAAAAAAAAGAAAATCAAGAGCAAAGAGTCAAGCAGGATGATTTAAAATGTTGTGAGCTTGGCCAGAAAGGAAGCACCAGGAAAGCTATGGACTGCAAAGATGGAGCAGAAAGGATCTCCTTTGCTGGGAAGGAACCAGAGAATCCAAAGGATAGCCTGAGGGCATCACAGGAAGCTGCAGGTCTGCATCCTCTGCAGCCTCAGAGTTGCCAAGGTCTGGGAATCCGCCTTGGGGAAAAAGCCCTGGAGCTCCATGTTCCAGAGTGGCGGCAGCGGCCTCACCAGGTTCCAGAATGGCACCTGCACAGAGAATTTGTTCCTTGGAATGAGGGTCAGAGTACTCAGATCCAGGCACTCGACCCCTACAGCCAAAAGAGAGGAAAGGCTGGCTACTGCTCCAGCTGGCAGCAGACCTTGGCGTCATCCATGTGGCTCTGGTTTTAGGCACCTGCAGAATGCAAGAGCTGGGCCCAGGGAGATGGCTCAGTGCAATATGTGCTTCCCTGGCAAGTGCAAGTTCTGAGTTCAATCCCCAGTTCTGCCAAAAAAGAAAAAAGAATGCAAGAGCTCTGAGGTTAAAATGGTTTCCACTTAGATTTCAGAAGGCCTGGGAGGCCAGGTGGTGTTCCCCTGGGAGGGCAGTGTGTAAGACTATGAGTGAGAAGCTTATTCAGTGGAAACCCCAGAAGTTTGGAAAAGCCAGGATTGTGGATCGTCTAAGGGAAACTGCAAGGAGGAAGCAAAGCTGGCCTAAGAGAGACGCCACCACGAGTGCTGTAGGGGCGGAGCCACATGGAGCTCATAACTCAGCGCCGACTGCTTCGGATGTTCCAGTTGGAACTATGGGATTTAATGTTTGCCCTGCCGGATTTTGGACTCGTTTTGGTCCCAATGGTTTGTATCCTCCTGTATATACCTTTTGGAATGGTAATGTTTATCTTGTGCCTTTGAATGTTGGATGTGTTTAACTTTTCTTTTGTAGAGGCTCATAGATAAGAGTTTGCCTTGGATCTTGGAGTCTTGGGACTTGGACTTTTCAGCAATGCTGAAACTGTTGTGACTTCGGCAACTCTTAGAGATGGACTAGAATGACTTTTTTTTTTTAGAATGGCTTTTTGCCTAAAGGGATGTGCATGAGACTTTGGGGGTCCAGGGGCAGGATGTTATGGTTTGTGTCTAGTTGTCCCACCAAAGCCTCATGCATTCCTGGGACGGGGACTTCTTCAGTTGAAATTAACTCATGATCCACTGGGATTATGGTTGCTTCAAGGCTGGGATTATGGGTTTTAGTACTGCTGGGATTATGAGTGTGAGTACTTCCCCCAGCCTGGTACGATAGCCTGGATGCAATTTAAGGGAAAGAGAGACTGCCTCTCTGTTGCCATTTTTGCTGTTTCTACCACCACGAACTGCTGCTCTCTGCCATGTGCCAGCCTGCCTTGGAGCAAGCTGAGTATGGACTGAAACCTCCAGTAACTGTGAGCTAAATCAACCTTTCCTTTCCTTCATTTTGAGTGTTGGGTATTTCTTCCAGCAATAAGAGAGTAACTGAGACACTGGTACAAAAAAAAGAGTTAAAACACATTTTACTAGAGAAATTCCCCTGAGAAGCAGTCAAGGATGGGAATAGGGAAAGAGAAAAACTAGACAAAAAAATGCAACAAATGACCTTCAACTTGCACGAAGAGTCCAGAAAAAGAGATGACAGGCAGGACATGGAGAGAAAGTCAAGTACTCCCGTTCCCATCTAGCCGTGCATTCCAAAGATAAGGCCTTAAGGGGTAGGACAGGGACAAGTAGATAGAAAGAAGTTACATGTAGACAAACTGAAGAAATGACAGTAGGCAGAAGTGTGTGGAAGCCAAAGCAGCTGTGGCAAGTTCTGGGGAGGATCTCTGGCTCCCCCCTTAAAAGCAGCTGGGGGGCTGGCCAGATAGCTCAGCAGACTAAAGTGCCTGCTTAGGCAGAGCACAGTGGCCTGGGTTCAATCCCCAGCATGCCGTGCCGGCTCCGCCCCAGGGGAGCTCTGAGATAGTGACTCAGACTGGGCGTGGTGGTGTGCACCTGTAATCCCAGCACTTGGGAGGCTGAAAACAGGAGAATCACTGTAAATCCAATCTGTGTAGTGAGACCCTGTAGACCCTGTACTAAATACATAAAAAAGTAGCTGGGAATAAAGGGTCCATAGGTCTTCCATTTTTCCAGATCTTCCTACTGTGATTCTTCCTTTCCAGGGTAGTTATCTATCTTCTCCTTTTTTCCTCTTTACAAATAAAGTGTCTTCCTTTTGTTAAACTTTGTCCCCCTACTTTTTAAAAAAAATTTTTTTAAAAAAATTATTTATTTATGTGTGTGTGTGTGTGTGTGTGTGTGGCCAGCTCAGCCCACCAGGGGGCGGGGCTGGCTGGCATGTGGTGCTGGGGATTGACCCGCGGTCCCTGGGCTTTGCTAAGCTTGCTCTAAGTAGGTGCTTTAGACCACTGAGCCATCTCACCAGCCCCTGTCCCTCTACTTTTTATGGGGGCTGAGTTTACAATCCCAGTGGGCTGCTCAGGCAACAGAACAGCAGTGCTCATCCCTCGATGCAACATAGTCATCTAACACAGTAGTTCTCTACTGGGGGCACTGGCCTGTGTTTGGAGATATTTCTGATAGTCACAACTGGGGGAGAGAGGGGCAATGATGTTTGTGTCTAGTGCGCAGAGGACAGGGATGCTGTTAAACATCCTACTCTAACAGGAATCAGTTAGAAAGGAGTTGGGATTCTACTGGTAGGAAGGACAGCAGCCCCCAAATGGAGTCAGGAAGTCCAAATTGGAGTCTGCTTAGTTCTGACCCTCCAGGGATCTTAACAAAAATATCTGCCAAGTGTCCTTCAGCTGTCTAGGACCTCCCCAAAGCATGATCAGGCAAGCCTTTATTAGCTCAAGGGTGCATGGGCCCTGCGTGGACACTGCATAGATTGGTCCCTAAGAAATATTTAGTTTCCTATAGGGCCAGCACAGCATGCAGTACTAGGGATTGAACCTGGGTCCTTGCATTTGCCAGCCAGATACTTAGACTATCAAGCTATCTCCCAGGCCCCCCCCTTTTTTTTTGCCTTTTTATCTTTCACTTTGTTTGTTTTTTGATACTGGGGGTTGAACTTAGGAACTTGTGCTTGCCAGGCAGGCACTTGTGCCATGCCATTGAGATTTTTTTTTCCACTGAGATATTTTCCCTGCCCTTTCTTTCTTTTTTGCTTGCTTTTTCTTTTTTTCTTTTTTCTTTTTTTGTCTTTTTAAGACAGGGCCTTGCTAGGCAATTCAGACTAGCCTTGAGCTCTCAATGATCCTCCTGCCTCTGCCTCCTGCCTCAGCCTCTTGAGTGCTGGAATTACAGGCATGAGCCACTACGCACAGCTGTATCTTTTAAATGAATTTGTTTGTATCCATCCTCCTTCATGCTGCAGTTTGATTCTTTATCACTGTAAGATATTCTGGTTTTCAAAGTTAGGAGAGACAATCACTGATGTTTCTATCTAGTGGGCAGAGGCCAGGATGTTGTTAATCATCCTACAGTGCCTAATAGAATCCTAGCCGGCACAAAATGACAATAATGCTGAGGCTAAGAAACCCAGTGACAGATGTACTTCTCAGAGGTAAACTGAGAGATGTTGGATCACTCAAAAGTCATTTTCCTTTCTGCTTGCAATATTTAGCAATTAATGCAACTAAGGATAAAAGAATGTCTTTATGAAATTTATTTAACTTTTGTTTCAAGGCCAAGAGATTGTGAAATTGGACTTGGAGTTATAGGTACCTGGACTCTAATCCAACCTCTATAGAAAAATTTTACTCTATGATTTTGGACAATTTGGGTAATCTCTCTTTTTAAAAATATTTATTTGGTACAGCACTGTACTATGCAGCATGGACATGTAGTGATCCTCCTGTCTCAACCCCCCCAACACTGAAATACAGGCATGTACCACCATGCCCAGTTCCAGGGCCAGCACATGCGATACCAGGGATTGAATCTGGTCCTTCTGCTTGCCAGGCTAGGGCTTAGACTGCAGAGCTATCTCAATCCTGTAATCTCTTTATGAGCCTCAGTTTTCCCATCTGTAAATTAGGTGTGTGAGTGATACCAATAATGTTGGATTGTTGTAGCTATTGAACTGATACAATGCATTTGGTGTTCAGCAGTTGCACCTAGCACACAATAATCAGTCTGACTTTAAGTGTCTGGAAGTCTAAATGTCTAAAACTCAAATATTTCTGCCTCCAATCCCTGGTCCTGCATGCTGCACCCCCACCCTGCCCCCACCCCCACCCCCACCCCCACCCCCACCAGGGATGCGCTGAGTTGGGACTGAGTCCACTCGTGGTGGTGCACAACTGTAATCCCAGCCCTGGGGAGGCCGAAAACAGGAGTATCACTATGAGTCTGAGCTGCGTAGTGAGATCCTGTACCAAATATATAAATGAAAAAAATAAAAAATCAAATGTCCATTACTTGATACAAGTCTCAAATAATAAAGACCAAGCTTCATCTCTCTACTATAGCATAGTTCCCACAGCTGACCAATTATTAGAATCATAATGAAGGCGAGGAGTAATTGTAGACATCTGGGGGAATTGTGTAGGCAGAGAAAACACATAGGACAAATACCCTCAGTGGAAGGCATGTTTGGTGTGTTCAAGAAATAGCGAAGTTGGACGTGGTGGAACACACCTGTAATTCCAGCATTCAGAAGGCTGAAGCAAGAGGATTTCTAGTTTGAGCCCAGACTGGGCTACATACTGAGTCCCAAGCCTGCTTGAACAATGGAGTAAGATTATGTGCTACAAAACAAAAAAGGAAGGAAAAAGAAAAAGAAAAGCAAGCAAGCGAGAATGAAAAGAAAAAGCAAGAACAAGTTGGGCATGGTGGTGTACATCTGTAATCCCAGCAATTTGTGTAATCTCTGTATAAGCCTCAATTTTCCCATCTGTAAATTAGCTGTAGGAATGATACCATCTTGGATTGTTGCAGGAGGACTGCAGAGAGTTTAAAACCAGCCCTGTGGACTATGTAGTGAATTGAAGGGCATGACCCTGTCACAGAGAATAAAGGAAAGAAAGGAAAAGAAAAAAATTGCATCGACCATATGAAGAGGCAACAAGTGGGTGGCTATGAGCAAGCTCAAGAAGTGTCTCAGAAGAGCCAAACCGCGGGCCTGCTCATTAGCTCAGGTGTAAATGCCTTCTGAAACAAAGCAAGCTCAAGATGCTGTGGTTTGATCCCCTCATCCTCAACCCAAACCAGACCTGCCAGAAGGTATCTGAGTGCCCTTTCCCCCCAAAAAAAGAGCCAAACCCTGCAGGCACCTTGATCATGGACTTCCAGCATCCAACACTTTGAGAAAATGAATTTCTATTGTTTAAGCCACCCAGTCTGTGACACTTAATATAAAATGACTAAAAAAATCAACTAGGAAAGAAAGGGTTCAGTTCTGGCCTATGTAACATATTCCCTATCTCACACTTTCTTTCAAACATGCTAATGAGATTCACTAGCAAAAAGGGAAAGTCCTTGTAAAATGACTTGGTTATTACAGATGATTTTTTAATAAAACCTGGAATTTCTGAATTTGAGGTATAGCTGGGGGCTCATTATTTAAATTGTGTAGGGGCTGGGGAGATGGCTCAGTGGAATAAGCACTTCCCTGACAAGCATAAGGGCCTGAGTTCAATCCCCAGTTCTGCCAAAAAAAATTGTGTAAATAATGAATGCATGTATGAATGAACAATAAATGGATGTTTCAAAAACAAATGACTCCCTTTGTTTGAACAAGGTCTCCACATATAATGCTTAGCAGAAAATTTACCCTTTAATTTTGAATCCAGGGCTGGGGAGATAGCTCAGTAGAATAAGCGCTTGCTTGCCTGGCAAGTGCAAGGGGCTGAGTTCAATCCCTAGTTCTGAAAAAAAAAAAATTGAATCCAAAATACACTAGGATGAGAAAAAAGGGGCATATTAGGAGCTAAGTCAGTCGTGTTGCACTTCAAAGACTATTTCACCTGTGCCTGCTATCTTGTATCCTTTGAAATGCTAGTGGAGTTTGGCATTGGGTAAAATGTACCACTTATGTGAATGGAACAGATGCTGGGAAAACAAGATGATACACAGTAACTCTTTTTTTTTGTACAAAAGATCTACAAAGTGGTGTACAGTTACTTCGGGGTAAATCCTGAGGAGATTTGACTGACCTTGTCAGATACAAAAGTTGCATTTTTTTATTTTTGTGGTACTGGGGACTGAACTCAGGATCATGCACTTGCCAAGCAAGCACTTATTCTACTGAGACATTTCCTGGGCCCTACATTTTTAGTTATATAGGTCTTGCTTTATCTTGGTCTTAACTATCCAGCAGAAAAGTATAAAAATGAGGTATTAAAATGTAAAGCCATATTAATATGCTGAGCTGTAAAAGGCTGAAGTCAACAATTTCTTACATTGCCAGTTCTGCCGATAATCCGCTATTATGGATTACTGGACTATATTGAATTATTTTGCTGAATTCACACACCTACAATATTTATTTTTTTGGAACTGGGGATTGAACTCAGGCCCTTGTGCATACCAGGCAAGTGCTTATTCTACTGAGCCATCTCCCCAGCCCTACAATATTTATTTATTTATTTATTTATTTTTCAACAAATAATACACTGCATATATTCTTCTTAGTGGTTAATTGCTGTACAAGATGCGGACTTGTGATCCTATTTACAAACTCCATTAGAACAAATCATTCTATTCATTAACAGAATGTAACTATATATCTATCCCAACCACTTTGAATACACAGATACAAAATGGACATTCATCTGTATACCCCATTTTTTCTAAGTTCCGTTATTGAATATTATAGGTGTGTAAACTCAGCAAAATATTCTAAAAGAGTCCAGTAGCCCATAATAGTATTGGGTCTTCTGTTTAACTGGCAATGTCAGAAATTATTGACCTGAGTGCCCCACAGCTCAACATAACATCATGGCTTTATTTCCTATATTTCCTCTTCATACTTTTCTGCTGGATGGTTAAGACCAAGGTAAAGCAGGACCTATGCAACAAGAGTTGTAGCTTTTTGGTCTGAGAAGGTCAGTGAAATGCCCTCAGGATTTGTCCTGAACCCCAGCCCTACAATATTTAAATGGCAATAGAATACCCATCTCTGACAAAACAAAAAAGGGGGATATAAATGAAGGACCATTTTGTACTGAAAAAATATATATCTGTATATAAAAAAATAGGATACACAGCTACTTTCTCTTAGTTCAATGAGAAAATTTGTACTAAGTGTTTACATATCATGTCTGCATCTTATACTATGAATTACTACGAAGACAACAATATGCAATGTATTAATTATTGTAACTGTCCTACTGACCTGTTTTTTTTTAAATTTTATTTATTTGTGTGTGTGTGTGTGCGGCCAGCTCAGCCCACCAGGGGGCGGGGCTGGCTGGCATGTGGTGCTGGGGGATTGAACCGCAGTCCCTGTGCTTTGCTAAGCTTGTTCTAAGTAGGCGCTTTAGACCACTGAGCCATCTCACCAGCCCCTACTAACCTGTTTTGAAACTGTCTCATTGCTATTTCTTTCTCAAAATTAAATAAAAAAAGTATTCCTGTTTTAAATTCTAACAACACAATTTCACAAATATACTTTGGATAGAATAATTTGCTCTTTTATGAGTTTAAACATAATATAATCAAAATAATCTGATAAAAGGGACATACATGCATTTGTTTGAAACTTTATTATATAAATTTTCATTTCTTTTAAAGATTACAAAACCTGTTCTATGACAGGAATACAAGCAATATTGTTCCAGGATTATTCTTGGATACATCTGAAAGAGCTTAGATTACATATTAATAGTATGATTTGCAAACTTCCCAGATTAGACTCTTAAGTAAAACAATTTAAAGTATTCAGTGATATTTGATACTTTACAAGCATTTCATAATTATGGCAGCAGTGCCAAGCAACTGATGCAATTTAACCACCAATAAAAGGTACAATATGTAAGAACTTGTGACATGGTACCTTGGGCTTCTGGCATGCCTTTACTAGAGAGAAACTAGTTATAAAGTAAGATCATATATAATAGTAGAAAAATATTTGTGATTTTTTTCTTTTTTAAAAACTGCTTAAGTAGATCCCCACCCCATTCCCACCCATGGCCAAAAATGGAAAATAATTACATCCCTTAGGTGTGTATCTTCCCTTTTATTTAGGGCAAGAGTTAAGATAAACTAATACATGTATATAATTTTAAGTGTTACAAACTCATCACCCACAATCACTAAGGATGCTAATGAATGGCAATACTTTGAAGCTTTTATTAAAATTAAAAAAAACACAAAGCTTTAGATGGTAAACTACACTTACAGAAACACAAACCAAAATCTTTATCCTTATGTCCTTGCTTTGTATTTAACAGTTCTAAATACTTGTTTGAAAAACTCAGTATACAGTTCATTCAGTACTATAGTGATAATAGGAATAGGATGCTCACTTCCATTAGATATTGAACTAATCTACTTACAACTGTTACAGTGACTCTCTTCTCATATAGGTTTACACTTACTGTACTCAAATGGTATGTGCTCTAAAGACATTTTCTTGAGGTTTGTACCTCTGAACTTAAATCTCTAAATTTTCCTTTCCATTAATCTCTATTCAAAATGTCATATACTTTGCTAGTTGCTCTGGGAGAAGTCATGGACATTTAAACAGCTTATCATGCAGTTCAAGGTTACATGGCAAAATAATGAGGAAAGTGCCTTAAGAGGTAGGAAGTAGGCTCTTATCTCAACCCTTGGTATGCCCTGTTATGAACAGTTAGAAGACTGGAATCAAAGTGGTAAATCTGACACTAATAGTAATACCAGGCTTAAGAAAATTAAGTTGACTTAGTTACTAGAATTGTTTGAGAATACTCAGTCACACTGGAACCAGTTACAAGTTACTTAACCACACAGAATACAGCAGTGTTAAAAATACATAAAGCACACTGTAGATACAAATTCTTCTTGGCCATCCATATATGAGTATTATTCTGCAGATTCTTCACTGGAAAAAGTGGTTTAATGTGGCTCTGTAGAATACCACAGTCTCAAGAAAGTAAATTCATTCCTTCATTGATTGGTCTCCACCAATAGTCACTTGGGGAGACCAACAAAATGTAAGCAACCTGGGGTTGAAAAGAGGACTATTTTCATTAGTTGAAATAAAAAAATACTGATTTAAGTCAATATATCTGTGAGTTAAATAAGGCTCAAAGTATACGTCCGGTTTATCGCAGGAGTGGGGCCTTTCAGAGGGGCAAATCTCTAGGATGAGACTGGAACCTCCTGGTTTAAGCACCAAGATCGGGCATGGAATCCACCTATTTGCAAATCACAGAAAATAAGTCTTTCCTTACCCTGTACTTTCCTAAGTCTCAAATGTTCAATACCACCATAAGATAGAATGTAGTATATTGTAAGTTTAAAAATTGTAGATGCTTTATAAAGTCTAGGGAGTACAGATTACCGAAACCATGTTGGAATGTGTATTGCTGGCTTCCATGGTGAATCAACACAATACCAAGGCCCCCAAATCTTGAATACTTTCTGCTAACTCTCATCCTAGTCTGGGCCTATCCCAACCTTCTTCCTCTTTATACTAACCTTCTCTTGAAGCCTTTACACTCACCCACCCTCTGTTCAAATATTTTGAGGCTAATGATACAGGGCACACCCAAGTGGATAGCCCCACTTCCTTTGATATTCCCTGACCCCAATAGCAGTCACTTCTTAAAAACAGATGGAAAATGGTTGGACCCAAACACCTCTTAGGAGTGTCCTGCATGGGAAATGTGGAAACTCTATGGCATGCACACCACAACCACTTCTCCAGACACTCACAAGTGACTTCTTCCACACTAGCTTCATAGTATCTCTATTTCGGGCCTTGCCAAATTATATTTTTGGATTTTGGGGATTGCTTGTGAATAAATATATTCACTTCAAATCTGTTAAAATGAAATATCTGATGTACTTAGAAGATATCTCTATGAAGCAGAAGGATGAAATGATTCATAAAAAGCAAAAAAGGGACAAAAAACTTACCTTAATTTATTATCATTCAAAGGGGAAAGATACAAAACACAGTAGTATATACGTTCCAGTATGTATTTGGCAATGTCAAATGCAATCTATCATTTTTGATATTATTTTGTGTTATAAACTAAGAAGTTTGTAAGAGTCCTGTTAGTTTAGCTCCTCCTTTCACAGTATCTTTAGGATTAAGACTGACAATTCCTGAGAAAGCCCCAGAAACTGGCAGCGACTGGTGAAGGGCTGAATATTTTAGGGGCCTTGATACCTCAACTATAGAGGCTGGAAACCCAGTAAAAGTACTACATTTACAGCACATTGCTGCCCAAAGGCAGTAGGAACACTAGAATCACAGATGAGATAAATTTATGTTCATTAGCTGCTTTTTAGGCAGAAAGCCTTCTATTTTGTGAACATATACTTTGCTTTCTCTACAACAAAATTGGCAACCTCATTAGATAAAGAAGGCAAATATCCTTGAAAGAAATTGGCATCATATACCAGTAGAAGACTGTCCTAAGAAACATAGTTTGTTTTTTTTTTTTAACTTAGCTACTGGTCAGGTGACAATATAAAGGAAAGGTACGAACAGAGTGTAATGAGGAAAAAGAAACTAGTATAAATGGGGACAAGCTGAGGATTTTAGTCTTTGATCTGAGACTCAGATTCCTTACATGCAACATGAGAAAACCTGACCAGGTGATTTTTAAGGATTTATATGCTTACTTGTGAGTCTAAAAGACTATGACGAACAGTACACCTAAGTGATTGTGAGCAGTATCAGTGTCAAAAATCTGAAAATATATCTACACTTTGCTTAGTTACATCAAAATTTGAAAAATTATAAGAATTTGGGATGACCATGGTTTGAAACCCTGAATAGAGGAAAAAACAATTTTCTTTCTAGGTAATGGAAAATAGCTTAATTGTTATCCATATACTCAAAAACTTCAAAAAATTTAAGCAGACTTTTTGATACTTCTCCTCTTATACATTTTTCCTTTTATTATATGAACTTTTTTTCATTTCTATGCAATAATCACTTTATGTAATTTGGACAAAAGGAATGTTATTGATTTCCTCTATTTAACTGCATAGAAGAGAATTTAAGGAATGACAAGTGGCTTTAAAAACATTCAGATAAACCACTCTCTTCTTGACTTGGTGTTTTCAGAGAAAGAGTTAAAGCTCCTACCAGGAGAATATTTCTTCTAAATGGCTTAGTACATGATTTAGAAAGATCTGTTTGGGCACATTCCTGATGAGGTAAGTTGAATCATTTTTCCTTGCTCCTCTGTTTTTTACATAACATTGATATGTGCTAGGTAGCTTGGCAAAGACCAGGTAATGGTGAGTACAGAAATTCCTTTCCTTAGATAAAATTGTGGAAAACAGCAAGTTGGATGTAGATAACGAATACTGTAATCTAAGCAGACCCAAAGGTCATTATGAAAATTGATCCTTTCTGAAGTTAAAGATTATCATCAGGAAGAATTTAGGAAATAATGCTGAAGGTTCACTTGACCTACTTTAGCTATGACTTGAGGTTAGAACAGATACTGTTTGATCAAGAATGTTTTATTTTCCTAGAATAAGAAAATTTAAATCCAATTTCATATAGAGGCCTGTGGCTGTTATTACATTCAAATTAGTGTTTCATATAGACTACTTAAACAGAAAATATCCAATAGGACTTAAGTTACTGGTTGTTAAATTTTCCTTCACTAAATTCTTTACCATGACTTTAAAGGTCTTTGATGTGTGCTGGCAAAATTTCAAATGATATGCCAAATACCAAGTATGGATATTATTTAAGATTAAAAGTGCAAGGACTATTTCCTTAATTAAGGACAAAAGGACCCTATGGAATTTCAAAGTACATAAACTTCATAGATGTACTGTATTCTTGATTTCATGCCACATACACATAACTTTCTCTACCAAAAGAGCTCTCTAGGTTAGTCTGACACAGCACCTGACTTTAAGAAACAAACGAAACAACAACTCAGTGAAACAGACATGGGGAAATATGTACATTTTGCAAGTGTTACATTCAACAGCTGTTCCACAATCTGGCCATTTTTCGGGCTGTCCAACAATACTGTAAATCCAGGTGAACCATTTAACCAGATTTAATAGTTGATTAATAATAGATTCCAAGTTAAACAAGGCATGTATACATTAAAGAAAGCAGTACAGAAATGTACTGTATATGAACTGTTTACAAAAACATACAAAATGTTGGATGGCACAAGGGATACAGTGCTAATATAAACGGATTGTTTAAGCTAAGTGCTTAACATAAACTGTCCATCCCTATAGCTAACAAAGAATATTTAAGGGACATGAAATATTTTCTATAAAAATAATGCTATATGGTGTAGAGTACTTTATTCAGTGTATTTTAGGTGGTATCCATATGTTCATTATTTTTCTTGCTGATTCAGTGAATGTATCTTCATCATATTTCATCCCAAGCTCCAGGAAAATCTAACTTGCTAACAATCATTTAAAGCGAGAAGAGACGAAAGCAGGAGCAGCAGCAGGAGCAGCAGCATTATGGGTACCAGCTGGGACAGTGTGTGCTTGCAGGTCTCTCTCAGATATGTGCTACCTGTCGCCAGAACTTGTGCTATCAGCTTATACCATGGTACCAAATTTCTCACTGAGGTCACTTCACAGGGCTGTTGAGGTGATTTTTTTTATACCTCTCCGCTGAGCAAGAGTAGAGCGGCCTACTGGTTCCAAAACCGGTGACTGATTACGGTTTAAAGCGGAGTATGTAGCTGCCATGGCACCCTGAAGAGAGGAAATACAACAACAGAAATAATGTGTACAGAGACACGAGGCAAAGGATTTACTGGCAGAATTTTTTTCACATGCAAATGTGCCTAGATTTTATTAGTTTCATAATGAAACTAATATTGATCAAATCCTCTGATTTAATCAATGTGAGAGGTCAGGGATAGACTTAAAAACTGCAGTCTTCACTTTTCTCAGGGTTATTCCATTTTTGTCTTTGTAGTACTTTAGTATGAGAGGCTGTACAGTATGCTCTTTCACTTTAGAAAATCCATAAGTTTATCTATCATGATTGATGCTGAATAAACCTACTTATGTAGACTGACAAAATTCAAAAGTCACCCTTAATTTATATATATTTGGAGGGTGGGTTGAGACAGGGTTTCACTTCACAGTTCAGGCTGGCTTTGAACTCACAATGTTGCTCAGGCTAGCCTAAAAATCACAGTGATCCTCCTATCCTCCTGTCTTAGCCTTCTGAGTATGGGGATCACAGATATGTGCCACCATGCATGGCGGATTACTGATATTTTTCTTTTTAGGTCGCTAACATAAGAGAACTCCATACTAGAACTAGATGGAGGCTGAAAGGAAAAGGTGTCAGATCACAGAGGGTGCCATATGGGAAACTATAACTGGCTGGGGTGCTCACCTTTACTAAATGCGGTGCATCCTGCCTGTTTAGTTGGTATTGTGGCAGTTGGTCCCAGTGGACGATCCAAGGATGTCTGAGCACAAGAGCAGCAGTCAGTCTCTGATGAGGGTCTACATGAAGCATCTTTGACACCAGGTCCTGTCATGAGAAAATAAAGCAAGATTAATCCTCTATGGATTCTACGTCTATGGCACTTGGTGCAGGTAAGCATTCTTCCATAACTTCTATGTCCTGATTTCTCCCTGATAGCAGCCCTTTGGTCAACATGACAATTTGGAAAAAAAATACTCAAGTCTCTATTGTCTCTCTAAATGAGTTAACAGTAATTTTGGCATATCACAAAGGAGCAGTTTACCACATTTTATATATCTGTAATTACTTTTTTTTCCATCAGATTTTCTATTCTGGGGCTGGGGAGATGGCTCAGTAGAATAAGTGCTTGCCTGGCAAGCGCAAGGACCCGAGTTCAATCCCCAGTTCCGCAAAAAATAAAATAAAGTCAGATTTTCTATTCCTACATTTGTAGAGGTTCGTTTTTAAATAATATTAACTACTTAATAAAAACTTTATGTGTGCTGCTAATACTGAAAAGTAGAACATGAACATCCAAGAATAAGAATTTAATTGGAGGGCTCTAAATGCCCACCCAGAAGATTATAGAGTTCCTGAACTTTTTTCTCCTTGAAAGGCAACTCATTAGTATTACAAATAAACTGGAAGATACAGAGAAGTGAAAGAACATAAAGAACATCCATACTATTATTCTTCCAGAGACAACCATTGGTAACAGTGCCTATCTATCTGGCCAGCCAGACAGATAGCTCAGTGGATTACAGCACCTGCTTAGGCAGATGCAGAGACTGGGGTTCAATCCCGGGTGTGCTGTGCTGGCTTCACCCTTGGGGCATGCTGAAACAGTGATTGAGACTGGGCATGGTGGTGCATGCCTGTAATCCCAGCACTTGGGAGGCTGAAAAACAGGAAGGATCACTACAAGTGTGATCTGTGTAGTGAGACCCTCTAGACCCTGTACTAAATACATTAAAAAAACCAAACAAACAGTGCCTGTCTATCAAACACCTACCTATACAGGGAATATAGATCCATGTCATCACTATCTCGTTTTACATCTTGCAAAATGACAACATAATTGTCATTTACAAAAGCTAGAGAAGTGAATTAGGAGGTTCATGTGTTGAAGGCTAGCCCAGTGTATGCTGTAAGTTTGAAGCCAGTCTGGACTACACAGTCAGAACTTGTCCTAACAAAACAAAACAAAAAACAAAAACAAAAAGGCAGAGAACGCTGGTCTATTGAGGCTTTCAGTTCAGTGAGGGAATGGAAAAGAATCAATTGCAAAGTAAATAAGTTCTGATAGGCTGGATAAGTATAAGGTACAGGTAGAGGAACATAAGGAAATCCATGACCTCAACTAGGTGGTCTGGCTTAGCAGTGACTTCCTAAGAGGAAAGTGAGACCTGAAGGATAAGCAGAAGTTTCATTAGAGAAAGGAAGGGAAAATGGTGTTTCAGGTACATAAAATGCAGTGCACTTGGAGGAAAGCCCTTGGGTGTGAGGAACTGACTCGAGTGGAATATGGCTGCAGTATGTATACATTTATTGTCACGGAGAATGTGGCAGCCAATAAAGTATGAGAGGTAAACAGGGACCAGATCGGCCAGGCCTTTGTAAGCCATATTAACAAATGTGGATTTATTTTGGAGGCAATAAAGCATTTAAAGCAAGAACATGATGCTGTCAAGTTTGTAAGTTTAGAAAGATCACACTAAGTTGTGAAAGAAAATGAATGCGGGGATAGAGGCAGCCTGGAGATTTATTTCTGTTTTTGAGACAAAGACCATTGAAAGATGACAGCTTCAAATTAGAGTACAGTGGCCCTTCACTTACTGTGGACTTCACTTACATTCCAGACACTCCTGCGATAAGTGAAAAATCAGAGAAGTAGCAACGTTATACATGTTTTAGAATTTATGTATGTTTTAAGGCTTTATAAATCTTTCCCACACTCTTATAAACCTCTCCCACACCTTTTTTTTTTTTTGGCAGAACTGGGGATTGAACTCAGGTCCTTGTGCTTGCCAGGGAAGCACTTATTCCACTGAGCCATCCCCTCGGCCCCTACTCCCACACTTTTAAAAATACTTCCAGTGTTCTTAACCATTTTCTAAACTTGTAAACCTATGTCATTTTAACAACATATGTGTATTGTACAGTATTGCAAAATCCCAAGATATAGCGAAAAATCCATGTTAAATAATTTAGATTAATATTTTCTTGAAAACACGCTGTCTCAGTTATTCTGCTCTCATTGTTGGGACAAAATACACAACACGCACAATTAAGGAAGGAAAGATTTATTTAGCTCACAGTTAGTGGAGGTTTCAGTCCATACTCAGCTGGCTTTAAGGCAGAGTAGCACATGGCAGAGAGCAACAGTTTATGGCAGTGGAGAAAGCAAAAAGCAAAAGGGAGGGGCAGCAACTGATGCTGCTAGCTAGCCTCTCTCTCTTCCTTACACTGTGATTCAGATTATCCACACGGGTGGGTGTAGCACTCCACCCATAATCCCAGCATTGGATCAAAAATTAATTACAAACTCTAGAATAGCGTTCCAGGACTGCACGAGGCTTTGGGGGAACAACTAGACACAAACCATTCTCTAGAAACAGTGAGTCCACAAAAGCCGAACCATGAGACAGCAAGGGACTACTGTATAAGGAATAGTGAAAAATGGATGGAACTGAATAGGACAAAGAGCTGACAGAAATTGGTACTAATTAGATGTTGCTTCAAGCACTTCTGTGCTACAAAGACATTTATAGTTTCTTACTGTTAGTTATCATTAATAGCAAATAACAGGCATAAATTGTTGAATATGAGTAAATATATAAATTCAGCTAGACAAAGCAACATATACCTATAGACTTGCCTACTCAGGAGGATCACTTGAGCCCAGGAGTTTTGGGGGTGAGTCAGCTTGGGTAAGATATTGACACCCATTTCAAAAAAAGTTAAACAACAAAAAGAGAGAAAGGGAAAAATCTAGGGCAGAACAAAACTCTCTTTCTCATTTATGTTAAATCAACAAACTAGCAATTCTATTATTCCTTATCCATTTCTTTTGTATTTGCTTCAAATTCTACTACCACTACTTGTTTGGGTACTCATTGATGACTTGAAATATATAAAATCTTACATGTCCGTAATACTATGTCAGTGAGGAATAAACAAAACAGTGTATATAAAAGTATAACAAAATCTGCGGCACATAAGTTCTTAGTAAAGGGCAGCTATGGTCTTACTCTCAAAGTCACATATACCATACATGGCCCAACGGACTTACACTTTTCACATATGCAACTTGCTCCTGAAGGGACACACTCAAATTGAGCCTCTTTTGTGGGTAATCATAATTTTACAAGTTTTAACTGTAGCAGAAATTACTAGTGATGAGGTGGATGCTATTGCTTGTGCTCTGTTTTTTTTTTGTGCTCTATTTTTATCTTCATTTTCACCTACATTTTTGTTCTCACCAAAAAAGTATATTGGAATGAAAGTGAATGAGGGAAAACTATAGACATAATCTCAACTGGATTTAATTTACTAGAAGAACAAGCAATGTGCAAGTTCTGATATTTTATTATGATTTTTACATTATTTACATTACTTGGTACATCTCACAATTGATCATGACAATTTGTGGCAGACTCCATAAATGAGCATTTTTGCTCCAGACTGCAAAAAAAGGAAAATTTGATCATTGTACTGTGTTGTAATTTTTCGACTTTAACACCTAGAGTAAGCCCATAATCCCGAGCATGAGCCATGAAACTTTTCACAGTGTGGGTTCGTCAGTTAGCTATCTTGTACACCCTGCAGTAGTCACATCAAATGACCAGCTTGGAGGTACCATGCTACTCCTGTGCTACTATCATTACCTAACTCATCTTGGGATGGATCACCAGCTTTTGCACCCCAAATCTGCTTGGCAAACTCCTTCACTGCTTCTGGAAAGTTAATCCTCACTGCATCATCTGTGAACTTCAGCACAGAAACTATACAAGTGTTACAGTACATTTATTTTTGGCTAACTCAGCTAGACTATGAGCTTCCTGAGATGAGGAATTCTATTGTTGTCACATCTTTTTATCTCTGAGGCTTTCATTTATCAAGCACATTGTAGGTGTTCAGTAAAGGAATTACAAAGGACAAGAGTACCCAGAAAAAGTAAAGTACTTAAAGATATTTTACTGTTAGAAAAAGATAAAGGATAAGATTTATTTTTAATTTTGGGGGGCTGGGGATTGAAACTAGGACCTCACATATGCTAAGCACATGTTCTGCCATTGAGCAATACTCCATCCTTGCATTTCATTTTACTTTTTATTTTATAGTACCCACCCTGTTATGACTTGTTCTTAATGTCTGCCAAAGCCTCAACACAGTTGTAGGTGAGGTTTCTTCAGAGGTGGTAGGATCTGGACTGTGTGACACTGGGATGGATTCATGGTGCAATGTTAGGATCAAGGGCACTAGAATTAAGGGTGTGAGTGCTACCTGCCCTAGGTATAAGTAGTCTGGATAAGATAGAAGGAGTAGAAAGAGCTGTGGTCATCCCTGGTTGCTTCCCTATCTTCTGCCCACCATGAACTGTTTCTCCTTTGTGATGCCTGCCTGCCACAATACTTTGCCTTGGAACCAGATGATTATGAATTGAAATCTCTACAAACTGTGTGCTAAATAATCTTTCCTCTCTTAACTTTGGGTATCAGGTATTTTGTTGTAGCAATGAGAAAAGTAACTAAGACATACCCCTCCCTCACATTTGTTATTTATTAAACACAGGGCCTTCACACTGAACTACATCTGTAGCCTGTTTCTGTTTGTTGAGACAGGGTCTTGCTACATTGCCCATACTGGGTTTAAGCTTACAATCCTTCTGCCTCAGCTTCCCAGAGTGCTAGGACTACAGGTGTGTGCCAACATTCCTAGCTCTAACATTTCATTTTAAGTACAGTTTAAAAATAATTTATTAAAAATTTGATGTGCTCCATTTACTTATACAATCACCTGAACTCCATCTTTCATCCCTAAAGAAAAATCAGTAAGTACTTTTACCAATGTTTCTTCATCTATGTTTTTCTTATTTTCAAGTGGAAAACTATTCTTTTCAAGAATTTTGTGTGAATAAAGTGAAATAGAGCAGAGAAGAAAAGTAAGGTAGAGCTACTGGATGACAGATTTAGGGAAGGCTTTTCAAAGTAATTTTAAGCAAAGGTCACAAAAATACGCTACTGCTTGGAGATTTTCTTCATAATACGAATCAAAACTAGGATATGATATCATTATTCTAGGTACTAAGGGCTCTGGAATTAGATACTTAAGAGTGCCCACATGTATCTGGTATATTAGACACAGATAAATTTACACTAAACACTTTTAGATGTATAGATATAAAGGCAAACTAATGTCTTCTAGGGAAGAAAAATAAATGGCCCATTTTGGAGTCTACCTGATAATGTCACTTCAACATACTACTTAATAAGCAAAATTTTTTAGCTGATTGTATTTCTGCTTACCATAGTTTATGACAAATTATTTTCTTAAAAGCTTGTAACAGGGATTAAGACTAACTTAGTGGTAGAGTACATGCTTATTATTGTGCTAGTGGCCTTGAGTTTCATTTCCCAAAACAAAACAAAGAGTTTATAGCAGGAATGTATACTTACCTTTGCTGTATCTGAAACAGAATTCCAGTAACCACCACTAAGTGAGAATTTTCCGCTACCTATTCGTGCCAGTATTTCCTCTGGTGTATCATCAGGACCATTTGCAAATGGAGTGTAACTAAATTATAATAAAATTAAAACGTTAATGAAATTTCTTTTTTGGTTGGTAATCTTTACATGTACATATTTAGTGGCAGTTTCTAGAAGTTCTCTAAGTAATTCAGTTAATGCAATACTTTATCTTTTTAAAAAATTTTTTTTATTTATTTATGAGTGTGGGGGGGGCAGCTTAGCCCACAGGGGGCGGGGCTGGCTGGCATGTGGTGCTGGGGGATTGAACCGCGGTCCCTGTGCTTTGCTAAGCTTGCTCTAAGTAGGTGCTTTAGACCACTGAGCCATCTCACCAGCCCCTGCAATACTTTATTAAAGTGAAAAAAATCTATGAAATAAAATGTCATATGCCAAAGAATGGCCTATAAAATATTAGATTTAATATATATGGTCAATATTTTAATTATAACCTACCATAGAATAAAATACTAAAAACAATGCATGTGTATGACATGAGTACAAAACAGATGGAAAAATAAATTTAATGGCCAGTGAGATAGCTCAGCAGACTAAGTGCCTGCCCAGGCAACTGCAGAGCCTGGGGTTTGATCCCTGGCACCACATGCCACACCAGCCCTGCTAGCACTGGGTGCCCTGAGCTGGCAACCAAGTCTGGGTATTGCAGCACACACCTGTAATCCTAGTACTGGGGAAGCTGAAACAGGAGGATCACTACAAGAGTTGCATAGTGAGATCCCCATACCAAATACATAATAATAAGTAAAAAATAAGTTTAAGACCTTAAGACTTTAATAATACAGCTATAAATGTGGCATTATAGAATTATATATATATATATGACTATAGTACAGATCCTACAGTATATAAAATCCTATAATCCTAATATATAATCCTATAATCCTAATATTTTTATATCCCATAATATATGCATATATTAGCATAAGAAAACATAGAATGTTATTTACACATAAGTGCTCATAATATATGATACATACTCACCCAGTAAGCATTGTATAGAGGAGGACACCAAGACTCCATATATCACAAGCAGCATCATAGCCCTGTCTTTTTAAAACCTTCAGAAAGTAAAAGATGAGTGTTACTATATACTACTGTTTTTATATATATTTGGATAGGCTGTGAACTTAAGTATATTTTTCAAATCAATGCATACAAGAAAAACTTCAACAGAATATGATTAACAATGCAATATATTGCTTTCATCTTGGAATATCCTACTATTAATCATGTATCTGTATATACATATGCATATGTTTGGTATTTGAACACTTATTGTTACTGTAGGTACATAGAGGAATATAGAACAAATTGAAGATAACATTTATGTTAATAAATTTATATTTTGTATGGAATTATAGAAATGGTTTTAAGAAACAATTTTAAGAACACAACCCAGTACAAATGACATAGTGCAAAATACTACCTATATATTGATTTGCTCAAGTATTTAACAATTAACAAGTAGTATCAGGCATGAGCTATGATGAATACACCAATTTTCTAAAAAGTTAGAATCTCATAGGAGAAATTCAACATGATAAATATTAAGCCACACCGCTAGTCCAATCTATTCTTTTTTTTTTCAGTACCAGGGATTGAACTCAGGACCTTGTGCTTGCTAAGCAAGCACTTATTCTACTGAACTATCTCCCCAGCCCAGTCCAATCTATTCTTGACACTGGGAGAGAGGAAGGGCTAGATGGCCGTCATTTTGTATTGGACCGAGAAGAATCCAGTAGGCAAAAGGAGGAAGTGGGGGGAGTGCAGATGATATTCAAAGGGTAGAGTAACCTTAATGATAGGCAAGAATTTCAGAGTGGCCACAACTTCTGGTAGGAGATAATAGATGGAAAATCTTTGTAATATCTTATTAAGAACTTTAAATTTTTCTCCTGTAAGCAATCAGACATCATTCAAACATTAAACAGGGAAATAAAGGGGCTAGCATTTTATCCTAGTTATTTATTCAGTAAGTCTTCTATTAAACAATTACCAACTGTTCAGTATTAAACACAGCAAACAAGTTCTTAAATATAACAAAACATTGCAAACAAATTCTCTCACATTACCTCTGGTGCAACAAAATTTGCAGTATAACAGGGAGTCATGAGAAGACCATTTTCTGCTCTTAGCTGTTTTGCAAAGCCAAAATCACAAATTCGAATAGATTCTGGGTTCCCAGATTCATCCACATAAAGAATGTTGCTAGGTTTCAAGTCTCTGTGAACCACCTAATTGAAATGCAAATTAGAGCTATATTAACATTACATTTGAACTTTATTCACAGATTGTCAGGCAAGGACAAGACAAGTGCTAATAATCTAAGCATAACTTTGACACAGACCTGGGGCGAGGAGGAGGAAGAAAGAGTAGCAGTTATCTCCTCCTCCTTTATCCAGCGGAGTAGTGGGTATAGACAGTATCTATCTGCAGGTTGTTCAATCATTTCACAATATTTATTGAGTGCCTATCATGTGCCAGGGTATTCTGTATAGAGCTGTGGTGAACAAACCTGTAACATCCCGTCTTTCCACGCTAACAGCTTGAACAGAAGTAGGGAAGGCAGAAAATAGAAAGACTGAGAGATGGAGCAGAGCTGGAAAGGTCACTTTAAACAGCATGGTAAGGGAGTATCTCTAGACCAGACATTTCAGTCAAGACCTGAAGAACACTAAACAAGCCATAAAAAGCGCGGGGGGTGGGGGGGACGACGACAAATTTTAAAAGACAGAAAAGAAAGGAAAAAGAGCCTAAAACTTATACCTAAACTTTAGGTATTACTTATTTGATGTACAAGTGAAGAAGTCATATCTGCAGAAAAGTAACTTACAGTCTTTTTTTTTCCCTGCTAATGGGGATCAAATCCAGAGCCTTTTCTCTATGCTACATACAAAGCCCTTTTTAAGTTTTCAGACAGGGTCTTGTTAATTTGCTAAATTGCCAAGGCTGGGCTCAAACTTGAGATTTTCCTACCACAGCCTCCCAGAGTACATGTCTGGGCTTACAGGTATGTGCTATTATACCCAGTTTATCTTCCTCTTTATTGAACTACTTGAATGTCTCTTTAAAATTAGCTTCCCTGACGCTTGTCCTTAGGCTTAAGTGTTTCTTCCATCATCAAATTCTGGGCCTACATTCTAATCAGTAATTTCAGTTTTAGATCTTAACATTCAGAACTTTAATTCTCCTTAATATTTTACTAAATACTGATAAGGTACCGGAAAAAGGATAAACAAAATGAGAAGACTGCACTGACAATAAACTACTTAAGAAGTATTCTTTTTATTTTACTTTTATTTTTTTGTGGCTGGCTCAGCCCACCCAGGGTGTGGCATGTGGTGTCTGGAATCGAACCACAGTCCCTGTGCTTGGCTAAGCTGGCCTAAGCAGGCACATTAGTCAGCTGACCTATCTTGCCAGCCCCAAGAAGTAATCTTTTATATACATTTATCTAAATTTGTTGTACACTATAAATATATACCTCTTTTGTATTTTAGGGATGGGTCTACAGGGTGTTCAGGGTCTCACTACTGCTTACAGCTCCCCAAGAGCTGCGATTACAGGAGGTGCACCACCAAACCCAGTCTCATTTGCCATCTCAGCATGCCCTGGGGGCGGGGCCAGCACTGCAGGGGATCATGGGGATAGAACACCCCCCCTTTTGCCTGCTTGCAGATGGTTTAATCCGCTGAGCCATTTGGCTGATTCTTATACCATTTTTGTTAATTAAAAAATAGAGAAAATAAAAGCACTCCTTCCCACTTGCTTTTCACGTTTCTTCACTACTCTGTTTTTTCCTTCCTTCATCTTTTCATTTTCTTCTCTCCCTTTCCTTTGCAGACTCCTTTCCTTTAAAAATATAATTTGTTTTTCCACTTACTAAACTTTTGCCCTCTCAGATTACATTTCTTTTAAGGAGCAATATTTTGGCCAGTTACTTAAGAATCTATATGTGAGAAGAAATAAAGCAGGCATCCACCAGCCTGAAGCCAAGTGACTACTTGGCCTCATCCACTTTAAGAATGTCCTTTTTTCTATCTTTCATACTGAACCCAGGGCTCCACTCAAAGTAGGCAACACTCTACCACTGAGCTACAATTCCAGTGCCAAGGCTTCCTTGCTGTTTGTGAATATAAGCCAGGATTCCTTGGTCCTGTTGCTACTTAAAGTGAGCCTGAATTTTAAGGTCACCTATCAGAAATGGTACTGTTTGCAAGGTCAGAAGATCACAACTTTTTCTTGGAAAGCATAAGAATTTAAACAAGCTGCAGCACTTCAAGTTCAGTAAGAAAAGTTACGCAGAGGAAGATCTGTAAGATAAGGAAGCGGACAGGTATTTTCCATAGCATGTAGAAAAAACCTACATTTGTTCTTTTAGTTCAAGTATTAAGAACAGAAAATGTGTATGTGTGTCTAACTAATATTAAAAGACTTACCCCTTGTGCATGAAGATACTCAACAGTTTTGGTTATAGTAAACAGGACAGCACTGGCCTCTCGTTCAGAGAAAAATTTCTGTCTAAGAATTTTATCCAGCAGTTCGCCTCCTTTCATAAGTTCTGTTACTACATACACATACTTCCCATCATCATATACCTGTAAAATTCAATGTAAAAACATAGTACATTACTTGGAGCTTTATGTGTGGCTCAAAAATTAAAATATTAAAGGAAATTAAAACTTGTTTTATAATCAAGAAAAATTTGAATGCTCTCATGGCACCATCGGTTAGCACACAGTACTTATCAAGAAAAATTTATTCAGCGAAGTAGAAGACCCAATACTATTATGGACTACTGGACTCTTTTAAAATATTTTGCTGCGTTAACACACCTATAATATTCAAATAAGGGAACTTAACAAAGAAAGGGGATACAGATAAATGTCCATTTTGTATCTGTGTATTCAAAGTGGTTAGGACAGATATATAGTTACATTCTCTTAATGAATAGAGGGATTTGTTCTAATAGTGTTT
>NW_004524586.1:28554957-28648623 GCF_000260255.1 Octodon degus | reverse complement strand
AAAAACTCATAGGTATATATTTATTTTTTTGAGAGAATATATTTTTTAAATTTCTTACAAAATTTTCTTGGTTGAACTCTTGGAGATTATTTCACTTAAAGGGTTAGATTGAGCAGCATCACATTTTACTTCAAGTTAACCACCTTCTCACAATGCACAATAATAAGTTAATCTGAACAAAGTAGAGTTTTGAAAACACCCAGATAGGATCTTTGAGGCTATGTGAGCTCCTGTAGTAAAAATGCTACCTGGAGAATACATGTCCTCTGCCAATACTCTTTTATAATAAAAGCTACAGGAGACATAGGTAGCAGGGTATCATGACAGCCAAGCAAAGGATACCAAAACTTGTCCTAGGGGTGGTGATGAACAGAGAAGGCTTCTTGGAGGAAGAAGTCCTCTAGCATAGTTTGAAATGTGGGGTGACTAGCCAGGTTAAAAAGATGGGAAATAATGTTCGGACCTGAGAGAACGGTAAATTCAAAGTTAAGCATCACAAAGAAATGAGGCATGCTAAAAAATTGGTGCATACTATAGCATGGCTGGAGAATAAGGGATATATAGAAGTGTAAAAATAGAGGAAGGTAGGGTCTTGAGGGGCTGGGGAGTGTGAATTGTAGGCAGGGAAATAACATGAGTAGATATAAATATTAGCACTCTCTGGCAGAAATGTGGAATATTAGTATTATACATATGTGTATATATTCCAGTAAATGCAGACATTAATAACAATGCTAAAATACTTCTCTTAAAGTAGAAAATTTATTATTAAGCGTATTTTCTTATAAATTCAATGATGCCATATACATTGCTCTCTAATTTACTTTTTTTGTGGCACTGGGGATGAATGTGGGCTTCACATTCGCTAGGCAAGTGCTCTGTAACACAGCCATTTCCCCAGCAGTCAAATTTACTATGCTATGGTATTTGTCTACCACATGTTTGAAAATATCCCAAACAAGTTAGGCAACTCATTGACATGATCCTCATTGAAGAATATACTTACATCCTTTAGAGTAATAATGTTTGGATGCTGTCCATAACGAAGAAGAATTTCAATTTCTTCTGTTGGGTCTCTCTTGCTTTTATCAATAATCTGAAAGGCAAATATTTATCATAAAATCTCATGAACAGAAACTTTATCATCTTACATAAATAATGTATTTACAAGCCATTTATCAATCAGATTTATTTAACTACCTGGCCAGACTATAAATTCTAACCCATGAATTACATCCTCTCCAATGTAATATATTTTTTTATATATTTATTTAGTATAGGGTCTACAGGGTCTACAGATGGGACTTGTAGTGATCCTCCTGTTTTCATCCTTCCAAGTGCTTAGATTACAGGCGTGCACCACCATGCCCAGTCTCAATCACCTTCTCAGCACACCCTGGGGGCAGGGCTGGCACAGCATGCCTGGGATTGAACTCAGGTCCCTGCATCTGCCTAAGCAGGCACTTTAATCTGCTGAGCTATCTGGTGTCTGAATGCCTTACACATTTTGGAACACAGTCAACTCTAACTCCTTATTAATGCAGAAAATTAAGAGTTAGATGTTTCTATTATTTCACCAATGATTTTGTGTTTGTTTTGCTTTGTTTTTTGTGGTACTAGGGATTGAACTCAGGACCTTGAGCTTGCCAGGCAAGCACTTATTCCATTGAGTTATCTCCGTGGCCCAACCAATGTTAAATATCTGTTTATTGAATTTTTTTCTTCTAATAAAGTATTTTAATGAAATATCCTATTAGTCATGTTACTTGTAAACATTTATTTTATTTATTTATTTTTTGCAGAACTGGGGATTGCCAGGGAAGCGCTTATTCCACTGAGCCATCTCCCTGGCCCCTACAAGCTAATTTCTTTCTTTCTTTCTTTCTTTCTTTCTTTCTTTCTTTCTTTCTTTCTTTTTTTTTTTTCTCCGAATGCTTTCAGGGCAGGTTTGGCTAGCTTGAGTTGTGGGGATCGAACCACAGCAACCTGAGCCTGACTGCTTTGTTGAAGCAGCCACTTAAAGAACTGAGCTAAGGGGCAGGCCTCCTCACAAGCTAATTTCTTAATCTAAACAGAAAGCTATGTAGAAAAAAACATCTAGAATTCTATTTAACTAAAATTCAGTTTATTATACTAAAACCCTTTAAAATACTAATACTTCTTTCCAACGCTTTATGTACCTGCTTCTTTAATTTAATTTTTATTTATTCTTTTGCGGTAGCAGGGATTGAACTCAGGACCTTGTACTAGCCAGGCAAACACTTATTCCCCTGAGCTATCTCCCCAGCTCCTATGTACCTGCTTCTTAAAAGTATTTTTCTTAATGTTTTAATCTGTTAATGTAATAATAATGATATATATAGTTTGTATTTAAAGTTAATTAATTTGTTACAGGGTCTTGCTACGCAGCTCAGACTCATAGTGATCCTCCTGTCTCAGCCTTCCTAGCACTGGAATTACAGGTGTGTGCAACCATGTCTGGTTTCAGTAACTGGCATGGTACGCCTGGGGTTCTGGGGCCAGCACAGCATTTGGTACCAGAGGTTGAAACTGGGTTGGCTTGCCAAGCAGGCTCTTAGACTACCGTGCTATCTCCCCAGCTCTGTTTTGTGTTTTGAGAAAGGGTCTTCCTATGCGATTCAGGCTGGTCTTGAACTCACTATGTAGCCCAGATTTGACATAGGCTAGATTCGACTTAAACTTTCGGTGAGCCTCTGGCCTCAGCCTCCACAGTGCTGATTACAGGTGTATCCCACCTCATCTGGCTATTAAAGTAATACTATACTTTAGAAAGACACATTTGGCTTTTTTTGGGCAGAACTGGGGATTGAACTCAGGCACTTGCCAGGCAAATGCTTATCCTACTGAGCCATCTCCCCGGCCCCCACATTTGGCTTTCAATGTCTATAAGGGGTAGTATGAAACAAATTTTGCAGCCTTTGCATATTCTTTTTTTTTTTTGAGGTGCTAGATATCAAACACAAGGCCTCACACATACTAGGAAAGTGCTTTACCATCTGCTTATTATACATTCAATTTAACAACAGCTTAGTAATTAATGCATACAATAAATACTCAATTACTCCTGTAACCTAGGATAAGGAATTTTTTTTTTTTTTGCTCCTTTAATGCCTTCAGGGCACTTTGGCATGGCTGGAGTGTTGTGGGGATCGAACTACAGCAAACTGAGGCTGCCAGCATTGTGGAAGCAGCCACTTAAAGAACTGAGCTAGGGCTGGGCCCCCCATGTAACCTAGGATAGAGCTTAAGCCTCAGTGTGAATCTAATCTTTCTGAAATGGAGGTAGTTGTAAAACAGTTCCATATTTTGAGATCAGGGAAGACAAACACTTAAGTACTCACTTTAGTACCCACTGCAAATGATTAGTGTGGAATTAGTCAAATGGATGGCTAAGAAGAGAAGTATACATAATAGGCATGCTAGGGCAAGAGAGGTGACCTGGGGTTAGTCTCTTCAAAACCAGAACACACCGGGAGGTGATATTTTTAGCAATATTCTTTAATACGATAATCTGAGCTCAACTTACATCATATCTATATTTGTGTTTGTGGATTTCAGACATGAAGCGATTTCAGTAGAGTATCGTTTTGTTGGAATTGGGTTTATGAATCTAATGTAACAGGAATCCGTAAATAGTTGGCAACATTCTGAAGGATTTAGACATACTGCTCCTGGTTTCTGTAATTCAAAGTAGGCCTCAGGACGTTTCTGCTTTTGATGATGTGTTTGTGGAGTAAGGATACATCCTCAAACTATTCATCAAGCATACCATTCTTTTTTCCTTCTTTCACAAACACAATTTGAAAATTTCTATGGATTCCAGATTTTAGTAAGAGTAATGAGTAGAATAGCAAGTTAAGTTTATTTCTGTGGTTTATCCCTACATCTGGCAGGAAGCCTTATGGACAGTGATGACTCTTTAAAGCAATTACATCCAATTTTAGTATAATAACAACAACTAATGTTACTTTCTCACTAAATCAATATAAGCTACCCATACTTATAAACTAATACAAAAGGTTCAAGATAAGATGGAAGCTTTAAACATTACTTCAATTAGTTGAGGTAGGAGAGCAGATTCTCATTCCAAGAAATGAAAAGACAAGAGACTTTGAATATAGTATTTGTTCATTCACAGTTAAACTTTTGAAATTCAAACTTTATCACAGAGCCTTAGTTTTTAGCTTAGAAAATTCTGTTGAAAGATACCTGATGAAATTAAAATTAGCAATGATAAATACAACAAATAAATTCTACAGCAGTGGTTCTTATTCTTTTATTCTTCACAGATCTTTTTAGATGGATGTAAAGAAAGGTATGAACAATTTTTCCAGAAAAATATAAGCACATACAATTTAGCAACAAGTTTAAGTACTTTCTCATAACCTGACTATAAAATGGGGACTTTTGAGAGTAAAGGGAATACTTTTTATTTTTTTATTAATTTTATTGAGAAACAGCAATGAGGCAGTTTCAAAACTGATCAATAGGACAGTTTCTATATTTAATACATTGCATCAATTAAGATCTTTGACAGTCACTGGCTCAGATATTTAAATTTGCCTCAACTTTTTATAACAAAAGGAATATATCTCTATATATCTATCTATATATATATAGTGGAGTAATATATATATATATATATTATATAATTACATATATATGTAATAGTATATATACATAATAGTTATGGTTTGTGTCTAGGTATCACCCTAAAACCTCATGCAGCCATGGGGAGTAGGCTTTTCAGAAATGGCTGAATCTAGGGTTTGTGTCACCACACCCAGCTTTTGTTTTTTATTAACATCTTATTAATTTTATAAAATACTACATTTCAATTGTAGTATTTTCATGTATGAGAATAATACATTTTGATATAAAAGGCACTTTTACCAAAGCAATAAGCATGAATAAGAACTTTCAGCCTTGTATTTTAAGTCTAAGAATATTTACCTTCACTGCGAACTCCATGTTTGTGGCTTTATGTATACATCTCTTGCAAACAGAGTATGAGCCAACTCCAATATCTTCTTTTACTTCATATCCATCAGTAAACTGAATACTGTTCCTGTGCAACTGCTGCAAGTAAAATTATAAACATATGATGACTTCTATAATGTTTTTAGTATATTTTATAACTTAATTATGTTACTCAGTATGCAGTGTTGGTGTTAATTATAAATGAATAATCAGTAAAAATAAAGATTCTTTATAGCACATATTCTTTTACACATAGCTATTTATAGGAAGAAATATGCCTTTTAAAAGTGTGTTAAAAAATTTAACTATGTCAATAAAAAAAATTTAACTATGTACAAAAGAAAGAGCAGAAATACTTGACAAGGGGCCTAAAGCCTTGTCTTTGATTGAGGTCTATTTCAATTTGACAGAGCTGTGGAACTCAGGAGAAGTTTGAAACTCAAGTATAGAAGAAATAACTAGGAGGATTCAGAATTAGAACACGTGGACTGTTTCACACGTACCCCTTACAAGCCAGGTAACCTTGTGCCTGTGTATTCCCACAGGGTAACGGTGATAATAAAATCAAACAGTGTTTTTGCAAGTGATGAGTTGTTATTTGTACTTTCAGCAGGTATGCCCTTCTTTCTTCAACATATAGATTTATACAACTTCTGCTAAAGAGGCCATTCATGATTTAGAAACTATTGAATATATGGTACATGATGAATGACAAGTTAGTGTTTCTATGAACAGGCTGAGAGAAGTTATGCTGCTCTTCGTTATACTGATACAAGGCCTTCAATGCCAACAAGCTCTGTATAAGATAGAACCTGAAGTTGTAGATTATTAAGCTTGTAGTTTCTATGTTAGGTGCTGCAGTTATAATGTAAAAACTTGTCATATATTCATGTGCTTGCATTGTAAATGGGACAGAGTACAGCAACCTAAATTTTGATTAAAAATCATTTTAAACTGGTTTTCTGGAAAGTAAAAGATGACTTATTCTATGAAAAAAACACTTAGAGCAAAAGCGAGATGATGAAGTACATTTCAACAATAATATCCTAAAAACAATGCTATATTTCAAAATATATACCGTATTTAGATTAAAGACATTTTAAGAAATATTTTAATTTTAATTGACATTTAATAATTGCACATTTATGGTATACGGTATGACATTTTAATATAAATATACAATATGTAATGATCAGATTAGGACAAATTACTTTCCTGCAATACTTACAGAGAAAGAAATTTAATGTTTGTACTACTTGTGTCCCTCCAACAATAATTTACTAATTCAGTTGCCTGTACCCCTCCCCCACCAACCAACCTGCTCCAGTGATCTTATTTTTTTCTGTAATACTTATAAACAAGATAAAGAGGTAGGGGTACTTTCAGGCAGTACCCATAATGATTTCTTCTTTTTTATGTCTTTTTGAGACAGGATCTTGCTATGCAGTTCAGGCTGGCCTTGAGCTCGTTTTCTAGCCCAGGATGGTCTCAAGCTCACAAAAATCCTCTTGCCTCAGCCTCCCGAGTGCTGGGATTACAGGTGTGGGTTACTATGCTCAGCACCATTTCTTCTTAATGACAAAGGGGGCTCCAAGAAAACAATGTCACAAAACTTGGAAAATTCAGGTTTAGGGTCATTTTTAGTTCTTTATCTAAGACAAAGACTAGTAAACTATGACCTAAGGGACAAATCCGGTTCATTGCTCGTTTTTGTAAATAAAGTATGTATATGTATTCTTGGAGCTGGGGGTCTTGCTTTAGTGCCCAGGCTGGCTTCAAGCTCTTGAACTTTTTGCCTCAGCTTTCCCAGTGATTGGCACTATTGGCATGTGTTACCAGGATCAGCTAGCACTCAGTCATTTCAGTTTATGTACTGTCTGTGGTTGCTATGCAGAGCTATGTAAGAAGAAACATAACTACAAATACTTATTTTCTGAACTTTTCCAAAGAAAGTCTGCTGACCCCTACTCTAAGGCGTTAAAACACCTGTAGTCCTCAGTCCATCCATTATAGCAGACCTGAAACAGGCTGGGATGATGCACAATAGCCCTGACAAACACTTTGAGGCCCAAGAGAGGGGTCAGTGAAGCTGATGATGTTCACCTCTATATCTCAGAATTTCACTTTCAAGTTATAGTCATATAAATATCTAGAATTTTTGGTTCATGTAGCCTTTTCAATGACATATGAAAGCCATTTTTCCTTTTGAGACATGGTCTCACTATGCAGCTCAGGCTGGTCTCAGACTCATAATGATCCTCCTGCCTCAGCCTCCCAAGTGTGGGGATTACAGGTGTGTGCCACCATGCCTGGCTAAAAGACATTTCCAAGAGTAATGTTAATAATATAAAATGTACGGGCTGGGTAATTAGCTCAGAGGCATAAGCACCTGCCTGGCAAGCACAAGGTTCCAAGTTCGATCTCCGGCATGGCATATTGTGCTGTGCAGAGCCCTGGAGCCCTGGGTGCGCTGTCTCAGCCCCAGGTGTGCCTTCTCGGCCCCCAGAGCTGGGCATGATGGCACACCCTTGTAATCGCAGCATTCCCCAGCACTTGGGAGGTTGAGACAGGAGGATCCCTGAGAGTTTGAGAGCAGCCTCGGGCTACAAAAGTGAGTATAAGGCCAGCCTGAACTGCATAGAGACCCTGTCTGAAGAAAAAAAGATATAAAATGTATTTTAAGCTGTTCACTAAATCTCAGCAGATAATCTGCATTTTATTACTCATGATTGAAATATAGCATATGGCACTTCAAATCTAAAATGACTGAGGAATCTACTCACCTGAACAATTGAATGTACACCAACTGTCTGCATAGCTTGGCTTTCATCATCTGAGGTAATAGCAACAAAACTAAACCCCCGAAAAAGCTGATGTGCATTAGCACTAGGTGGAATCCCAGGGGAATCTGAAATGAGTAAGAAATCACTAAGAAGATTCCTTTGAAAGTTGAAGGGAAGAAGCAATGAAACTATGACTTTTCTTTCTTAATCTAGAAGAGTTCTCAGGCACCATTATATATACCCCTTGATGTCCAGGATACCTCAGTGAGGCCTTGCATTGTCTGTCGGGATGACTTATTGCCACTGTTACTCTAATACTCTACTTCCTCATAAGGTAGAAAATAGCTAGCTCATTGGAAGAGTATAATAAGTCAATTAATTAGTGAGTTAATGGCATTCAAAATTAGCACTGAACCACTCAGTTCCTTTAATAAAGGACATTTTATCTGTGTGGTCCAACATGCTAATCAGTAGCCACATATAGCCGCTGAGCATTTGAACTGTGCCTAGTGTGACAGAGAAACTAAATGTGTAATTAATTTAAATTTAATTAGCTATATGTGGCTACTGGGTACCGCAATCAATGCAGCCTACATGATACCTATCAGTGCTATGCTCCATGTCAGGCAAGAAATGCAAGGGTGATAAACAAATTTAGGAGATTTTAGGATAGCGTAAAGAATTACCCTGGAAAAGCTCTGACTGAACAAGAAAAAAAAAAGATCTAAGGCCTTATATTTGAGTTTTCATGTTTTATTTCTCTTTACCTTTGGGGGTTTTTGCAGTAAACTCAGGATCAAAATAAAATGTATCTTCAGGCCTACCAGTTGCAGGTTTAAATGGTGGATGAATTTCTCTTCTATACAGTTTCTGGAGGAAAAAAAGAGAAACTTAGGTAATGCGTTAATTATAAAAAAATTCAAGTAAGTTTTCATCCTATACTTACATTCCAGTCTATTGTTGAGAAAAATGAATGTCTTTTAATTTCTTCAACTCCATCTGGTCCTGCACCTATTAAAAGTTGATAGTTTTATTTCAAGGAAAATATATATTGTTTAGGTTTTGCTTTTAATATTTGTCTGAATCTCAATAATCTCACTATAAAAACAAATAGCTACTTCTCCAAAACATAAAATCAAACACGAACAAGCACACAAAAGAAATTAATCAATCAATTTTTTTTTTACCTAATCTGTTTGCAGGATTTCGTTTGAAAAGCATACGTAAAAGACTCTGGGCTTCAGGACTCAAAAACTGTGGCATCCCGAGTTTGGCTCTAAATAATAAATAGGAAAATAACATTTTATTTTTATTTTTTTGCAGAACCAGGGATTGCACTCAGGCCCTTGCGCTTGCCAGGGAAGCGCTTATTCCACTGAGCCATCTCCCCAGCCCAACATTTTATTTGTTGTGGTATCTATTTCTCTTAAAAAATTTTTAAACTTGAACTTTTATTTTTGAAATACTTGTACATTCACCTTAAGACATGAGCAATAATGTAGAGATCATCTGTACCTGGTTCCTCTAATGGTAACACCTTACAGAACTGCAGTGTAATCTGGGTACAGCTGCAGAACTCTATCATCTCAGCACACTCATAGGCTGATGCAGGAAGATTGCAAGTTCAAGCCCAGCTTGGGCAATTTAGCAAGACTGTGACTTAAAATAAAATTAAAAATGGTTGGAGATATAGCTCAGGACAAAAACACTGGGTTCAATCCCCACTACTGCAA
The DNA here is from genome assembly GCF_000260255.1 of Octodon degus. NCBI lineage: Eukaryota > Metazoa > Chordata > Mammalia > Rodentia > Octodontidae > Octodon > Octodon degus. The sequence continues at coordinate 28,639,106 of NW_004524586.1, read as the reverse complement.
ATCATAACCAGGGTGTTGACCAATCTCATTCACATGACCCTCGTTTTATTTGTGCTTATGTTTATGTGTTTTTAGTTCTAAGCCATTTCTTTATGTGCCTAGGATCCTGTATGGATGTGTCACAGTTTATTTATGCAATTACCCATTGAAGGATATCTGAATTGCGTCTAGTTTGGGGCCATTATGAGTAAAGCTTGTTATAACATTCATATACAGATTGTATGATCACATTAACGGAATTTTAGTCCATAATCTTTTGGTGGACTTTACCTTTCAGAATTCTGTAAAGAGCACTACCATGACAATAAAGTCACCTGAGCCTTAGCCGTGGTTTTTACTAAAAACATTGTGACCCTGGGAAAATCAACCCCTTTTTGCCTGCTAACACTTTTTCACAAGCCAAGACTTTGGAATCTATATCAATGGTTCAGAAACTGTAGCCTTAGCATTCCTTTTCTAAAGGAATTTAAGAAACTTAATATTAAAACAGGATATCATGTCTGCATCTTGTACAATGAATAACCACTAAGACAACAATATGCAATGTATTAATTATTGAAACTGTCCTAATCGGATTTGAAACTGTCCCATTGCTTAGTTTTTCAATAAAATTATGGAAAAAAAACCCTTAAAAAGTGCGAAGAGAACATGTGCCTCATATGCCACTTTCCACCTTGCAATCCTGCAACAACCTCTACAGAAAAAGAATTGATAGGAAAGGAGTTTGTGGAACACTGAAGACTCTGTGGTACAGTGTGAAAACCTCTGGCCTAGATGAGCTTAAGGTCTGTTTTAGCTACACTGTTTAAGTGTATTATTTTTCCAGCCCTATAAATTAAAGAAACTGATGATCCTGTAACTATGACAACAATAATAAAACTGGAGAAAATGGCTAGGAGAGAAATTCCCTTTTCATAAATAGATCCACTTATTTTTTTAAGAGCAGAATATATTTATTGGGGAAAAGAAAGCTCTTGTCCAAGAGAGGGACAGAAGAGGGGACCCAAACAGGTTGCCTAAATCCACTTATTATTCTGTAAATTGTTACTGAATTATTTTGTGCCCGAGACTACTTTGTACTGTGGATACAGAGCTAATGATAGGTCCTCATCCTCAGTACAGAAATGTATATAGATAATGCCAATACATTAAGAGACAAATCCAAAAGGATTTAGGTAAAGAATGCTAAGAGAACAGTAGTAGATATTTAATTTAATATGGAACAATGTGAAAACACTTCAATGTAACATAAAGATTGAAAATTTATTCATCTGACCTTTTTATTTTTATTTTTATTTTGGTGGAACTGGGGATTGAACTCAGACCCTTGCATTTGCCAGGAAAGCGCTTATTCCACTGAGCCATCTCCCTGGCCCCTCATGTGACTTTTTTAACAAGATGGCACTGAAGGCGAAGAAGGAAGCTTCTGCCCCTCCCAAAGCTGAAGCCAAAGCAAAAGCTTAAGGCCAAGAAGGTTATGCTGAAAGGCATCCACAGCCACAAAAAGAAGATATGAATGTCACCCACCTTTCACTGTCCCAAGACACTGTGGCTTTGGAGGCAGATGAAATACCCTCAGAAGAATGCCCCCAGGAGAAACAAGCTTGACCACTATGCCATCAAGTTTCCCCTGACCACAAAGTCAGCCATGAAAAAGATCGAGGGCAACAACACACTCGTCTTCATTGTCGATGTCAAAGCCAATAAGCACAAGATCAAACAAGCTGTAAAGAAGCTCTGTGACATTGATGTTGGCAAGGTCAATACCCTAATCAGGCCTGATGGAGAGAAGAAGGCGTATGTTTGACTGGCTCTCGATTATGATGCATTGGATGTTGCTAACAAAATTAGGATCATCTAAACTGAGTCCAGCTGGCTAATTCTAAATATACACTTTCTTCCCCAGGGGGGAAAAAAAGGAAAGAAAATTTACTCATCTGGCTAGCGTCCCCCAAAATTTTAGTGGACAACATTAACCTCTCTAGATAACAAAAATATTTCATAAGCCATACTATTTATTATACCCCTTTGTTGGAGACACTGAATAAAACACACTTTATAAAAAAGGCTGAGAAATCTAAAGAAATCATTTTCTAGAAATTTGTCTCTAGTGCCTCTTGTTTTCAGAGAATATACGTTAACTTCAAGGGCAGCAGGCAATGATTTCAAAGGCTAAAAGGTGATAGGCTTTGGAACATTGTCCATTAGTGTGGCTAAGAGGCACCCAAGGTCTGACTCCTGTGAGCACTGCAATGCAGAGGAAGGCCTGGATCAGAGAAATAGTTGAGATAAAAGTGGGAGAATACCTGAAGATATAACAGAGAGGAAGATATTAAGAATGAGGTTACTGGTTTGGGAAAGAAGGTCCATGGAAATGCTAACTAGCAATGCAGAAAGAGGAAAAAACAAAACAAAAACATCCAGCAAATAGAGATATACTTTAAAGATGGGAAGTCATGCATACCACACATTTTTGGGAAAACCACTCAGGTAAGTAAATGGAAATTATATTTTAGTGCTTGATTAATTGATGTAACAAAAAATGACTTAGGAAAAATTAAATGTTAAGAGTAGATATAGGGAAGACTGAGGTCAGTCGAGGAAATGAGTATAGAGGGAACGAAAAGCACATATAAGGGACTGAACCGTGGGGGAGAAGAGTATTTAAAAGGCAGTCTGAAAAATGAACAATTTGCTTATTAAAATAATTAATAAAGAGGTGGGGGTGTAGTTCAATGGTATATGTTTAGTGTGCCTAAGGTTCTGGGTTCAATCTTAAGCACAAAAAATAAAGAATGTCAGACATGTTTGTGCATGCCTGTAATCCCAGAACTTGAGAGGCTGAGACAGGAGGACTGTCATGAGTTCCAGCCCACGCTCTGATACCAAAAGAGTTTAAGACTGCCTTGAAATATATAAAGAGCCTGTCTCACCTCTCCACCCCATTACAAAATAGGCTAGAGAAACAAGTCAGAAGCACAAAAATAAAAATACTTCACTCTCAGTAGAAGATTGGCTTTCACACTGAGTCGTAACCCTAGTCCTTTTATTACTTTTTTAGTTTGACAGGGTCTCAATAACTTAGTGCATTGCCCAGGCTGGGCTAAAACCTACCATCCTCCTGCCTCAACATCCTAGAATGTTAGGAATACAGGTGTGTGCCATCATACCCAGCTCAGAACTAGTTTTAAATCCATTCAACTGTCAATGACACATCTCTGGTGAACACTTCCCAGCCAACCTATCAGCAAGTGCTTTCTCTGAAAATAAGCCACAAGTATGCACTTATAGATGATGTTAATCAACTTCTGGACCTGAAAATCTGCCAGCTCTTGAACCCCACCCATCCTCTCAACTTTACCTAACATCAGTGTTCTACTCTGCCTGGACAGACACTATTGGGCCAACATTGCTTCTCTTATTATACGTAAACAATAAAATGAGTTTTATGCTCTTTGTTTCAGACATTAAGAGATGGTCTCTTCCCCTGACAAGATAAATTCAGAAAGCAGAAAAACTGACACATAAAAGGCAGGACAAAGATAAGGATAGGGTATTCTAGATTATCACACAGTTAAGAAATATAACTAAATAGAATGTGTAGAATTGATTTGGATCCAACTGTAGACACAGAAAATCTAAAAAAAAATTGGTTTCAGGATTGGTGTTAGATAATTCTTAAACATTATTACTCCTACTGTCATATGTGGTTATATAAAAATCCTTATTTTTAGCAAGGTAAACTGAATTAAAGAGATGAGAAATGACATGTCTGGAATGCTTAAAATATATGAGTTAAAAAAAAGAAAAAAAGGAATAGATAAAGTAAATGTGGCAAAATCCTCGACTGTTAAATTTGGGTGATGAGTATTTATACATGTCCATTTTATTATTCTATTGTCACAATTTATATTTGAAAACTCTTATAACTAAAGAAAGAAAAACAGGGGGAGGAGTAATGGTTAAGCAAAGAGACCAAAAGATGAATGGTTAGAAAGGTAAAAGCAGATGAGTATCGGAAAAGCAAAGGGGCCAGGGAGTGGTCAACAGTGTCAAATGCTCTACAGAGACTTTCCTTAACTGGTTCATTTAAACTGGTTCATTTAAACTCTTGTTCCTTGCTCTTCCTTCACTTATTTTTTTTCTTCCTTTACTTATGGGGTTTACTACCTCTGTAAAGTACTTTGGCTTATCCCTATGGTTCCCATTATAGCCTGAAACTGTTTTATTTGCTTAAATATTAATTCCTCACCTTCCCTACTAAAAATGTAAGCCTGGTGAGTCTACCAAAGATCTCAACCTTATTTAAACTGCATTCCAAATACATGTACCAAGAACTCAATTATGAGTTGAATGAATTGTGTGAATGGTAGAGTCTGACAATCTGCAACAGGTTTTAGCAACCAGAAGACCACTGACAACCACAGTGACAACAGTTTCAGGAAAGTGATGGAAGATGAATGACTAAAATAGGCTGTGGAATAAAAGAAGCTCCCAAAATAGTAACAGAAAGCATAGACTACTCTTTTTTTTTTTCCCGGAACCGGGGATTGAACTCAGGCCCTTGTGCTTGCCAGGGAAGTGCTTATTCCACTGAGCCATCTCCCCCATCCCATAGACTACTCTTTGAAGAGACCTTGTATTGAAAGGGTACAGGAAAATGGTACAGTAACTTGAAAGGAAGGCCAATGAAAGGGTTTAGTTTTTTCAACACTATGGTGTATTTGTTAGCTGAAAGAAGGGGATCAGAGCAGATGGAATGTTGAAGGTTCAGCTGTGAAATTTCGGTGAACATTTATTCATTTATATAGTATGTTTTTAAACTTTTATTGTGAATAACATAAAAATGTAACAAAAAAACTTCATCAGACAAACAAAAAACCACCCAAAGTACGCAGCTCAATGATTCACCAAAAAGTGAAGTCATCTGGCCAAGAAATACAACATTGCCAGAATCCCTCATCCACTGTAACCACTTTCCTTATTTTGCCTCCAGCTTTTGCCATCTAAATAAGGATCCTAAAATATGCTTTAGTTTTGCTTGTTTTGTAAACTTTATAAATGGAATCATAGTATTTGTTCTTTTGTGTATGGACTTTTTTGCTTAATGTCCCTATGAGATCTACTCAAGTTGCTGGACATAACTGTGGTTTATTCATTCTCTCTGTGTAACACAGTATATATCACTATGAGCCAAAAGCCTCGACCTGTTTTTGTATGGGTCTGAGGAATTGTTTTTATAGGGTTGGATTAAAAAACACAAATAAAAGTATGCGACATATTGTGTGTGGCCTGCAAAACTTAAAATATTTACAGATACCAGTAAATACAAACCCTACAGTATTCTTTTTTTACTGGTAATCATCCAGTTTCCACTATTACAAATAATGCTATGAACAGCTTTGTACTTGTATCTTGATGTGTGTGTACCTTGATGTATACAAATTAAGCACGTGCCTAGTGGGATAAATGGGTTTATCATTACAAGATAATGAAAAAACTGCTTTCCAAAGTTGCTATGCATTTAGAGTCTTGATTGGCTATGTATGAAAGTCACCACTTTTTTCTACATCCCACCAACACTTTGTCAGTCTTTTTTTTTTTTTCACCCTTTTTTCGTTCTTTTTTTTTTTTTTCTTTTGGACTGGCATTAAAAATATATTTTAATGAAAATAGTTTCTCACCACCTTGAAATAAATATGATTTGTATTTTAAAACCTGAAGCTGCTATGGTATCAGGACTTGTTTTGTAAACAAACTTGTTTGTAAACTGCTATCTTGCTAAATTGCCCAGGTTGGGCTTGAATTTGTGATCCTCCTATCCTAGCTTCCCAGAATGATGGGATTACAGGCATGAACCACTATACCTGGGTTTCTCTAGCGCACTTGTGGTTTTTATCTTCTTGCTCTGTAAATCAGGCTGGCCTCATATTCCGGTGATCCTCCTACCCCAGTCACCCCAGTGCTAAACATATTGTCTTTTGTTGGACATCTTTGTGGCAAATTAAGGGACTTGATTTTTATTAAGTATTTAACCACTATCAGTCATGCATTCTCATGAATGTGATGGCCATCTTTTGTTTTGAGGGGATGGAACTGGGGATTGAACCTGGGGTAATCTACCGCTAAGCTATACCCCAAGCCCTTTTTTAAATGTATTTGGGACGGGGTCTATGAGGTCTACAGGGTCTCATTACATAGATTGGACTTGTAGTGATCCTCCTGTTTTCAGCCTCCCAAACGCTGGGATTACAGGCACTCACAGTCTCAACTGCCATCTCAGTGTACCCTGGGGGTGGGGCTGGCATGGCATGCTGGGGATTGAACTCCGGTCCCTGTGTCTGCCTAAGCAGGCACTTTAATCCACTGAGCTATCTGGCTGGTCCTAAAGTTTTCACTTTTCTTATTGCAGTACTAGACACATAAAATTATATATGTGGCTTGTATAATATTTTTATTAGATTTAACACTGATCTGTAGAACCAACATCTTTAAAACAATGGGTCTGTTATTGTGTAGATACAGCTTATCTTTGCAAGCTATTGTGGTCTTTTAAATTTTATTTTATTTATTTTTTTTTATTTTTCAACAAATAATACACTGCATATATTCTTCTTAGTGGTTAATTGCTGTACAAGATGCGGACTTGTGATCCTATTTACAAACACCATTAGAACAAACCATTCTATTCATTAACAGAATGTAACTATGTATCTATCCCCACCACTTTGAATACACAGATACAAAATGGACATTCATCTGTATACCCCATTTTTTCTAAGTTCCGTTATTGAATATTATAGGTGTGTAAACTCAGCAAAATATTCTAAAAGAGTCCAGTAGCCCATAATAGCATTGGGTCTTCTGTTTAACTGGCAATGTCAGAAATTATTGACCTGAGTCCCCCACAGCTCAACATAACAGCATGGCTTTATTTCTTATAATTTCGTCTTCATACTTTTCTGCTGGATGGTTAAGACCAAGGTAAAGCAGGACCTATGCAACAAGAGTTGTAGCTTTTTGGTCAGAGAAGGTCAGTGAAATGCCCTCAGGATTTGTCCTGAGATCCTGTACCTCAGATTGTAGAACCTTTGTCAGTGTCAGCCATGTGGGTGAGTCACGGCCATTGCTTGGCCAATGTGCTCTCTGTGAAAGCCTGAGAGAGTATCTTCTCCCCATGTGACTCTCCTTAGGCCCACTCTATGTCATCGATCACTTTCCTCTTTGGCCCCATAATCTTCTTGATCAGAAAATTTGGGACACTACCGAGGTACATGACGTTACAGTACAAGTTCTCATATGTCCTGAGTCTTAATTGACCTTAGAAGGCTAGGGCCAAAATGTTGGCATTCCTTGTATCCCTCCTTTTTCTCTAATTTTGGTCAGCAAACTTAGGTTGTTAACCATCCAGAAGAAAAGCTTATTGTTATTATCAAACGATTTAGGCTATCAATCTTAACCTCACTATCTCACTGCATTTCAAACATCTTAGGCATAATAAGGAACAGGTATTTTTCATCAAGTATTGATATGTTGAACTTTAAGTCCCTACAGAATATGATACTTTTAAATTTTAATAAACGTTTCCAGATAAAAAATAAGTAAGGGCTGGCGATGTAGCTTAACAGGAAGGTGCTGGGTTCAATCATTAACACCACACAAAACAATTAGCTTTCTGCTGTCTTCCATAACTTTCGTTAAATTTACCCCTAGGAATTTGAAAATTTTTTTTATATTACTGATAACAGTACCCACCACACATTTTTTTAGTTTGAGACAGGGTCTCGCTGTGTAGTTCCAGGGTGGCCTGGAACTTACAGCAATCCTCCTGCCTCAGACCACCTGAGTTCTGGGAGTACAAGTATGCACCACCACGCTTGGCTCCACTTCTTTTTGGTGCTAAGCATGAAAGCCAGGGCCTTCTGCATGCCAGGTAAGCACCCTGCCATTGATCTGTATTTCTGCTCATTCTTATTTTGAGGCATAATCTCTTTAAATTTTCCAAGCTCATCTCATGCTTTCCATTCTCTTATCTCAACCTCCAGAATAGCTGGAATTGCAGATGCGCTACCATGTCTAGCTATATCTTCTTTTAAATTTTCATTTTATGTTGTGAGGATACACGTACAAAATAGATTCACAGAGAATAAGTTTATTGATCCTGTAAACAAAAACTATGCTAAGCTCATTAATTCTACAAATTTATACTATGATCAGATTTTCTATGAATACATGTTATCTAAAAATGACAATTTTATTTTTTTTGACACAGGGTCTTGCTATGTAGTTCAGGCTAGGCTGGACTCACTATGTAGCCCAGGCTCGCCTCAAACTCATGACAATCCTCTTGCCTAAGTGTCCTCTGTGCTGGGATTATAGGCATGTAACACCATGCCTGGCTTTTTCTTTTTAAACTTTATACCATACTTTTTTTTATTTGCTTGCTTTACCATACTGGCTAGAACCTAAAGGACAATGAAGATAGAAGTGAAGTAATAGGCATACTTGTCCTATTTTAAATTTCAAAGATAAAGTTTTCAGTATTTCATCATTCACACAATGAAAATATGAGTACTCTAAACCTATGTATTTTGTTCATAAATTGTTAATATTATAAATGTTTCAGTTATGTCTTATACTACATTTGACAGTTTAAAATCTTATTTTTTTTTTTTTTGGCAGAACCGGGGATTGAACTTAGGCCCTTGCATTTGCCAGGGAAGTGCTTATGCTACTGAGCCATCTCCCTGGCCCCAGAAGGGTTTTTTTTTTTTCGCTGGCTTAGGATGCCTTCAGGGTAGGTCTAGTAAGGCTTGAGGATCTGGGGATCAAACCACAGCAACCTGAGCCTGACTGCTCTGTTTAAGCAGTCACTTAAACAACTGAGCTAATGGGCAGGCCCCCTGACACTTTAAAAATCTTATTTCTTATTCTTATGCATTTATTTTGAAATCTCTATTTTAACACTGTCAGTACAGAATACTTACTTAAGAATCATAGTCATGGTTTCTTTTCGATCTTTTCCTTGGAAAGGTAGTGTACCAGTGAGCATTTCAAACTACACAGAGGTAAAATAATCAAAGGTATTAGTCAATAAATATATAAACTCAAATCAAGAGCTTAAAAAAGCATCATCTTAATTACAACAAAATCTTCTAAAACTGTTAGCTACAAGTGATTTATATTTTTACTATGTACATTATTAAACTTCTTGATATTCCTCAGAAATAACTGAGTTATGGCAGCTGGAGAGATGGCGCAGTAAAATAAGCGTTTCCCTAGAAACAGCAAGGGCCTGAGTTCAACCCGCAGTTCCACCAAAAAAAAAATCATTAAAAAAAATAATTGAGTTATATAGTCCCTTTGTAGAAATTAATCACACTTTAAATGATAATTTTAAAGTGTTAGCTATGCGAGCAATCTGACAGATATGCCAGTTTCATATGAACTTTTTAAAGTACCACTTGCTTTTTTTTTGTGATACTGGAGATCAAACTCAGGAACTTGTGCTTGCCAGGCAGCACACAGGCCACTTAACTAGCTCCCTGGCCCAGCATCACTTTCTAATAGACCAAATTCTCATAAAAAGTAAGCACAATTAATGTTTTTGATTGTTACTATAGCTGATAATCTAAGAAAATATATTTTTGTCTTTCCAAAATAGGATGAGAGGAAATTAGCTGATGGGATTCCACAGTCCTATACTACAAGTCATCATTTTTCTTGGTTCTAACCTAGATAATAAAACATAGAAAATTAAAAACACCAGTTTCTCTTTATAATGTTCACTGCTGATTTTCATGTAATAAACAAACTAACTCTCATTCCCTAAACACTGAAAATCCAGACCTTACCATTAACACACCAAAAGACCACCAGTCGGCACTCTGAGTATGACCTCTACGATTAACTACTTCTGGAGCCATATATTCCACAGTTCCACAAAAAGAATATGCTTTCTTTTCATGGTCAATAGATTCTTTACTTAATCCAAAATCTGCCAAAATAAATGTTTAAGTCATAAACATATCCTTAAAACTTTGCACAGAAACATTTCAAACTTTGAATTCTAAGATTTACATTGATTACTAAAAATAATAAAGCAATGTAACATAATACATCACTCAGTATTTGTACCATAATCAACTTTAAAGAAAATTACGCAGAGAATATTTTAATAAAAATGAGGATTTTTTTACCTGTTAACTTGATGTGACCTTCTTCATCAAGAAGTATGCTGAAAGAAAACAAAGCCAGAAAACCTTTTAAATCTACAGAAGCTAAAACTGAAATGATATTTCAAGCATTAGATCACATTTATTGTAACATATTGTTTTAGTCCAAAATAAAAAGGCAAAGGTAAAGTCGGAAAAATTTTTTGAATACACATTCATAAAGGATGTCAAATACAATGCCATAAACTCATATTAACCAAAAGCACTTGAATAATCAAATAAGACATATTGTCCCAAGTTGCTCTTTCTTATGCTTTTTTGCAAAGGTGGCCTGACTAAACCTCCCAGTGCTTGCATAATAGTGTCTACAAGGACAAAAGTGTAATCTTCGTCATCTTTAAGGTATCAAAGTCAACTATCTTTCTCGAGTTTTTTTCTTCCACACACAACCTACACAATCATTTTCTTAATATATCATTTTGCCCACATTCCTTTTTCTGACTTCACTTTTAGTCTTCTTGGAAATTATGAGCACCTAGATATTTGATTTTATTCACTTTTCTTGGCCCATGAATAGGAGAGCACACACCAATGACTGTTGAATGAGGTCAGTCTATAGAGAGACTGTACTGTAAATATTTTATTCCAAATTTTCTTTTGCTTTTTCACAATGTATTCTAAATCTTTTTGTTTTCTTTTTCACAAAGACAATAGAGATCATAAGAGAAAAATGGGCACAGAGTGGTAACAAGATCTATAATTTCAGAAAATAATTGAGAGAAAATACTAAGGAGCATTTGGCCAACTCTTTAGGTCATGACAATGGACAACTGGAAAATGACACTGGCTTACAAAGATAATTGAGTGAAGAGCAATGCCATTAATTATGGAGCTACAGAAAAGAAACAGGTACATCTAGATACTCCAAAAGATCTTAAAAGATGCAATTTTACCTACATTTGATCTTAGTAAGATTTGAAAGTAACTTTTATTTTGCACCAGGGATCAAACGGGATCAAACTCATGACCTTGCAGACAGGCCCTTACACCACTGAGCTTTCTCCTGGGCCATGATCCTAAGTTTTGAGATAGTACATATGCTTCATATACAGTTTTATGACCAACACTAATATAATGGTCTATTACAAGTATACTCAATTAAATACTATAAAGTGCTGACTTTTATGCATATTAATCTTATATTTATAGTAATTTTTCTTTTAAGGATTAAATGTTTAAGTACTTACTTTTTCCCCTTACTAGGGATTGAACATGAAGCCTTGAAAATGCAACACAAATACTTTATTGCAGAACTACAACCCCAGTCCTTGAATATTTATTTTCATAAGGAATTATACCATATTTTGTATCTTTGTAGTTAGAAGTTGAGAAAGCAATGAAGAAAGGTCAGTATTTGGGAAATAAAACAGAACCACAGGAACTGTCCATTTTAAATGGATGAATTAGGGGGACAGGGAGATGGCTCAGTAGAATAAGTGCTTGCCTGGCAAGTGCAAGGGCCTGAGTTCAATCCCTGGTTCCACAGAAAGGAAAAAAAAAGATGAATTGTATGGAATGTGAATTATATGTCAATGAAACTGTATACAATATTATTTATTTTTTACATTTTTCCTTATATCCTTGAAAACAATCTAAAACCAAAATATAAAACATAATGTGTAAAAGTATGACAATTTCTACATGTGCACATAAAGAGGCCCAAAAGGTCACTTCCACTGCTTCCTGTCACAATATATAATTTACATCTTGCACATAACATTTTACATTAATATTTAAACTACATGATAAAGATGATGGCTGTACAACTCTAAATACACTGAAAATGAGGTACCCACTTCCTTTTCAGATAGTGTTTCAATAAGTTGCTCAGGCTGGTCTTGAGCTCCTTGGCTCAAGTGATCCTCCTGCTAGAGCACCTCATGTACTTAAGTCCTCAGGCCAGTGCCATTTTAAATGAATTGTGTGCAATGTGAAAAATTCAATAAAGCTGTACAAAATATTTATTGTTTACATTTTTCCTTATATACTTGAAAACAAGAAATCTTTAATGGTAGACTGCAAACAAGGACAAATTAAAATGTGGAAGTATGTAGAATTTAAATATCAGTACATATGTAAAATTTAAATATCAGTTTCTTGATGACTGCTACTATAAGAGCTGTGGAAAATTTGTTTAATTTAAAATGTGCAATTACAAGAAGGTAATTTTCAATAAATTTTTTTTGGAGAATGCGCTACTTGCATATTTTTCTTCATACCAAAAATTTCTAGATGGAGTTCTAAGTAAAATAAGAAAATTGTAAAATTAGAAGAAAAATATGTGATCATGGATTTGGGAAAAGCCTTTCTAAAAATAAAGGTCATGGGAAAAGTCACAAAAGATTGGCAGATGTGGCTGAGAAAAAAACTGTATGTAGATTAAAATAACAAATTTAAAATTAAAAAAAGTGGAAAATGTATTTGTACCATTTTTTAATTGAACAGAACTCATCTTTTTTTGTACTACCTAGGAATGAACTCAGGGCTTTTGCACTGAAATATATCCTTAGACTTTTTCTGTTTTTTAATTTAAGACAGAGTCTTAGTAAGTTGCTAAGCTGTCTGGATGGGCTAAAACTTGTGATTCTTCTGCCTCAGCCTCCCACAGTACTGGGTTTAAAGGCATGAGTCACCATGTCCAACTTTTTAAAAAATGCGGGGTCTTTGGCCTCCAACCTATGCTCTAGTGATCTTGCTTCAGCCTCCCGAGTTGCCTGAATTATAGGTTCTTAGGTTAATAGTTAAAATTTCTTAATTTTAAAGCTCTCATATAAACCATTGAGAAAAAGTCTAAATGAAAAATAAGCAAAAGCCATGAACAGAAAACACAAAAATACAACTGCTAACAAACAAGAACAGATTTTTTTTTAATTTTTTTTTATTTATTTGAGAGAGAGAGAGAGAGAGAGAGAGAGAGAGGTGTGTGTGTGTGGCCAGCTCAGCCCACCAGGGGGCGGGGCTGGCTGGCATGTGGTGCTGGGGGATCGAACCGAGGTCCCTGATGCTTTGCTAAGCTTGTTCCAAGTAGGTGCTTTAGACCGCTGAGCCATCTCTCCAGCCCCAAGAACAGATTTTAACCTCAGTAAAAATCAAAGAATGAAAAAGAGAACAAGATAATATTTTTCATTAAGATTTAAAAGAAATAAGAATACATAGTATTAGCAGAGATGTGAAGCACAGGTACTCTAGTGCAATACTATGGGACTTCTATGAAATCACTTTTCATGATCTCCTAAACATGGTACTCAACTTAGCAATATGATTCCTTACTTTTCTGGTTTCAAGTCTCTATAGATTATTCCCAGGCTATGTAGATGATCTAAAGCAAGTGCAAGTTCAGCCAAGTAGAATTTGACATCTTCTTCTGTGAACATCACCTAAAAATAAAATGATAATAATAATACCTGCTATTTTTGCATCTGTGATTTTTATTTAAAGTTCTACTTTAAAGCTTAAACAATCAATGACATAAAATATGCTAATTAGATATAACTTTATTTATAATCTTTTTTAAAGTTTATTTTATTTTATTTTTTTTGCGGAACCAGGGATTGAACTCAGGCCCTTGCACTTGCCAGGGAAGCGCTTATTCCACTGAGCCATCTCCCCGGCTAAAGTTTAAAGAGAAAAAAAACAAAAGCAAAACAACAAAAAATAACAATACAAAGTTTCAAAGCAAGATGATAGGAAATTAACAATAATTGTTAGATTACATGCTATTATTTGTAGAGTGGTTGCTTAGATTACCAGATGTAGGCACATATTTATAATCTACTAATGAAATTAAATTTACATACAAACACAAGCACTAAATGTTAACTATATACTGTGGGAGAAATGACTTCAAATTTTAAGTAATAACTCTTTTCTTTGTGCCATTGTTCTACATAGTAATATTTTATTTATTTACTTGTATTTTTTTAGGGAAGTGTCTACAGGGTGTTCAGGGTCTCACTACTAGATCAGACTCATACTGATTCGCCTGTTTATAGCCTCCTAAAAGTTGGGATTACAGGCACGTGCCACTATGCCCAGTCTCAATTGCCTTCTTAGTGCACCCCGGGGGAGGGCCTGCACAGCAGGCCTGCTTGTAAGTGCTTTAATCCACTGAGCTATTTGGCCGCGCCCTCCCGCCCCACTTTTTTGGTGGTACCAGGGACTGAACTCAGGACCCTGCGTTTGCCAGGCAAATGCTTATTCTACTGAGCTATCTCCCTGGCCCCACATAGTAATATTTTAGAAATAAAAAGTGATCTTTACAATGCATACTATATTGCTACTACTAATTAATGATATCTTGTGGATATATTATCACTTTTTAGAAAACTAAAAAAGAGGAAAGGTTAAGAAAAAGACTGTCAGTTTAAAGTCTTGTTTTCAGGATAAATCTAAAAAACAGGAATAAAACTCTTTTTGGTTTTGTTTCTTCAATATCGGAATCTTATGCCTCTAGAGAAAATCTGATAAGCATAATATCGAAATATAAAAAAGTCTTAGTTGAAACAGGAAGAGAACAAACAGATTAAAAAGACATTAATTAATATACCTCTTTGGATAAGCGTGTAAACAAATCTCCTCCCCTGAGAAAATCCAAAATAAGATACAATTTCCCTTCAGTTTGAAAAGCTGAATGAAAAAACAAAAATTTTTGTTTAATTCATTATAGTTTATTGTTTATGCTCATATTAGGTCAATTAATTCACAAATGAATATTCTTTTACCACATTTATGATTAAGTTATATCGAAACAATTTTACTTAGAAGAAAACCTCTGATTTATTTTCTATGTCGTAATGTTAAATGCAGTTTCTTACTATGGAACCACTAAATTTTCTACAGATAGTTTTCTCAGGAATACTTTCAAACACAATCAATAAAACTATCTTAAAACAGAAAAAGTCTTACTTAAACATGAGACAAAAAATTTTAAAATGCCACTACAGAAAACATTGTGGGTTAGATTTAATTACATGTAGTAAGAGTTATTATACTTTTATACACTGATAAGAAGCATGTGGCTTTGGAGAAAAGAAAGGCAGTAGCAGTTTCTTTCTCCTTAAGTTGGGCTAACATATATGGACTATAGAATACTGATGCACTTTTACTACTTTTTATAATAAAAAATTGTTATCTGCTGACATGGCTACCACTCAGACTCTCTAATGTTTGAAATAAAAGCTTTTAAAGTTTGTCTAACAAATAATAGTTCAATTTTCATGACTGTGGTATATGTATCTGCTAAACACATACAAATATATGCAAAAGTTTACTTACACAGTATATCTGAAAGTACTCAGGGAGTGGGAGATGAGATAAGGAGAACAGATGGGAGAAGTTTCAGAACTTACCATAATGCAACTTGACAATAAATGGATGATTAACTTCTACCAAGATATCTCGTTCCATTTTTGTCCGAACACGGTCTCGAACTACAAAAGATTGCACGTATGTTACATCGCAGTATTTTTCAAAGATAACATTAAAAAACAAATTATTTTTAGTGTTTATTTGAAATAAAGTTTTGCTTATGTGTATAAAAATATAAAAAATTTATTGCTATTAAATTTACAAAATTAATACAAATATCTTTTACATTATACAACCAAAAGAAATTGTGTATCTTTATAAAACCTTAAGGCAAAATAATCACAGAACATATTAAATGTTACCTTTAATATCAAATTTATAAGCATTTTAATCAAAGTTGTGGAAAATGGCAAAAAAGCATGCAAATTTTTTTTTTCGGTTGCCATCTCAGCCCACCCTAGGGGCAGGGCTGGCGCAGCATGTGGTGCCGAACCATGGCCCCTGCGCAGTTGCCTAAGCAGGCGCTTTAGACCACTGAGCTATCTCGCCAGCCCTACATGCAACTTTTAAGAAACAAGGTACCCTTAATGAAGTATTAAAATACAACAACAAACTAGAACAGGTTTCAACACTTGTGACAACACTACTATCAATTCAATAAGACATCATTACGTATCTATAAAATGTAGTACATATAATGAAGGATGGATCCACCCGCAAAAGTCTATTTTGAGGGAGGGAGGAAAGGGAAGAGGGGAGAAAGGAAATGCTGTGGCATAGCTGAGAGAATAGTTTTTTTGGAGTTGGACAGAAAGATTTACATTCAAATCTGTGTAGTGGAATAAACTGCTTATTTATGTTCTGTGAACCTTAGTTACTTCTCAGCTATAAAATGAGGGTTATATCACTGTACCATCATAGGAACATGTGAGCATTTGAAATAAGGTTTATACCTAGAGCCTGGTATGTAAGAGAAATTCAGGTAACTGATAGCTACCACTATTATATCCAAAACAGGCACTATGAATATGATTAAAGGATAGAACAATTTATTACCAGTAATGAGTAGCACAAGAATTAAGAGAAGGGCAAGATTAATTTTACCTACATAGGAAGGCTATAGGAAAGAGCCAGAGTTAGGGTACAATATTAAAAACCTTTCTAGTAGAATTTATGGTTAGAAAGATAGGTCCTAGAAAAGACCTGCTATTAAATGTCAATGTAAGTAAAGAAATGGAAGCATTAATGATGAACAGGAAGCAGTCAAGTCAGAGGTTAATTAAAGGGGAAATGAAGTAGGGAGGATCCAGATTTTTGGTTAGAATACTAGGATAAATTTATGTTTGATCTTGTGGGTAAAGCTCTCTTCCAGCAACAAATGTTTTCTGAGCAAAGTTTATTGTGCTAAGTATTAGGGATACAAATACAAATAAGATAATCATCATAAGGCTCATAATGTAATAGTAACAACAGACATGTAAATAAATGAGTAAATACATTCTGATAAAAAATACTCTCAATGGCTGTGTGAATTGTTAGGATAGAAAGAATGAGAGTCTTTTGGTGGTAAGGGGGAACAGGAAAAAAGTTGAGGTGGTTTTATTTGGAGTTTAAGATAACCACAGATATTTAAAACAGAAATAAAACATCTGGGAAAAACAAATAGGTTAAAAAATCTAAGTTTTCTTTTCACAACTGGGAAATTTTGGTGCCAACTGACTGAAAATGGAAAAGTCAGTATTATGAATCAACTATTCTTTCTAACTTTAGTATATGTGCTGCTGAAGTAAGCACTTGATTGTTCCTGAGGTCTGTGCAGCTGTCTTAACTGACTTTTCCAGCTAGTATATTAAATTCACTATCAATCTGTGAGTTTTATTACCTTGTCCTACTATACAACAACTCTGGTACCTATCTTATATTTAACATGCTCTTTTTTTCTTATATGAATGAAGTTAATCACCAAGGCCTGCTAATCTAGTTTAAATTCACTCTTTTTCTATTGTTGCCCTTAAAATCTTGGATTAGTTCCTATTACCCAAAGGTAAACTGAAAATTTCTACCTCTTTCAATAAGTATACAAAGTGTTTCATTTCAAAATAACTTCTTAGCTCAGTAATCACTGAAAATATCCACCATTAGATCTAATATATATTATATATCCTTTTATTATTGTTACATAATGAAAATGAAAAGTATTAGGTTTAGTGATTATGCTACAATTTGCCTAGGTCAAATCATTTCCCTGCTCAGGGACTTTTTTATTTTATTTTATTTATTTATTTATTTATTTATTTATTTGTGTGTGTGTGTGTGTGTGTGTGTGTGGCCACCTCAGCCCACCAGGGGGTGGGCTGGCTGGCATGTGGTGCTGAGGGATTGAACTGTGGTCCCTGGGCTTTGCTAAGCTTGTTTTAAGTAGGTGCTTTAGAACACTGAGCCATCTCACCAGCCCAGGGACTTTTTATTTAGTCCTTTATAAAATATGAAGTTTCAGCAAGATGATTTTCTTCTGATTATGCTTATCTTGTGAGACAGTTTTCTACATTTCCTTAGAAGTAATATTGTTGAGACCTTGTTTAGTTGAAAGTGAGCACTGGATTCACTATTTTTTTTTCATTTTGTCTGAGACAGGATGTAAAAATTCTATTCTGGGTTCCTGTCCTCATGTAAAAGGCCCAGTGACAAATATAAATCATCCTACAATCAAGAATTGTTATTAGTCTATACTAGTTCAGAAGAAGTCATCTTTTGTATCAGTCAACTTCTACACTGTTTTAAACTTTTATTACATTTAAACCCTCTTTGGCTTCAAAATAATAAACAATAAATGTTCTTTGTAATTCTAGGACTATGTATTAAGAAATTGTCTTAGGCCAGTTTATAAAATCTTTCAGTCTTGACAGACCAACTTTAATAGGACAAAATCCCCCATTAACTTTACCTAATGTCATCAACTTCTGTTTGACTCCACTTACTGTACTGATAGGAATTTTAAAATAGAAATTTCTGGTTAAATATCTATGTTTTATTTTCTACCTTCTTTCAAAACCCCATTGAAATGACATTAATAGAAAAATAATGATAGTAATCCTCTTACCTGTGGGGTATTGAATAGTACTAAATCCTATATACATTATGTACATACATATTCATCATAAAGTTTAATTTGTAACTTATGAACAGTAATTAATGAATCATAAAAGAAAAATAAAAA
Source organism: Octodon degus (assembly GCF_000260255.1). Taxonomy (NCBI): domain Eukaryota; kingdom Metazoa; phylum Chordata; class Mammalia; order Rodentia; family Octodontidae; genus Octodon; species Octodon degus. Next base: position 28,620,347 of record NW_004524586.1, on the reverse strand, counting down.
CTGTAACAAGAGACTAACAAAAGTTATGTGATGTAATCTTTGTCTGTTTCTCTCAAAATGTTCTCACTAAACTTTCAAATTCTCATTTAAGCAGCCCTTTATGGCTTCTCTTTGTCCAAATGGCCAAAAGGCTCTGTGCTTTAGAGCCATTATTACATAAAGTGAGGGTTATTTGCATACAAGTATAGCAATAATCATCTAATAACCAAGATGGCTACTAGGTGACTAATGGGCCATGGCTATTGTATACAGAATGGGTATGTTGGACAAAGGGATGATTCATGTCCCAGGAAGGGCAGAGAAAGGATTTACTACACTACTCACAATGGTACACAATTTAAAATTTATCGGATTTTTTGTTGAATTTTCCATTTAATACTGTCAGATCATTATTGACTGTATATAACTGAAACTGTTTATAAACAAAGTAAAACTACCAATAAAGGGGGACCACTATATGCATACATTCCAAAGAACAAAGGAAAGAAAGAAGTAATAGATGTGTCAATGGTATTTAACACAGAAGATTAGAGAAAGCTAAAATTGAAGCTTAATATCCTTTTTTTTTTTTTTTTGCGGTACCGGGGATTGAACTCAGGGTTCTGTGCTTGCCAGGCAGGCACTTATTCCACTGAACCATCTCCCCAGCCCAATATCCTTTTTTAAAAAAAATTGATTTATTTATTTATTTATTTATGTGTGTGTGTGTGTGTGTGTGTGGCCAGCTCAGCCCACCAGGGGGCAGGGCTGGCTGGCATGTGGTACTGGGGGATTGAACTGCGGTCCCTGTGCTTTGCTAAGCTTTGCTAAGCTTGTTCTAAGTAGGTGCTTTAGACCACTGAGCTATCTCACCAGCCCCTTTAATATCTTTTTTAATCAGCTTTTCAGTACTTCTTTTTTAGGACTTCATTCTTACGTTAGAGAAAAAAACAGCAAAACAAAAACAGGAGAGCTGGGGAGATAGCTCAGTGGAATAACTGCTTGCCTGGCAAGTGCAAGATCCCGAGCTTGATCCCTGGTACCATCAAACAAAAAACAAAACAAAACAAAACGGAAAAAAGAATAAAGGGAAACAGAGAATACAGATAAAGGAACAAAACTATCAAAGATGATATGTCACCCATGAAGTAAAAACAGGAAGCCTGAAAAAGGGTGGGATGGGAAGAACAAGTATTCTCAACAAATAAACTACAAAAAAAAAAAAAAAACAACAACCAACAAGAATTTTATGAAAAGACTTAGAGAGATAAATCAATTGCTATGTATGGATCTTGGTTCAAACAAATTATGTGAAAGAAAATGAATTATAACTGGAAATTTTCATTTGACTAGACATCTCTATGTTACTTTTTTAGGTACAATAATGGAGTTGTATTTTTTTTAGGAATTTTTATTGTTTAGAGATAAAGAGGTTGAAGTTTATTATGGTGTAGGGTTTAAGGTAAGATTACTAATTGTTTTTATAGGTTGTTCTGGTATTTCAAACTCAACTTGTGGAATCATTATTTAATTTCCCATTATTCTATACACCTGCCTTGCTACACAGTACAGCTGGTACTCAATATTTGTAGCAAATACATAAATATAATAAACCTTAATAAATAGTTTGTACTATTTTGTTCCACTGACTTCTATGTTTCTATTATTTCCACCAATGGAATACTGAATTACTGGTGCTTTAAATAAATTTTAGTATTCGACAGAACTTGTTCCTTTCCTGGATCCTGCATTAGATTTTTCAAAATCATAGGCTCTGATTAAAAACTTATTTGGAGATCAGAAATCAAGATGATAGTCATTTAGAATAAAAGATATTTTGCTGCAAGTAAATCACTATGTTTTAAAGACATTAAAATAATTACATTAATTTGAAGATGTATCAAATCCAATTTTAATGTTTACAACTTCTATTTGCCTAAATGAATTTACAATACTTGTTTTATAATATGGCAATTTCTGTTCTCACAAGTCAGACAATTCCTAGTCTAATAAGAAAAATTCACTATAAGTCAGTCTAAATTTAAAGCTGGTAACAGAAGTAATTCAGGATGCAAGTGGCCTTACAGTTACATGCATTCTACTGAAAACTTTGTTTAGATCACATGAACATGATAAATAGCAGCATCACTTACCTTTAAGTGTGGCCTTCTTCAATACCTTCATAGCGTAAAGCTGTCTAGCATCAGAGCCTGAGATTTTTTTAACTAAGAAAACCTGTATTTAAAATAAGATAAAATAAATGCTACAAAATATTACATACTATATGCTTTTGTGAATGTAAGATCCCTGTCATAAAATTATGCAAATTCTAACACATTATAAAAGTTGTAAACAATGGTTGTAAACTGGGCTGTTAATATAAGTGAACACATTTTTTATTTGGTTATTTTCTAGGTCTCAAAGAACATGTAATAGGAGATATAATCTAAACATATAAAGTTTAAACTTATAAAATTATTACAGTAAGACACATTACCATGGAATCCTTCACATTTCCCCTTTCATTGGACACATTTATTTTATCACTATTGCCACTTTCTAAAGCAGTTTGGAAAGTCTTTGCTCATGGATGTCTTTAGCCAAACTGCTCTGGCTACCCTGATGTACAGAATCATTTGAAATGATTACCTTTCACGATCATGTTGACTTTGGGGAAGAGCAAGAGGTATCACAGTGGTTTATCTAGTGAATAGCATGGCTAAAGACACATACTTTTTGTGAGCCTCCTTTCTGTTGGATGGCAATCAGCAGTAGCATTTGCCATTATTTTGGATCACATCTTGCAAAGACACTCAGGGAAGAGGACTTCCAGAACTGCTTCAGCAAGTGGCAAAAATGATGTGGCAAGTGTGTTCTAAGCAAAACGGTAGTATTTTGAAGGAGATTAATAGCACTGTGTCTTTTACTGCAATAAATTTTAAAAATTCTAGTCACTTATATTCTAATTATTTAAATACAGGATCATCAAAAATTGTATCCTTTTTATAATATAACAGGATATATACAAAAATGACAATTTTGTCAAATTTATTCCATACAAGAATTCACTGATTGAAATGACACCTGTCTGGGCAATACTTTTGATAGTCATAATGTAAACAAATGTGCTGTTGTGGTGATGGTTGGGGTAAACTGTTAAATCATTATTGAACATTCACTGTATATTTTCATCACCCTTGTGCACTGAAAGGTCTTTATGAGAACGATTTTTTTTTTTTTTGCTGGCTCAGCCTGCCTTAAGGCAGGGTCTGGTAAGGCAGGTGGAGGTGGGGATCAAAGCACAGTTTCCTGCGCCTGACTGCATTTGCATGAGAAGGCGCTTAAACAATTTAGCTAACCGGCAGGCCCCCAAAGGTCTTTATGTATGTAGCAATAAAATCTCGACATGTTGACAGCATAGAACAGAACTCAGTACCGATGAACCAATGGCAAGTATGTTTTTCTTTTTTCTTTTCTTCCAGTAATGGGGACTGAACCCAGGGCCTCTTTATTATGCTGCATCTCCAGCTCTGTCCCTCACTTCCCTTGTGAGATAGGATCTTGCTTTGTTGTTAAAAGTACCGAGGCTGGACCTGAAGTTGTGATCTTTTTGCCTCAGCCTTCCAGAGTGCTAGGATCATAGGCATGTATCACCATGCCCAGCCCTCTATCCATTCTTTTGTAGCAGTCCTCTTGAGCTACCAAATTTCGGAAGAGAAGCAATTACAGTCAAGAATTAACCTGGGGGTCAGCTCTCAGTTACTGAACATACCAGACTATGAGCACATAAACATAAAATGATTCTCTCCACTAATTCTATCCAAGAGGAGACTGTCTTGGTATGAGAAACAGTGTCAAGGCAATGAGAAATGAAATCAATTGAAGAGCACCACAGCTCCCACTCCCACAGACACCCTAAGGTAAATGTGTGCTGCTCCACTATAATTAAGTCCTTTCTCCATCACCAAGCTCTACTCTAGCTCTTTTCAGTCAGTTGTGGGGAGCCACTCTAGCCAAAGAAAAATATTCTTTAGATAGAGGAGGTTCTAAGGTAGATTGCTATTTAAATATTAAAGGTCATTATGAGATTAACATTTTTGGTCAGAAATAAATTTTAATTATGTAGAGATTAATTTATCTGATATTTATTCATCCTTAAGATTCTCCAATTAATATTCTTTGTTTCATTCTACAAGAAAAATTCTCCTTCTGAATTCCAAACTTTCTTCAATAGCTTTGGAAAGCATTTTCTTAACACTTTCCAGCACTCTTTAGCTCACAGCACTTCCACAAGCACCTGTAATAGATCAAGCTCACAGTATTTCCACCAGCACCTGTAATAGATCATAATGACAATTTTGGGAGGCAGGCCTGCTAAGGCCTATTTTATAGATGCCCAAATTAGAGCTTAGAGAAGTTAAATAATTTGCCTGGTGTCACAGTGGAGGTATTAGGACAAGATCTAGGTCAGTCACCCAGTCCTGGGCTTCTGTTCAGAGCATTCTGTATCTTTTCCCTTTGGCCAGTGGCCAACTATGCTCAGCAGAAGCGGTAGCAGCTCCAGCTGCTATCTGATCTTCCTCCACTACAGCAATTCTGACACTTTCATGAAGCTATTTTAGGCTCTGACAGGTCATTCCTGTTACTTTGGCTTAAACTGGCTTTTTAGGATGAGTAATAAAGGAGACAGCCTATTTTTAATGTTTTCTATTTACAAACAACAGGTGTTTAATAGGTATTTAAATTTTAAAAGAAATAAAGGGAGAAACATGCTAATTCCTAGGATCTTAAATATTGTGTTCCCTGAAATCTAATATATAAAAAGAAATACATTTGTTCAGGTTTATCAAATAGTATGTTAATACAATTTAATACCAGATTTTATTGTGTATTTGGCCTTGATCATTTAATTCTCAATATTGTATATAAGGCCAGAACTATTATTAATTCTTTGCATAATTATATGCTAAGCACTATGCTGAGGCATGGCGACTGCACTCGTGAAATATATAGTTTGAGGGTAGGAGAGAGTCAAACAATTGCACAAGAGGAACTAGTCAGTTGGGAAGGGGTGGAAGCAGGACAAGTTTTGTTGGGCAGAGAAAAAGACTTGTTATGGTTTGTGTCTAGATGCCCCCCAAATGCTCATGCAGTCATGGGACAGGCTTCTAGAGTTTGTGATTAATTCAAGAGCCAACGCTGGGGTTATGGGTATGAGAGTTATATCTACCCTGGGGCAGATAGCCTGAATGCAATATGAGGGAGCGAAAGAGGCTTTCTCTCTGTCACAGCTCCTCCCTTTTTGCTCTTGCTGTTTTCTGTCACCATGAACTGCTGGCCTCTTTCAATATGCCACTCTACTTCTGAGCCATCTGAGTATGGACTGAAACCTCCACAAACTGTTAGCTAAATAAACCTTTTCTTCCTTAATTTTATCAGGTATTTTGTCCTAGCAATGAGAAAAGTAACCAAGGTAACTTCCTAGTGGGATGGAACCTGGAATCTATAAGCACCAAAAATAGGTGATCAATATGGCCAAAACATAGACAGTGAAAAGCATATAAAATAATGCTTTTGAAGTACATAAGGGTCAGACTGAAGGGATCCTCTGCCATCTCAAGAAGTTTTCCCCTTCATAAAATAAAAGAGGGGCTATTAAAGAGGTAGAGGATATGATTAGCTCATGTTAACTGTCATACCAATGATGGATTGAGGCATGAATAAAGTTTGGAAGGCCTACTTAATGAGATTCTTTTAATATACCAGGGAGAAAAAGTGGCAGCATGTGCTAGAAAGGTGGCAATGAAGGAGAAGACTGTCATAACGGGAAATCTTTACTAAATGAACTGAATATGATAATAGATCAGATTGACCAAGGTGGGGAGTGCATGATGTGTCTATGTGTGCCTGCACATGTGCATGTATGTTGGGGGTAAGCTTAAAAGAGATGTCAAGAATGCTTGATATCTGGCTTGCTTAACTGGACATCATTCACAGTGACAGACAAAAATGAAATAAGATAGGTTTGGGGACAGAAGAACATCATGAGTTTGGTCTTAAACGTACTGAAGTTAAAGTGCCTTTGAGATATGCAAAATGGAAAAATAAGTAAGGGCTGGCGTTATAATTCATGGCAGAGCAAGTACTTGCCTAGGAGGTGTGGGGCCCTGGGTTTGATTCCCAGCACTGAAAGTAAAAGAAAGAAGGACAAATAGAAGGAAAAGTAAACAGTTCTATTAGGTGTTCTGAGTTTGGAGGAACAATTCAGACTGGAGATAAAACCTGTTATGTCAGCAGTATGTGAGTTATAATTAAGATAGTGGCACTGAGCAAATCAATAAGGATGGCAGCTTAGAATTAAGCCTGAAGGAATGTCAATATTTAATGTCTAGCAAGAAGAAGAAAATGGGGCCCCAAAAGGTTAAATAACTTGCTCAAGAATACACAGTATGTAGAAGAAAAAACTAAACCCAAGGTTGGCTGAGCTAAAATCTAAAGCTGCAACCATTATGCTTTGCTGGCTACTTGGTATGTATTTGGATTAAAAGTATGCTTTGGGCTTGAAAGAAATTAACAACTGTAAGGAACTACCTACATTAGCCAAGAATTGCTAAATGGTCCCACTAAAATATACAAGAATGCCACACTGGTAATGTTTTGAAGCTTGCAAAGGATGATATCTTCAAATGTTTCATCATAGAGAAGAGGTAAGGGATCATTGCATGTAAAAATTGAATGCAATCTCAGAAGTTTCCGCTTGTTGAGAACTGGTCTAGATAGACCTAGTAGCAGTAATTTTACTAGTTTTTCTTAAAATGGAGGAAAAAATTGCACCCTTGAGGTGTACCCCTGAGGTGTGCAGCACGGGGACAAGGCCTATTTGAAGAAAGCTGATAAAGATGTCTTATCTTCTGGAGCAACTACTTGGTAGCTTTGGTAGATATTTTTAATATTAAAGAACACAGCTAGACATTGTGGTACATGTTTATTAATTCCAGGCACTCTGGAAGTTGAGCTGGAAGTTTGAGGCCAGTCTGGGCAACTTACTGAGACCTTGATTGAAAATAAAAAAATGAAAAGGGTTGGCCATGTAGACCAGTGGTATGACACAGCACCACCAAACAAAACAGATGCTATAGAATGTAAAATATATACTCATTTTTAAAGACATCACTTTCCAACCTCACAGAATCAAAAAGAGGTGAGAATATCAAGAAAAATGATTTTTTAAATAAATTCATAAGCACAATTAGATAGGTCATGTAGTCTTGAAGATAAAATGAATATGAAGCAAGTACACCAAATTTTCTGAAGTTTACAATGCACTTTTGAATGACTATTCATGTCCCACACTTACTGATGCTGAGAAATATAACAACATGGAAAACACTGCTGGTAGGGGATGGTGGTATTTCATAAAATATGTCCATCTTCCCATGTATATGAAATATACATCAATCCCAAAAATCAAACTTTCCTTATCCCCATTTTCAGTTCCTTGTGACTTTTTAACCTACACTTTATCTTTTCTTTCTGTAAGGTACACAAATACAGGCATATACATATATTTGATATATAATAATTGTACATCTGGCTATGGTATTATAATTTGATACAGGTATTCTATATGTAATGATCAAATTAGAGTATTTAGCATTTCTTTCTTGCTAAACATTTATAATTATGTTTGGAACCTTGAAATTTTTCTCTTCTAGTTTTTTCTTTGTGTATATGTTTCCTTTTCCTTTTGTAGTTATCAGGGATTAAACTCAGTTGGGCAAGTGCTTCAGCACTAGATTATATTCCCAGCCCTTTTTATGTTTTACCTTGAGTCAGGATCTCATCAAGTTGTCCAGTCCTTCTGACTCAGCCTCCAGAGTTGCTGGGATTACAGGCCTGTGTCACTAGGGGATCCCACTCAGGCTCAAAGATGCTAGTCAAGTGCCCTACCATTGAGCTACATCTCTAGTTTTTAAACACTTTTATTTAGAGACAGGAGCTTACTAAGTTGCCCAGACTATCCTTGAACTCATGATCCTCCTGCCTCAGCCTTCCAAATGACAGGCATACACTACCATGCCCTGCTAGTTCTGAACAAAGTATATAATAAAATTGTGAATTACAGTTGCCCTACTGTTTTTTAGGGCATTGTACCATATTTCTACTATATAACCAAATATATTTTGGTATCTATATAATTTCACTCTATCCCCTTCTCCCTACTCCTAGCCTCTAGTGACCACTGCTCTACTTTCTACTTCTACAAACAACTTTTTTAAAAAGCACACACTCATGACTTACCTTTCCAAATGATCCCTGCCCTAATACTTTTAAAAGTTCAAACTGGGAAGGATCTGCTTTTTCATGTCCTTCCTTTACATGATGTGTGATTGCAATTTCTTTGATGCTGCCTTCTTCCTGTTGAAGTAAATGTAAGGGGAAGAAAACATTGAGTCAACCAGAACTACTTTTTCCTGCTAGAAATCAAGTAAATCTTAATTTAGCATAACATTAGAAAACTTCAAATTAATACACAAAAACTACCCTTTACTGATCTACCAACTGATGGGAAACACAAACATAGAAAATATACCCTTAAATTATATACTAGAGATAGAATTATACAAGTCCATTATGTAGTCCAATTTAACTGCTACATGGTGTCAGCACTGAGTATTTCCAGGTCTTCAGTCTCTCTATTGGAAATAACTGCATAGTTTCAGAGGGAGGGCAGACAGTGCAAAGAAGTCTGAAAATAACAGACTATAGTAAATGCCATGTTGTGGCTGTACTAGGCAGAACAAATGCTATATACAAAAGCTCTGTTTACTGGGGAGAGAGCCTGAAAAATATTCATAGGTAAATATGGAGAGATCTAACCTAAAGGCTGTTTAAGAAAGCACACTATAATTTTAATGGCTTGAAATAATAACTTAGGTTCTGAAAGAGAAGAAAGAAATAATTCTAAAAAAACAAAATCAAAAAAGATTTAATATTTGGATGGTGAAATAGACATAAAAAATGACTATTCTGCAAAATGAAAAAGTAAAAAGCCTTCAGGTTAACAAATGATTAAATCCCTGGCAAGCACAAGGGCCTGAGTTCAATCCCCGGTTCCGCAAAAAAAAAAAAAGATTAAAGATAAGTAGACACTTCAGCATATCTGAGGGAAGGCATAAGAAGAGGAGAAAATATATTTAAGTGCACATAGGATTTTAATTACGTATAATGAGACCAGAAAATAAGGTATACCTTATTTAATCAAGATATATATTATATTTGCAGTAAAAAAACAATATAAAGAGAAAAATCTAACAAAACCAGAAATATAAGTCTGTCAGAGTATCCTTTCTGTTTTGTTGAATACAATGCTCTTTTTCTAGGTACATAAGTACTATTAGAAAAATTCAAATGTTATACAAATATAAAAGTTCATTATCTTTATTACTGTAGTATTCCATACAATTGAGCTCAATTTACATTTTCTAAAATACCTTTAGAATTTTGGCAATATACAGGATTATAAATATTTCTCAAAAACTTATACTAGGACATACTAATGTGCTCACTTCTACAAATGAGTGGTGAAAGGAAAAAGAAGCTCCTACAGAACTTTGCCAACCATAAAACAATCTCTTAATGTTGGTTTGGTCCACGTCATGGGGACATGAGTATTTTATAAATGATCTACAGTTCAACTAGGACGTACCACTAATAGTTGGACAATCTTGGGCAACAGGCAGGAAAGCAACAATGTGTTCTAGCTCATACCTGGAATCCAATAAGATGGATACAGAGAGGAATACAAAGTTTCTGAAGACACTGGTAAGCCATGAATATATTAATATGCACATGGGACAAACATGTATCACTAACTTGCCTGTTACTGAAATGAATGTCACACGAATACATATAATAGTTTGAAAGTTTATAAAATTGTTTTTTCCTATAAGTATATAATGAAGCAGTTATAATTTTATCACAAAAAGAATTGTTAATGAAGTAGGGCACATATAATTATTCTGAGAATCTCACATTTTCATATTATTTGGTATAACTCTATTTTCAGTGAAACACACATACTTGCCCATTTTTATCACACATACACATAAAAACTTACTCTGTGCATTCTGTTTCTAGAGTCACAGTCTCCTAAAGTCCAGTCTGGTCTTATACTCACTATGCCACCCAGGCTGGCCTAAAATAATCCTCTTGTCTCAGTTTCCCAAGTGTGGGGATTATAGGCATGTGCTAACATGCCCAGCATTACTTTGTGTTCTTAAAACATAGTTTAAAAATCCATCTAATAATTCTACAAAGTGTATGTTCACTTGATAGCAAAGATCTGATTGTATGCAAAATTTTGCGACTGGTCATGAAACTATCATAGTCCCGTACTATGCTTCTATATGTCCATCTTTTATAGATATTTGTCTCATTGATATTTGTTTCTCAATAAAATACAAAAATATTTGTAACCCACAGCTGACAGATACTAAAAGACTAGGACTAACATTCCTAGATAGTCTTTAAAATTATCACCTTTTATAATCTTTTTTTTAGTGGTACCAGGGATAGAACTCAGGACCTTGTCTTTGCCTGGCAAGCACTTATTCCACTGAGTTATCTCCCCAGCCCCTTCCTTACCCTTTATACTCTTGATGCTCAAATACAAAGGGACTTCAAATTAATACTGTGTGTTGCATTACTTTAAAAACCTTATATTGTAATACACTAACATTTAGAAAACAAACTGGTGATATTAACTGATTTTAAAGAATGATTCAACATCTGGCATTATGCCCTGGCTTGTATACATAATTTCCTTTTTCCTCCCCTCCCTTGCATCAGGAAGTGTGTTCTTGAGGCATTTCTATTTTCTAAATTGTTTTGAATGTCAGAAAACATCGTTAAAGCTTGAAATAAAATTTTTGAATGTTCCTTGGTAAAAGTCAAGAAAAAAACTTTTCTAAGCATGGACATGTAAAATTTTTTCAGTGGTAACATAAAAAGATCTTACAAATAAAAACTGCACAACTTACCCCTTTCGAAGATAACTCTAAACTAAAGCAGATGAAGCCTCACTCTCTACATAAATACCTATAGTTCTGTAATATAGTTTTTCTTTCTAAAGATGTTAACTTTCTTTTTTTCTAGATTACCAACATGCATAAAAATTACTTAGCATTATGCTTTGATCAAATTTAATTAACTTCATATGTCAATGGAATGATAAATTTACTCAGCATGTTTCATTTAATTAAATTCTTTAAGAGTCTTGTATGTTTGAGAAAACAGCATTGCTAGTTATCCAGATTAACATTCTCAGTAATTACCTTGAAAAGCAGTTTTCTTCCAAGTGGGAATCTCAATGGGCAAATTTAATTCTCCTTAAAGTACAGTCGGATAGCACAACTCTCATGGCAAAATATCAAGCTGATTTTGGCAGGATTTTAGATTAAATATACTGCAAATTATCATCCACCAAATCCACTTTTAACAAAGTAATTCTTGGAAAATTGTGCCTACTCTAAGTCAGATAAAATTACTTGTTTAAGGTTACTTCAATATAGAGCTGCACTAAAATTTCCAAGTCTTTACAGGAACCAATTTCAGTAGAAATCTGCTTTTAAGTTCTTGGCTACTTAAAATAACAGTCTCCAACCTGCCAAAATATTGCTTACATAATAATAATCTCCTAAAATTAATAAGTTTGCAATTCCCTTCAATCCTGGTTTAATACTGAGAGTTAAAGTCATTTGTTTTGTTATGTGAAGTTATGAACACTGGCAAGATAAAAATTATTCCAGCATGAAAAAGCTGAAGTAAAATTAAGTTGACCAACTACATAGAGCTGAAATGTGTAATAAACCTATGTGACTTACTTTTAATAAGTAAAAATACTGTCCTTTAAAAGTTCTATCAAAAGTAGTTTCGAACTTTTAAAAGTTTAACATATAAAATAGAATAACCATCTAGCATAATTATAGGTAGTTCCAGTTAAAACATTTTATTCTTTAAAAGAATTGAAGAAAGCTTACCTGTATAGAGCGAACACGAAACGACAAAAATTTAAACATGGCTATAAACCATGTTGGTGATAAAGGAATTTCTGACGGTAAAACTTAAGTCAGAAAGGGAAGGCCAAGCCTCTGCAAAGTTTTCTCCTACCAGCTGTTCCGGCAATTAGAAAATTTCCTGTCAGGCGGGTCCTGAAAATGCTAGAAAAAGAGGCTGGACAGTTTTCCTGTGGTAAAAGAAAGGAGCAATCTGCCAGCAGGAGCACTAAAGTAGATGACAGGTAGGGAGGTCAGAACAGGAAACTGAAACAGATTTGCTGATAGCCAAATCCTGTTGAAATGTTTTCTCTTGGTTTAGAGCAGTCCCGGCAATTTTCATAGCCAGTAAAAATAAATGTTATTATTGTAGAATGCTGACAAATGCCGGTATTTATTAACTATGACTTTTTAAAGCAACTGAAAATAGTCACCACGATTAAAACAATAAAAGTCGCTAATGCACATGTGGGTTTTTACCCTTTTGAGTGTTTACCCATACACTCCAGACGTGGCCTGAAGATGATTTTAAGGTTATATATAGACATGTCGTGGGTGTTCCCTGTCAGTAAAGAACTGTATAATTATAGGTAGAAAATGAAGACCATGTGCACAAAAGTTTTACACTGTTTAAAGACAAATTCTTCTCATCTTGAATGAAAGTAAATTATGTTTAAATTTACATTAATTATAACATCAATTATCAAACAAGGTAAAGACTTGAAGGCCCCCTGCTAAAACTCAATTCCTAGGTGACAAAATGTAAATTTAAAAAGTCCAATCTATAAACTTATTCATTTTTCCCCATATATTTATTGGCCAACTGTTTTTCTTTTTTTCCCATAATTTTATTGAGAAATAAATAGCAATGAGACAGTTTCAAATCGAATTGGTAGGATAGTTCCAATAATTAACACATTGCATACTGCCTTCCTAGTGGTTATTTGTTGTACAACATGCAGACATGATATCCTATTTACAAACACTATTAGAACAAATCCCTCTATTCATTAAGAGAATGTAACTATAGATCTATCTAACCATTTTGAATACACAGATACAAAATGGACATTCATCTGTATCTCCTTTTTTGTTTAGTTCCATCATTTGAATATTACAGGTGTGTTAACTCAGCAAACTATTCCAAAATAGTCCAGTAGTCCATAATAGTAGTGGGTCTTCCACTTGACTGGCAATGTCAGAAGTTGTTGACTTGAGCCTTTTGTAGCTCAGCATATTAATATGGCTTTATTTTTATACCTCGTTTTTATACTTTTCTGTTGGATGGTTAAGACCAAGATAAAGCAAGACCTATGTAACAAGAAATACAACTTTTGTATCTGATAAGGTCAGTCAGATCCCCTCAGGATTTATCCTGAAACCCTGTATCACAGTTTTTAGATCCTTTGTCAGTACAAGCCATGTGGATAAGTTACAGCCACTGCTTGACCAATTTGCTCTGTGTGAAGTCTGACAGAAAGTTTTCTCTCCATGTGATTCTCCTTAGGCATGCTCTACATCACAATCACTTTCCTCAGTGGTCCCATAGTCTCCTTGATTAGAAAATCTGGGACATAACTGAGTTACATGGTATTACAGTACAGGATCTCCTATGTCCCAAGTCCTCACTGACCTTGAAAGGCTAGGGCCAAAATGTTGGCTGTCCTTGCAGCCCTTCTTTTTCTCTAATTTTTGGTCTGTAAACTTAAGTTGTTAACCCTCTAGAAGAGAAGCTTATTATTGTTACCCTACAACACAGACAGTTGAGCTTAACTTCACTATCTGAATATTCAAACATCTTAGGCATAACATGGAACAGATATTTTCTACCAAGTATTGATATGTTAAACTTTAAGTCCCTCCAGAATATGAAGAAAAAAATTAAAGTAATACTTTTAAACAAGAGCAATCAAAGAACCTTAAGGAATTAGTGGAAATTGACTTTAACTACCACTAGTATGCAGATTAATAATTCATGTTTTACTATGTATGTTCTTTAATATTAGCACTAAGAAAATAGGCAATATTTCAGAAACCATAATCTGAAATACATCTCCCCAGGATAAAATGATACCTTAATTAAAAAGTGTGGTATGGTTATATGAAAGACAAAATGAGTGGCAGAAAAGAATAAATGTGGCATTTTTACATCACAGAGAGATGTTAAGACGTGTGATATTTGGAAAATGCAGAGGGCAAGAAAGTAAGTACTGATACAGATTTGATTATATTAAAAAAATCTCCTTAGGCACCAACAAAATCCCTCAAAAGACACCCATTGACAAAGTTAGAGACTAGTTCATGTGCCTAGAATTCCTTATAATTACATTAAACTCACCACTTTAACAACTATTTCATGTAGGTGCTATCTATCTCCTAATCATAATATGCATTCTTAAAGTCCTTTGGTCCATCTTTTAGGGAATCAGTTCCTGTTTAAGCACATACATTGTCTGCATCATTTTAATCTTGAGAACAGACCTCATACTTAGTATTCCCAAATCAAATAGCAGATAATAATAGCTTACGTTAATGGGCTGCTACTTTGTATAGCTGTATACATGAAAGTACATATTGTTTATATGTTTTTTTAGCCTCTAAATTAAATCTCTTAAAATTTATTTTACTAAATTTCAGCAAATATTTTCACTTTTACCTTATATATACTGTACTATTTTACTTTATCATATACTGTACTACATCATCAACATCACCTTGTTGCACTGGGAACTGACGTGAGACCCTGCACGTACTAGGCAAGTAGTTTACCACTATGCTACTTTCTCAGACCTACTTTATTATAACAACGTTAATTTTTATTATAAAGTCAATATGACCCATTATAGAAAACTTAGATAATGAAGACAGACCGACAGACAGACAGACAGACAGAGAGAGAGAGAGAGAGAGAGAGAGAGAGAGAGAGAGAGAGAAAAGGGAAAAAAAAAACTATTTTGGAGATTTTCTTTCTAGTTTTTTGTGAGTCCCCCCATACTACATGTTATCCTTTTTTTTTTTTTTGTAAAGGGCCAGCTAGTACATATTTTAATCTTTGCAGGATATTATGGTTTCTGTCAGTCCTGCCA
Source organism: Octodon degus (assembly GCF_000260255.1). NCBI lineage: Eukaryota > Metazoa > Chordata > Mammalia > Rodentia > Octodontidae > Octodon > Octodon degus. The sequence goes on along the minus strand of NW_004524586.1, from coordinate 28,605,226 downwards.
ATGCAGTAGAAAAATGAATGTGTGATGCCATTTTTCAATAAAACTTCATTTACAAAAACAGGTGGCAGGCCCATAGGTAATAGTTTTTTGACCCTTGTACAATTATGAAATAACCTTCAATCCATTGTTAATAACTGCCCAACATGTGCTATACACTATCATTGGGCATTTGGTCTCTATCACTGTTAATGTCTCATCCTTTGTGCATATTCACACTTAAAGAGAAATAATTTCTAAAAGTAGAATTGCATTGTCAGAAGCATGTTTCTTCTGCTTTCAAATTTTCCCTTTCTTATCCTTTCACTTTGCGGAATCAGAATACTCTTAGAAGAAAAATCAGCCAGGCTATGTGTCTGCCTCAAACTCTTCACTGAACTTTTTATCACTGAATAAAACCCAAACTTCTCAGTCTATGGAGCTTAAGGCGAATGTTAATAAATACCTTTGACCCTGATTCAGGGAATGTACTCATGAAAGGACTCAGATAGGATATAAATATTTGGTTTTAAACGTATCAGGCTAAGGTCAGACCATTTCCTTTTTACTAAAAGAGGAACAAATGTTTAATTTTATAAGAAATATTTTTATTATATATTAATATTGTCACCTACTTTTACTTTGACCAAATGATTTGATAACTTAGATAAATAGATTTCATAATATTGACCAATGTTATGTTTCTGAGAAAATTACAGTTTTAGGTTTTTTTTCTTTCTTTCAGTGCTGGGGACTGAAACCCAGAACTTTTGGGTAAGAGCCAAGTGCTCTACTACTGAGCTACACGAGGAAATCCCAAATATTTCTTACTTTGACTTCTATTAGTCATAATGATTTGCAGTACATAATGTTTGCAGTACATAATGATTACATCCTTGTTGGGAACTGGGTACATGTACATAACACATTTCAATTCTCTGCTTCTCTACACTGCCCTTTTATTTTGCCAGTATCAAATTCAGCTATTTGTCTACTGTTTTAATATAGTTCTATGCTTGACTTTAAGTATTGTAAGATTTTTCAATTTATATATATTTTTTGTTTATGGAAGGCACAAGCTCTACCACTGAGCCCTATCTCTCTCTCTCTCTCTCTCTCTCTCTCTCTCTCTCTCTCTCTCTCACACACGTAAGTTAAATTAGCACATGTTTTTCTTCTCTGTGCCAATTTCCATTTTTAAGTCTATGCTAACTTTATAAAATAAACTGGATAGTGATCAAATTTTTCTGTGCTTTAATTTTAAAAAACCCAGCCCAGGAGTGATATACTTTTAAAAGATGCACTTCTTTAAAGTTCCAGAGATTTCTCTCCCAAATCACTGGGGTCTGGAACTATAGGAGGAGTGAGTTGGTGGTGCTCATTTTCTAATGCTACAAATTTCTCCTATGGCTATAGGAATAGAGATTTTACTCTCCTCTTTCTAATGATACAATTTCAACTTTTCTTAAAACCATATTTTGGCAAGACTCATAGTAGTATACAGTTACATTTGGTAGTCTATTAAGGTTTTGAAATTGAACATCAGGAAAATTTCAGGCACTCCTAGAAGCAGAAAGACTGGTATAACCAGTTAACCAGTTTTGTTTTATATACTCATGTCTCCCTACTCCCGTATCTATTTTGAAGCAAATTCCACTAATTTTATTATTTCACCTGTAAATGTTTCAGTTGTTATATTTTAAATTCCTTCCTATCTGTGGTTATAACCTGTTTTGTTTTCCTAATATTATATATTTGCTCCGCCCCATTTTCTAATTCACTAATTTATGTTGAATACCTTCCTCTTGCTTTTTATGGGCTTACTTTGTAGTTTTTCTTTCACTGAGTCTTTACTTGCTTTGTTAGAATTCTCTCATATGTTAGTAAAGTTTTCCTTTGGGTATAATAATAATATTTAAGATACTACTAGAGTATATTCTATGACCTTGCTTTACATAAAATTATCTGTTAATTTTATATAAAACTATCTCAGTCAATTTGCACTACATTGAGATAAAGTACTATTACCCATACTACAGATGAAGAGACTGAAGCTAACAGAGAAGATACATAACCTGCTGTTCCAGTCCATACAGTGTGGAAGTGGAACTAGTTTGATGTTGGTGTAGACATAACCAAGCAATCCAATCTATGGAAGGAAAGTTACATGAATGCCTAGTGGCTAACTGAAGGAAAAAAGCAGGAGGTTCTTTTTTTTTTAAGATTTATTTATTTATTTAGTGTGTGTGTGGCCAGCTCAGCCCACCAGGGGGCAGGGCTGGCTGGCATGTGGTGCTGGGGGATTGAACTGCGGTCTCTGTGTTTTGCTTAGCTTAGCTTGTTCTAAGTAGGTGCCTTAGACCACTGAGCCATCTTACCAGCCCAAGCAGGAGGTTCTTAACCCTTGATAAAACTCTGAAGGAAGACAGTTGGTACAGTGTCCATGGTAGAGATTCTGAAATCTTATTTATACCACACATTTGTTGGCACAATCATAACTACTGTCAAACTCAATGATAAAACTATCTTCAAGACCCTATGGACAGCTGATTCCTTCTAGAAATAAAAAGCCTATGACAAAAACTTAAAATCAATATATATTTTTTAATTTTAAAGAGAAAAATGTAAACATTTCAAAAGAAGATAATAGGAGGGTAATCAACATGTTCTTAAACTGATTCCTTTGGATATAATTTTTGTATGGATAACTGATTTTTTTTAGACACTAAAGGATTTAGTATCTGCAGATTTTTTATCTAAGTGCAAAGTTTAATTTCTAGCACACATCTGCCAGTAGCTAACGCTATAAAGTGCTAAATGGCTAAGATTTTATTTATTTTTTTTGGCGGAACCTGGGATTGAACTCAGGCTCTTGCGCTTGCCATGGAAGCACTTATTCCACTGGGCCATCTCCCCAGCCCATGGCTAAGATTTTAAATAAAAAATGGGAAATACATTTCATAGAGATGATCAACTTGAATCAAGGTTTCCTAGAGCATGGACAGGGATTACTTGCAAGGCTCTGTCTTGATGAAAAGCATACTGTGTTGCACTACTGTCTTTCCCATGAGAGTGAAAAGAAGGTTAGGTCAGAGTTTCACAATAGGCAGCAATATATCATTACTCTCTTCATCCACACATTTTTTCCTGCTTAGCCTGAATTTGTTTTTACTAGTCATGCTTGTCTAAAATAGTTAAAATATTCATTCAGGTAAAGGAGCTACAACTTTCTATACATCAGTATTTCAGGGTGACTCAGTCAACTATTCATGCATGAACATAACATAATTAAATCACTTTGCTTTCTTTCCAAATGTGGATACGATCATTCAACCTAAAGAAATGGGTATTGTGATGAACAGACAAGAGCAGAGGATAAATGATTTTAAATCAGAGATAACTTATCAGAGAGTCAAACACTAATAATAAGAATTTTTTTTCTTTTATAGTTCTTAGGGTAGAGGAAAGAGACACTGAGAAGTGAAAAATAGCACTGAAAGGGAGCTATAAATTAGCAAAAGGAAGGTTTAGAAGCTTGAAAATTTTATCTGGTGTACATATACCCTATCTAATGTCATCAGCATTGCTTTCTTTTAAAATGTATTTGGTACAGGTCTCACTACACAGCTTGAACTCATAATGATACTCCTGTTTTTAGCCTCCCCAGTGCTGGGATTACAGGCATGTACCACCATGCCCAGTCTTGGTGGACAGCTTAGTGTGCCTGGGGGCCGGGATTGAACCTGGTCCTTGTGCTTGCCTAAGCAGGAGCTTAGTTCTCTGAGATATCTTGCTGGCCCTAGCATTGCTAATTATAATACCAGTTATCTCAAAAATATTTTCCTAAGTGGTATATGCTTAAATCTACTAGAATACCGCCATCAGCTCTCAGTACCAAAATACACCCCTAAGCTAATAATAGAATGAGATAATACTCTACATAGCTAGTCAGTATAATATACCACACCACAATTTCCCCTGACAACAAGAACACTAATGGATTTTTCTATGTTGAGTAATTACACTGCTTATTGTATAAACTGTTAGGGATTCTTTTTCTATAGTTTACTTGGTGCTTGAAGCATGATGACTGTAAGAAGCATGCAAGTGTGTGCTGAACTCATTTTGGATGTTCAAATCAAAGTACTAAGGCAGCTGCAGCTTGAAGGGACCTTCAAAGAAAAGGAGGATAAAACCCAACAAACCACCAATAATTGGCAAAATAACCTGATATTATGAAAAATATCACACTTATCACTGCAGCTTCATGGTTACTTATTAACAGTAGCTGGAATAACAATATGAGTGTAAGATGGAAAAATTAGTATTAATGTACCAACAAGACTTCAGGGATCTTCAAAAATAAAAGAGCAGGGCACTACCTATATACTCCTGCCCGTGTCCTTCACAGGGGTCTATTCCTTAATTTATCTTTTAAAATGAATTGCAACTTATTTTTACTTTATCTTTTTAAACTATTTTTATCCTTACAGGTCAGGCATCACTTATCCTAAATGTATGGCATCAGGAGAGTTTCAGGTTTGGAAATTTTTTAACTTTGGAGCATTTACAAGTGCATAATGAGGATTCTTGAGAATGGGACCCAAGTCTAATGACAAAATTCATTTATGTTTCATTGATACCATATACACATAGCCTGAAAGTAATTTCATATAGTAGTTTTAGCGTGCCTGTATTCTGACTGCAATCTGTCACATTGGGTCAAAATCAGGTCAAATGTGAAACTTCTCAGTTACGACATCATTTTGATTAAGAAAACTTTTATTGAAGCTTAAACTGTGGTACAGAAATACATTTCAAATGATTTAATCCAATACCACGTGGCATCGTTTTGACACTCAAAAAGTGTTGGACTTTGGAGCATTTTGGGTTTCCAGGATAGGGATACTCAACCTGTACTACTTTTAACAACTGTTCTTTAATTCTTAACAGTCATGCACATGACTATAAGAGCTATGAAAATTGAGTTGATATAGTGTTTTGGGTTGTAATAATGCTTACAAAGTTTATACCATGAGCAACTCAGGTATGTATAGTCATTAAAAATGAATGACAAAAAAGAACTGAGTGCAGCTATTCAGGAGGCATGAGGACTACCTGAATCCAGGAGTTTAGGGCTAGCATAGGGAATATAAAGAGATCTTGTTTCTTTTTTATAAATGAATGAAGCAATGGATGAGTGACAGAGTACAAAAGGATCAAAGACCAATTTAAAGGAAAATCAACACATTTCACAATTATGCCTGGGCCTAGCCCTACTGTCAGCCAAAAATTACTATCTACTACCCTAGTTCCTAAGGGGCATAATTTATCCCTGGCAAAAATCTGAGAAAATAGGACCAGCCTCTGGAAGGAAGAGGACAGCAAAATTAACACCAATTAGGCTTTTCATGCTAGGTACTTATTTATCTTCTTTAATTTTTAATCTTCAGAAAGATCTTTGCCTGGTACTAAAAGGACTGTTGAACAGGATTATTTCTCCCCTGTTATCATTTATATCTAGATGTCTTCTCAAAGCCTCATGTGGAGGGCTTTGGGGAGGTGACTAGATTAGGGGGAACCTGGTAAGTTTTCAGTAGATTTGTCCACTGATCAGTTTATGGCCAAATGTGATTGTGGGAGGAGTAGCCTGACCAGGAGGATCTGAGACATTGGGGGCATGGCCTGGAAGGATCTTTCTTCTCCCTTGAGTCTTCTTTTTGCTTTTTGCTGGCCAAGCCATAAGCAAGCCTCCTAAGCCAGGGCCCTCCTCCATGCCACACTGCCTTGTAGCCATTCAACTATGAACTGAAACCTCTGCAAACTGAGAGCCAAAATATTTTCTCCTTTAATTTTTGGGTGTTGAGTATTGTGTTTCAGAAATGAGAAAGTGACTAATATACCAACTAAACAGGAAACTCTTTTATTCTTCGAAGGCTAAAAATATCTTAACAGCCAAGATTCTTTGTTCTTCAGCATGGATCATTCAAAAGCATACATCCTCTACACAACTGATAAAGGACAGAAAACAATGTTGTCTAGGAAGCTGTTTTATTTTGAGGTGCCTTATAACATTATGCTGTGGGCCCTACAGGAATCAAAGATAAAAAAAAATCCAGTCTCTTCAGCAGAGAAAGAAGAACAAAAGATGATATTTGGGGTGACTAATTGTAAGAAATTCAACTACTTATCCATAAATGTGGATTAATAAGCACACACTTCTGGGGGAGAAATGGAAGAAGGTGATGACGATCGGTTAATGTTTTGTATGGATCAACTTAATTAGGCAATTTATCTTAAAGTTTATGAAATACATGGAAAAAGTATTTAGGTAGGTAAAGACAAGAAGAGATTGAACCTTTAGAAATACAGAATGACAATATTAAAATTCCAGAAGAGGATCAAAGGTGCGGGAGAGAGGTAGACTGCAGGGCAAAAACCAAAGGGAAGAGAGGAGGATATAAGGTATAAAATAATCAAGCCAAAATGAAATGGCTCTACTACAAATCTAAGGAATATGCTCAAATAATACTCCAGGACTCACTCCATTTATAAAGGAGGTCTGAGTGAAGATATTTTATGTTCAGGAGAAATCAGGCTCTCTTTTATGATTATCCTTCAGGACAAACTGATTTAACTACTTCTAATACACTTCAATTTTTTTTTTACTCTTTGGCTTCTGTTTATATAATTTTCCCATGAGAATGCTTTCAGCTTAACCTTAACATTTTTTTAAAAATTTATTTTAATTTTTTGTATTTTGGGGAGGATCTACAGGGTGTTCAGGGTCTCACTACTAGATTGGACTCATAGTGATCCGCCTGTTTACAGCCTCCCAAGAGCTGGGATTACAAGTGGGTGCCACTGCGCCCAGTGTCAATTGCCATCTCAGTGCACCCCGGGGGCGGAGCCTGCAGGCCTGTGGATCAAACCCCTGGCTCCTGCCCCAACTTGCAGGCGCTATAATCCAACATTAACATTTATGTCTCAAAATCCTACACTTATCATTCAAAAATCAAGTTATATTTCACATCTTTTGTGAGCCAGTTACAGCTACTTTTCAAATTTTATCAAGAGTTAAAGCACCAAAATTGCTGTTAGGGTGCTGGCCAGATAGCTGAGTGAACAAAAGCACCTGTTTAGGCAGAGTGCAGTGGCCGGGGTTTGATCACAGGTGTGTTGTGCCAGCCCCACCCCCGGGACAAGCTGAGATTGGGCGTGGTGGCACCTGCCTGTAATCCCAGTGCACGGGAGGCTGAAAACAGGAGAATCACTGTGAGTCCCATCTACAGAGTGAGTCCCTGTATACTCTGTAGACCCTGTACTAAATACATTGAAAAAAATTGCTCCTATGGTTATATCTAAAAAAGCAGGCATATGCCATGCTTTCTGCTATTTTCCATTATATGATAAATAGTAACCTAATACTACTTTATCATCAATTTCAGTTATTACCTCTGGACACACATTATACAAATGACTTAGCACTCACATCACCAATTTTATTAGATCAGCAGTCTTTACAATTACTGGACTATGTAAATAATGTTCACTGTTGAGGTACTCTAGCTATAACCCTCCCCACAGATGACTTTTTGTTTTTCCTTAAACTTACAGTTGATTTGTTTTAAAATTTGCTTTCTTTTGATTTGTCTTAACTTCTTTTCACCTTGCAACACCTTTTCATGTAAATTTTCAATATTTAAACCTATGGCAAATTCATCATGCCACCAACACCCACCTCTGCTGTCAACTGGAACCATCTGTCTGAGTCAGTCTGGACTGAGTACTGTAAGCCTAGTGAATGAGCTAGTCTTCTGAAGCTTCCCACAGTCATCATAATGGGAAGGAACTTTTTTCAGCAGGATTGTAGTATTCAATTCTTTGTTTGCTGAATATCATGCCTCTCTTGCTTAGTTAACAATTCTCTAGGTGTTGGCAGAACCCATTTTCCAGTAATTTCATGAAACAGACATCTGAAAACACTGGGGTTGAAAATCATTTTTTTTTTTTTTGGTGGTACCAGGGATTGAATTCCGGATATTGCACTTGCCAGGCAGGTGCTTACACCACTGAGCTATATCCCTAGCCCCCTCATTTTCTTTTTTAAATGTATTTTAGTACAGGGTCTACAGGGTCTCACTACACAGATTGGACTTGTAGTGATCTTCCTGTTTTCAGCATGCTAAGTGCTAGGATTACAGGTGTGTGCCACTGCACCCAGTGTCAGTCCCCAACACACTCCTGGGGTGGGGACAGCAGGGCACTCTGGTTGCATCAAACCCCCAGCCCATACATCTGCCCAAGCAGGCACTTTAGTCTGCTGAGCTATCTGGCTGGCCCAAAAACCATTTTCACTGTACATTTTAAAGGCACTGGTCTTTGTTTTCTAATTTATACTGTTAAAAAGTCTAACATTCTTATATACAAGCTTTTTTATGATTTTAAAAACTTCTAAAAGCTTTGAGGGGCTTCTCTTATTCCTGTTGTTTTGCTTTTTCATAAAAATGAGCCTTGTTGAGAGCAAAACTTTTTCTGTTTCTCTTCCAATAAGAGGCTTTCAATGAGCTGTTTTAATCTAATAGAATAGTGATTCTCAGTTGAAAAATTTCGATACGGAATTTTATAATATTCCACCTAATCTAAGAACACGATTTTTTTCCTGTATTTAGGACAGGGTCTATAGGTTCTCATTAAGTAGATCAGACTCACAGTGATCCTCCTGTTTTCAGCCTCTCAAGTGCTGTGATTACAGGTGCATGCCACCACACCCAGTCTCAATCACCTTCTCAGTTCGCCCGAGGGGCGGGGCTGGCATGGCAGGCCAGTGATTCAATCTGGCCACGCAGGCGTTTGAATCCACTGAGCTATTTGGTTGGCCCTAGGATAATTTTAAAAAATCACTTAATGCCTATAGTTTTCTTGGTTTTTGTTGTTTTTTTGTAGGACTGGGGATTAAACCTAGGGGTGCTCTACTACTGAGTTACATCCCCAGTCCTGTTTATTTTTGATATAGGGTCTAAACAACATGACTGGTTCTTTAACTTCCTCTTATTAGCATTCTCCCATCTGCTTTTCATATTATATCTTGTGGTTCAAATTATACAAGTCTGTTGACTTCAAAGACCAAGGTTCTATTTTCTTATTGTTCACATTGTTTCAGGTGATAATTTCCCAAGAAGGAAGAGGACCAAAACAGTTTTATCTTGCTGTTTAAAAACTACAAGTTGGGAGACTGGGTGTGGTAGTGCACAGCTGTAATCCTAGCACTTGGGAGGCTGAAAATAGGAGGATCATTATGAGTCCCATCTGTGTAGTAAGACCATGTACTAAATACATTAAAAATAAAAATAAAATAAAAACCACAAATTTGGGAGGGGAGGAAATAAATAAAACTGCAAGTGTCCCTTACATGTGTCTCTAACGAATTAGCAGAGTACTTGGGACCTAGAAGACATTAAATACTTGTTTAATCAATGACTAGGAACATTCCTGTATTTTTTTTTACAGAGAAGTAGATAAGAGGGTAGTTTAGGATAAAGAAGTTTTACTAGAACATTAAATCATTAAGGAACTCATATTCATTCTTGTTTTCCTCTATCCTTTCTACTGTTGTCTTAGTCAAAACTGCCTTATCATTATTCTCTGCATTCTAGATCATGAAAAAATGGCCACTCAACCTACAAGTAAGCTTACTAGCTGGCAAATTCCATAGACACATCTATTCAGTAAATAAATCTGGGCCAACAACTACATGATCTTAGAAGATCCTTTTCCAGTGAAGTTTCAGATGAGGCTCTAAACCTGACCAGTACCTTGAATTCAGTCTGAGAGTCTATGAAACAACAGATCCAACTATGCTGTTCTCAGGTTTTTGGCCCATTGAAACTATGAAATTAAAAATACATGCCATTTAAATCACTAAGTTTGGGGTAACTTATATCAAATAGATAACTAATATAACATTTCAACATTTTTTTTCTTTCTTTTTTTTTTTTTTGAGGAACCAGGGATTGAACTCAGGTCCCTGTGCTTGCCAGGGAAGCACTTATTCCACTGAGCCATCTCCCCGGCCCCATCATTTCAACTTTCATCATGTAAATTATTAGTAGCTGACAAAAGAAAGATTTTTAATTGAATATTAAAGGGAAGTACAATTAGCTAGATGTGGTGGCATGGTATCCTGGCACTTGGAAGGCTGAAGCAGGAGGGTCACCTAAAATCAAGACCAGCTTGGGCTTCAAAGTGAGTTCAAGACCAGCCTGAACTACATAGTGAAACCTTGTCTTAAAACAACAACCACCAACAGAAGAGAAAGTTAAGTGCGATTTAAAGTATGAGGCCAATATAAGTTTTAACAATCTTTTAGATTTGAAACAATCTTTTGATACTGAAACTTAATTTATAAAATCTGGAATGATCTGTTCAAAAAACTCATATTGCTGGTAATATCTTAGTCCTTCATTTTTTCAACCTGTCTCTAGAATGTAGTTTTTTCTCAAATGTAAGTGCTCCCAAAGTTGTAACAGAAAGGACAAAGAACACCACTTGGAAAACCATTTAATTTCAGCTTACAATGAATAGAATTTGGAGTTTTCCTTTCTAAAGGAATTATTACACAAAGAAAAAAGGTGACAGGAAAATCAATATTTATATTTACTGGTCATTTTTTTTACATCTTTTACATGCAAATATATACTATACACCAAAGAAGTAAAATGCCTCAAATGGTTTGTGACAGTATAGGAATCTAGATGAAATTTGAAGGCAGTCGTAGGCACTAGAACCCATGCCTGGGTCCCTATGCTAGCTAAAATTTAATCTATGAATTTAATTAACAAATACATAATGAACAACATAAAAGGAGGAACAGTTCAGTTTAATAGAGAATACAGATCAGTAAATAAGTAACAGGATTTGGCATGGTGCTGTCCATCTCAAGATGGAAGTATAGTTGTGTGTTAAGAAGATGTCTCAGTTGAAATGACATCTAAACTTAGACCTGAAGGATGATTAGGGATTAACATGGAGGGGAGTTGTAAGGGAAAAGAATTACGCAGGAGGAAACATCACTTGTGAAAGCCCAGAAACTAAAGAGAAAGTGATGCATCTAAGCAGACTTTCAATAGAGGACAGAGGTGTGTGGTCAGAGAAAAGTGTATGAAGCCTTATTATGCAGGGCTCAGTAGGTTATGCTGCAGAATTTAGACTTTACTTAAAGGAAGCACAAAACTATTGAAGGAATTTGAAGCAGAATGGACATAATGTTCATGACAATTTATTTGATTTTGGAAAAACACTATATTCCCAGTGCTTCTTATTATTTTATTTTGAGACAGGGTTTCACTAAGTCATTGAATTGCCCAGACTGCACATGAAATTATAATCCTTTGGTCTCAGGCTTCCAAAGTGGCAATGAATTATCCTAACAAGAAATGTAGAAGAAGTATATGTAAGTAGCCATATAATTTTGACAACAAACAGATTATGAGAATAACTGAATATTTCAGAATATGACGACTCATTATTAAAATATTGCTTTCATGTTAATCTGTAACTTCAGTGCAACTGTGATGAAAGTTTCAATACAGTTTTCAGAGGATAACTGACATCTGTTAAGTTTAATCTGAAGAATTAAGTGCCATAAATTATAATTTTTAAAACTAAAAAAGTGGGACTTTTTTTAAAAGTAAAAAGGTGGGAAGATTTATCTTCATTCATATAAAAATATATAACCAGAATATTCAGAAGCTAGAATAGGTAAAGAAGGATCCTCTCCTAGAAGTGAGAGAGTATGGCTCTGTTGAAACCCTGATTTAATACTACAGGCTTCCAAAACAGTGAGTGAATCTATTTCTTTTGTTTTAAGCCATCCAGGTTGTGGTAATTTGCTATAAGAATCCTAGGAAACTTATATAGGAAGCAGAAGGTAATTTTATTTTTTTTATTTATTATTTTTTCATTTTTATTTATTTATTTAGTGTGTGTGTGTGTGTGTGTGTGTGTGTGGCCAGCTCAGCCCACCAGGGGGCGGGGCTCGCTGGCATGTGGTGCTGGGGGATTGAACCGCGGTCCCTGTGCTTTGCTTTGCTTAGCTTAGCTTGTTCTAGGTAGGTGCTTTAGACCACTGAGTCATCTCACCAGCCCCCAGAAGGTAATTTTAAATATGATAAAAGAGGTATCTCAAACGAATGGAGAAGAACAGATTTTTACATACTCAATAAATAGGGGTTAGGACAACAGGCTACATATTTGGAAAGTAAAGTTAGATATCTACGTCATACCAGATACTAAAATTCCTAGTGGATCACAATGCAAAATAAAAATGCAAAAAGAAGAAAAATCATAGCAACAAACAAGTCAGAAGAAAAACAAAAAATAGGTGAAAATGTAAGAAAATAAATATTTTGTAACCTTGGAGCAGGTTAGGACATTTTAACCAACGCATGAAGCCAAGAAGCCAAATATGACCATTTTAAAATAAAAACTTCTACACATACAAAATGAAAGAAAAAATTCAATGTTGGGAAGAAGGGTAATATATTTGCAAGATATGTACTAGACGTAGAGTTAATATCCAGAATATATTTAAAGATTCTATAAAATATTGAGTCAAGAAGCAACCCCCCAAAAAATGAAGCAACCCAAAAGAAAACTGGGTAGACTATAAAATATAAAGGCCAATAATGTGTGGATACTTAACCTCACTAACAATCAAACGATAGGCAAATTAAAATGAGAAGGAAATACTTATTTAGAGTAGCTCAGTGTTTCCTTATAATGTCCAGTGCTGAGTAGGAAACAGTTGAACTGATAAGTCTGATACACTGAAAGTTTTATTATATTCCTTTTGCAAGGTAATTTGGTGATGTCTCCTGAGATTTCAATGTTCAACGTTCATTCATACATTTTGTTCCAACACATCCTGTTCTAAGACTACATTCTACTAAGATGTAAATTCACAAATGGGGGAAATTATATTAAATATAGGATATGCATAGAACATTAGCATGTACACATTTTAACAAGAGATCTATAGTATATATATATTTCATCTACATATAAAATGCTCAAGGCATTAAATGAAAAAGACGAAGTGCAGAACATGTACTTTATAAATGTAAATAATAATTATTCTATGTATATAATAAGATTATAGCTAAGCTTCTGACAATGGATATCTTGTGAGGGGTAATAATTTATTACTCCATTTATGTAATATATGATGAGTATCTCTTAGTGTGACAGGTATTGGTCAGGAGTGAACAATTACTATAACAACAAAATGCATGAGGGAATGGGTAATGGCTACATTCTAAATACTAGTATTTCTATAAAGTATAATCTTCATATATTTTTTGTGTTTAATAAATTTAGTCAGTTAATTTTTTAAAAAATCAAGCCATAACACACGAATGAAAACCTTCAACAATACAAAGCATCTTGCTTTGTCATTCTCTTAAAATCAGTCTTCATCAGTTTTTAGAAAGGTCGCTGGCGTGTTCAAGAATATATTTTAGTAAAATTAATGTGAGGGTATCAATGCAATCTTAATACTAGAAAATGATTGCCCAATTTAAAAATGTAGTAATTTTATGGTATCTGATTTGTCTCTACTTTGTGATATGTTTTACTTACAGTTTGTGGATTAATCTCTTCCTCTCCCATAGGTTCATCCATAATTTGCTGTCCATTCTGTGAAAAGCACAGCAAATAGAAAGTTACCAAAACACATATCACATCAAAATCAAATGAAGGCAGACAAAAAAAAGTGTGTCATTCAGGAATATTTTCACTTCTAAACTTTCATTTCTGCTCTAGTGAAGCAGAAATGAGTGCAGTTTAAAAATTGTAACAGGTTGTGCTTCAAAAGTTCATCTGTAACAGGTTAGTTATTTGAAACTATAAAACATTTTTCCATGGAAATAATGTAAGAAATGATGAGTACCTTTCCAGGTGAGCTCTTGAGTTTATTTTAGTTAAATGCATTACAAGTGGTCTTAGTTAATCCTCACCAAACATCATTTATAACATTCTGTATGGAAAAACATATTCTAAACTGAACTCTAGTAATAATTAATCAGAGAAACTGATTAATTATTTCAGAGAAAATAAAGCTCAATCTCTTATAGCAAAGTAAAGTCCAGATGGATAAACATTTAAATGTCAAAAATAAATTATGTAAGTATTAGAATACAGGTAAATAATAATCATGGGGAAAGCAGGGTAGAAATCATAAAGAGAAAAATGACATTGGAATCCATGAAATTTAAAACTTCTACCAGACACAAAAAAAGATAAAAGACAAACTGATTACAAAAAATTAAGTAACATATGACAAAGGGTTGGAATTCTTGGTACATAAAGAGCTTAGCTTTGCAAACCTGTAAGAAAAAAAAGGAATCTCAACAGAAATGAGCAATAAGGGAGGAATTCAGCCTTAGTACTAATTACAGAAATGCATTTAACCCAAAGATACATTTTGTCTCTCAAATCGGTAATGGTTTACCAAAAAATAACACTCAATGCTCATGTGGACATGAAAAAAGAGCATTCTGGCTTTATTGCTGGAAAAGGTGTAAATCAGCACAACCCTTCAGAAAGGCAATCTGAGTCTTAAAAAACACAAAATTTTGAAATGTCCCATCTATGTTTTTTTTTTAAAGTGGACAAGTGTACAACAAAAATGCTCACCATTTTTTCTAAGAATGCAAAATTGGAAACCTAGATTCCTAACAATAGAAAACTAGTTAAATATACTGTGGTACATCCATATAATGGAATATTACGCAATCATTAAAATGATGATAAAGATGTAAGTTTATTGACATGGAAAGACAGTCACATTTAATAAGTGAAAAAGCAGTTTACAAAACAATATGGATTGTAATGGTCCCATTTCAAACAAATATATACATGTTTAAATGTATATATTTGTATGGGAAAAACTCTGGAAGGATATACACCAAAATGTTAACAGTGGGTATCTCTGGGTAGTAGAATTTTAGACAATTTAAATTGTTTTTTCTTATTGGAATACTGTAATGTGCCTAAAATGAATATGCATTATATGTGTAGTTAAAAAAAAAAAGAGTTCTGGAATACAGAGAGTTTTCTCTCATTCCCTCACTGGCTAAAAGAAGTATAACTTTGACTATTGTTTATTTCAACAAGTGTAGAAGGGTCTAAGCTAGCCATCACTGGAGCATTATAAACTGGAAGTAAAAGGCAGACCACCCGTCACCCAATACATCACATGAGGCAGCTTCTCTGAATTGGAACTCTCCTCTTTCTTCTTCCCATTCCTATTTACCATTCATTCATTCATTCGTTCCATATCACTCATGCTCTGTTCTAGGTGCTAATCCGGAGATAAAAGGTAAATAAAATATGTCCTTCATCCTAGAAGGTTTACTTCCCTATACAAAGGGCATCTTTCATTTTCACTCACTCCTGGAGGATGTTCTTAGGTTAGGGAATGTCTATACAATATACTGCAAAGCACAAAAATGGTGCCAAAATGCAGGAAAAAGGAGAAAGCAGGCATAAAATTATTTTCCTACAACTTTCAGAGTTACATATTGCCCACTTCCATGCTAAGGACACTCAACTATCTTCAGGACACTACTTTTTCCTAAAAGCTACAACCATTTTATTTATTCTACTGACTACTGATTATCAAAACACGCAAAAGAAATTTTATACTAGCTATGAGGAATACTGGCTCTGAAGTAAAAAAATGTAGGTTCAAAATCTTGTTCTTGCATTGTTAGTTATAAAGCCCTGATAGGTTAAGACTAAGCTTTATTTATTTGGAAAATGAAGACTTAAACAGACTTATGTTCAGTGTTTTTGAGAAGACTAAATGTAATAAATGACACAACTCTAAGCACAGTAGCTGGTACTCAATGTTATTTTTATTATGTCTAAAATTCAATTACCTCACTTGTGGCCCATCAACTTGCTACTTCTTCTATATTTGCTATGTCAGTGAATAGCACAATCATCCACCTAGTACCCGAGACTCTGTTTTTTCATTAATGATAGGCAGTTGTATTTCTGTAATACAGATCTGCTCAATGACTCCCCATTATCTGGCTCTTAGAACTCTTGTCTAACTTAAGCTATACTTATATTATCCATGAGAATATAATTTGAAAACCATCTGTTCCTTGCAATTTTCCATGTATGCAAAACAAGTATCATAACTTGCAACTTATTTTTAAAGCAAACTAGTACAACAGAAACAGCACTGAACTTGGAATGGGTAGACCAGACATAGAGCCACAGATCTGCTACTTATAAGTTTTATAAGTTGGGGCAATTCAGACTCTCAGTCTATTACTTTATCTGTTCAAAATGGGAATGCTTGCCCTATGTACCCAAAGGGTTATTTGGCTCAAAACTGAGATAACTCACTTTATAAACTGTAAAGAGTTATACTAATGGAAACTACTATTATTAAGGTGAGCTAGATTTATGAAGATTAAAAAATATTCCATCTTGAGCTAGATTTATGAAGATAAAAAACATTCCATTAAGCTATTTTGATGTTAGAACTTAAAAAATTAGGACTGGTAAGGGATCTCAAAAATCTGTTCCACCTATACATCATATATTTGAAGTTTTTCTACTCTGTTGCTGCCTATATATGAACACCATCAGGATAAGCATGTAGGTTCACCAAGTGATGTACTGATTATCTCAGAAAAAACACTGCCTACTAGAAAAAATTGTTCACTATATAGTAACCTTCCTCAGCCACAAATTCCCTTTAAATAGATTACAAATAAGTGAAGACTAACTTGCCTGTAGGCTGTCTGCAAAGTCACGAATACTAAATCCATATCATCATACATCACTCTGCATCTGGTCTTTCCTAGGTAACTTGAGATGGATGAGTCTCATTGCTTTTTTCCCTTCTGAGCACACATTAATTCATCTTGAAGAGTAGTAAATAGAATTATAGGCAATTAACTAATATTCCAACCCCTGCACAACCAATGCAGAATACAGGTCATTTTGGCTCCTTTGTCCTAGATAATAAATATATTAATGCAGTTCAATCTGTATTACTTTTGGTATGTGCATAGCACATTGCTGACTCATACTAAGGTGTTGATTTAAATCCCTCTTATTTACTCGCTACAACTAAGCCCTGCATCCTTTCTCTATACTGTACCTGTTATTACACTTAGGACCCAGGAGTAAAGCCTTAAAGTTTTTGATTCAATTTCTAGTTCTGATCCATTGCTAGTTTCTACAGACTGGATTTCAATCTATCAATCAGCCTCTTTATAGTTTTCAGCTTCATGTCATCTACAAATTTTACAATATAACTTATTTTCTCACCTAATTAACAATGCATAAAAGCAACCTAAGGAAACAATGAAGTGAAACACAACCTAACATGTATGCTATTCTCTGTTGTTTGAAAAGATACCTACCTCCTTTTGTGAGTTTAGCGAAAAGTTTGAACAACCTAATTTTTAAAGTAGCTGGGCAGAGTGGCACATGCCCATAGTCCTAAATACTGAAGAGGCTGAGGTGGGAGACTGCTGAGTTCAAGGCCAGTTTGGGCAACATGGCACGATCCTATGTTCCCCAAAACAAAAACAAAAATAAAAAGTAGGGAAATACGAAAGCCAATGTTATATTATATACCAGAGACACTTTATAAAGTTTTATTTACTTTTTTTTTTTTTACCAAAAACCACTCTTTTCTTCAATAAACTCTTTATATTATTTCATCAAAATAAGGATTTAAATGTTATCTATTAGAAATGAACATTAAGCTACTTCTGCAGCTAAGTTTAAGTTTTCCTTTTGAAAAATTACTCTTGGTGTTCATTAGAGATTTGAGGTTACGTGAATCACTAGTTTGATTCAATACTTCCCAAAGATCAATGAATAGTTCCTATTACACAAGAAAAGTATATTTCTCTAATTATAAGAAAACAAACAGGAAAAATGTGTTTTGAAGATAATGGCCAGTACCACATTTGAAACACAGCTCTGTCACTGATGTAGTTACCTAAGCTTGGGTAAGTTATTTAATATTTGAGCTGGTTTCTTTATTCATCAAATGTATATATTATTTATCTCACTGGCATTGTAATTAGGATGCTCCACCAAGGGCAGTAGATATGTACTCAATAACCTCTTTTGCCCGAACTGACTGTGTAATATTCACATTCCACAGATAACTTTGAAAGATGTACTGCAATACAGAAGTATAGGAGAGGGGCCAGGGATATAGCTCAATGACACAGTGCATGGCTAGCAAGTGTAAGGTCCTGAGTTTGATTCCCTGTATCATCTCAATAATAATAATAATAATAATAATAATAATAATAATAATAATAATAGAAGTATAGGAGAGTTACTATTTCACCACTTACTACAGCCAATTCACCGACAAGCAGGGTGAAAGAGATCATTCATATGTGTGCTAGAATTCTATACAATGTGGCTAAGGAATGAGTATGGACAAAAATAGTTTAAAACTAAAGCAAATACATCCTCTCTCAACCCACCATAATGCCTGCCAACCTAAAAAACGTGGAGCTTGGCAGATTATACATATGCAAATATGATGTGAAATACTGAAAAAAGTTTAGGAAATGCTAATCATGCTCTATGTTCTACTTTGTGAGCCTGAAATGTGTAAAAAGTCACAATCTGGAATAACCTCAATATGGATTTCATCAGAACAAATCAAGGGGCTGGGGAGATAGCTCAGTAGAATAAGCCCTTGCCTGGCAAGTGCAAGGGCCTGAATTCAATCCCTGGGAAAAAAAAAAGATCCAATCAGATAAAAAAACAAAACTGTTCGCTTGAGTTTCAGCAGTTGTTGTTTTCAAAACAACTTTCAGTGTTGTACAAAATTATTACTTGATATCATCTTCTAGGTTGAGAGGAAGAACAATTCAATTCTGAATCACAGTTTAAGGATCTACACAATTTCCCAGTAATTTCAGGGAAAAGCTGATGTGTCAAAAATGAGATTTTTAAATTAAAAGAAAATTTCACTTAAGTAACCTATCAAGCAGATTGTTTTGTT
Organism: Octodon degus; assembly: GCF_000260255.1. Taxonomy (NCBI): domain Eukaryota; kingdom Metazoa; phylum Chordata; class Mammalia; order Rodentia; family Octodontidae; genus Octodon; species Octodon degus. The sequence goes on along the minus strand of NW_004524586.1, from coordinate 28,586,187 downwards.
GTAATGGCATAACAATGTATATTTACAGGCTGTTTTCTGATACCTCTAAACAAAATACATAATTTAACAAGTTCTCCAAGTCCATTAGGAGATTATCATGTATAAGTATAATAAGGACTAAAAACTGATCTGTGATTGATAAAAATTTCATCTTGACCTTCATAGAACATACCAAATACGGACATTTTCTTCCCTAGCAATGAAATGTATACATGAACACTGGAGAAAAAGGACTTCTTATAAGAACAGCCTAAAATAACAGGGAAAAGGGAGAAAAGGGTCCAGAGCCATTGAGTATTAATATGGGGACCCAGGTTGTAGGAATGAGCAAGTATCACAGTTTTTTTTTAAACCACCCTCAAGTTTCCCCAAGTATGTATGCCTTTCAAACTCCCTGATACCAGCAGGGGTTTTCCTGCCAAAGCTTATACAACAGGAAGGAGTTCCATCATGAAGGTGTTGAGTATGAGGCATCAGAGAACTCTCTCCAACTTTGGTTAAGATACCATCATATTGTTCAGAATCCAGAGAATCTTCTATGCAATCACATTGAAACAATAAGAAACAAGCATTTTTATATTCTTAATAAGGAATGTATATAATCCTTACCAATGTGACAGGATTAAGAATCAGCTCCTCATTTATCCTAAGGAAATATCAGAGATGTGCATAAAGACTTATGTACAGTGATATTCATCATACTCATTATACTGAAAAATAGAAAACAATCTACATGACCAACAGGGGACTGGTTAATTAAATCATAACACATCTATTCATATGTAGGAATACTATGCAATGGTTAAATCAGGGCCTCAAAGAAAAATTAATGATGCAAAAATGTCTCCAATATATTAAATTAAAAGGGATACAGAACTGTATGACCCCAATTTTGCACCTTCCCTCCCAACATGGGTGCATGTATCGGGAAAAAAACATATAAAATATTATCAGTAGTTACCTTGGCCATAGCATTTTCTTCATTGTATTGACTTTTCAAAATTATATGTATTTATTATGTATTATTTTTGTAAAGAAAAAAACGAGAAATGTAATTAGAAAATTCAGTTTATTTCTAGTTATAGTGCCCTTATGACTAGTTCTGCTACTCCTCTAACTACCAAAGACCTGTTAGTACCCAAGATTGTTCTATTTTCTATATTAGGACAGGAATGACCTCTGTTTACATCTATGTTTTTAAGTTTATGAGGACCCTTTCAGAAGCTTTTATTTATTTACTTATTTTTTTCTGGTCCTGTGGTGTGGCCTCAGAAAGTAAGTTTTAGGCCTGAATCCACCTCATGTTTTTTGAAGTGTACCCCTAAGGGGAATTCTGCTTATGAAATAAGACATGTTGAGGTAAGAATAAGGAAATGAAAGCACAGTAGCCAAAATTAAGTCTGTATTGTGAATAGCAAGTATTAAAACTGACACTGCAGAAAACAATCCATGCCACAGAGGACAAACTTGAGTAAATGAAAAAAAAAAGGAAAAGGTAAAAAAAAAAAAAAACTATGGAAGACAGACATAGAAATAATCTATGAACATCAGATGTTCCTAAAGGTAAAAAAAAAAAAGAACAGAGCAGTTCAATCAATCAAAAGTATAAGAAAACTTTCTAGTTCTGAAAAAAAATACCTGAGACTGGAGACTGAGAAGGTTCAACAGAGATCATCAACACCAAGACATGTCCTGGCAAATGTTTTTAAATTTCAAGGATAAAGATATAATCCTACAAGCATACAAGCAGAAAAAAATAGGTTATTTCAAAGGAACTAAAAATCAGATTGACCTTAGATTTCTCCTCTGCAACAATAAAATGTCAGAAGATAATGAAGTAATGACCTATAGAGAATTGAAAGAGAAAGGTTAAGATATGGGAGTTTTACACCTCACCCTAGATTTTTCATGTACAAAGATCACAGGAGATAATTCTTAGATTTTTAAAATTTTATAAAATCTCACCATCCTAATATCCTTTTTAAAATAAATTTTTCAAAAGTACATTAAAGAGAATTTTACAAAGAACTCAAGAACACTAACATAGAGAAGAACTAATGAGTATACTGACACCAACTTAATATATAGAAATAACTAAAAATAATGCCACTAAAGTAAAAAGGGTCAATAATGAAGTATAAATAACTGACATTAGTATATAAATAACATAAAAGAAAAAGCACTTTAGAAAGTTAAAAGGTAAGACATCTAATCTTAGGCTAAATTAATGTGGATTTAAAATAAAGAGGCACTGTGAGAAACAAAGATTCTATGTTCTCTATCTTTCCTAAAAAGAATATTTAATAATGACTATTTTTAGTGATATCTAATAAAATTTAGAATATTTAAAAAACTACACAATCAAGAGCAGATGCTTATTACAGTCCACATCACTAAAAAGACAGTAAGTGGCAGACACTATTAATAGTAATTATGCAGGTAACATATCCAATTCTATGATGAGGATAAGTATAATTACTCCTACTTTACAGTCAAACAAACCAATGCTTAGCAAAGTTAATTAGTAAATGGCAGAAGCAGGATTCAAATCCAGGTTTTTCCAGCTCCGTAATAATTCTTTCTTCTATATTTTACAACCTCTTCAAAACCAGCCATATGGCAGAAGGAAAAAAAATCCCACAACAAAAAGAATACTAAATATGAAATGGCACAAATAATTCTAAAAGTAGTAAGAAATATAAAAATTGGTTTCTAAAGTGATTTACTAGGAATTTGATGCTACTATTGATATTTTTATGAGTGATAATGGTAAGGCAGTTATATTTTTAAATAAATGTCTTTTGAAAAATACAAACCCACATATTTATGACTGAATTGACATGCCTAGGTTTAATTTCAAAATAATCCATTACAGGGCCAGGGAGATAGCTCAGTAGAATAAGCGTTTGCCTGGCAAACACATGGGCCAGAGTTCAATCTCCAGTTACGCAAAAAAAAGATTCAGTCAAAATAATCCATTAGAACCAGGAGGATGAAGGATGTATATATTGGTGAAATCGGTGGAATTGGGAGGAAAAGTAGAAAGGCAATGATGAATGGATCATCCCTGAGGTTGAATTATGGGAACATGAGTGTTTGTTTATTTATTTATTTTTGAGACAGGGTCTCACTATGTAGTTCACGTTAGTGTTGAACTTACAATGTAGTCCAAGTTGGCCTTTAATTTTCAGAAATCCTCCTGCCTTAGCCTCCTGAGTACTGAGATTACAGGCGTGTGCCATCATGCCTTGCAACATGGCAGTTTATTACAGTACTTCCACTACTGTAGTATGTGTCTGAAATGTTTCACAATTAAAAACTTACGCAATAAAAACAATGATTTACTGCTTGAAAAAGAAATCCAAATACAACACTGCAGTATACAAAGTCTAAAGAAAAAGAAAGCAAGTATTGTAATATTAATACCAAAAATAAAATGCAAAGTAAAAACCTTAAGCTGACTTAAAAGGCTGTTCTATTTGGACTAAAGATATAATTAGCAATGAATATATATATATACTAATAGTAATTGCTATCATTTACTGAGCTCGTAGTCACCAAGAAAATATTAAGCACTATTATCTTTGACACTTCTAACAATTTTGTGAGGCATTATCATGAATTTACAAATGAGCAAATTAATTCAAAATTGGTAAACCAATATTCTTAAGTACTATGTTCCCAGCCCCCAGAAAAATACCTGGCACACAGTAGTTGTAATAAATATTTGCTGAAACCTGAAAAAGTCTAATATCTTACTCAAGGCTAATAAGGAGAGCCCATGTTCAAATCCAAATCTGAATCTAAAACTTATTCTTAGTTGCATAAAAATATTTTGATAAGTGATATTTCATAGTACAAATACAGATGTTTACGTAAAACTTTGTACAATTAGCATGTGCTAGTTTTTTTTAAAAAAGGCATCAAAAATAGTAAATGTATAATAGTACCGAACATTTAACCATAGGCTAAACAAACCATAAAACATAAACGCAGATGCTTTGGGACCATGCCATGAAATAAATGGAAACAATGTTGATGAGAAAATTTTAGTAACTAATATCAATATAATGAACAAAATAAGATAAGGCATTTGAAATAATTTGTATTAGTAATACAATAATTTGTATTACTTTTTAGGGCAGGGTCTACAGGGTGTTCAAGGTCTCACTACTAGATCAGACTCTTAGTGATCTACCTATTTACAGCCTCTCAAGGGCTGGGATTACAGGTGAGCGCCACCACACCCAGTCTCAACTGCCATGTCAGTGTGACCCGGGGGCAGGGCTGGCATAGATGCTGAATTTTAAAATGTAAAAATATCATGGGCTTTTTCCAAGTATTTGTGAAGCTATAAAAACTTACCATGCTAAAGGCCATAAAGTAAACACAAAATTCTTAAAAGCAAGAATCATATACATATTTTATGATCATGATAAAAACTGAACAAGAAAATAAACTGAAAAATTAATATTCTTCTAAATAACTACTGGGTTGAGGAAATTAATAATACCATCATTTACTCACTGCCTATTTTGTTCATGTGCTAGCTAGCCCTATTACACATATTCTCTAATTTAACTGTAATTTATCATTAACAAAGCATGAGGTATGTTGCTCTGCATAGCAAAGAAAAAAAGTTTGAGCTAATAATTCTATTAAACTTGCAGATATAAGTGAACTCACGTCTGAATCCAAAGCTCTTATTATCTTTAGACAGAAATGCTACTATATTATTGTAACTCATGTATAAGCATCTACAAATGCTATTTCCATGTAAAATAAAATTTTGTGACAAAAGTGGAGAAAATTAGAGTTCTTTAACAAAAAATGTTCTGAAAGTATCTGTTACATACATTTTAACAAGAAGTTTATGGTTCTTTCTTTTAGCATATCACTGATTGTACATAATTTTTAAAATTATACAATCTTCTAAAGGAATTCCTTTAAATATATTCATTCTTAATAAGGTAATGAATACGGAGAAGAAAACATAATAAGATAAAAAGGTTTGACATAAGGTAAACATGATTCACCACTAAATTTATTTCCAAATTCCAATGTGACCTTGGTTAAGTCTCTTTTTGCCTGCTCCTTATCAATAATCCATGAGTCCTAGGGAAACTTACCTAGCATGGATTTGAAAGTCTGCTCCTAACTGTGAGCAAGCATTCAAGCCTCTTTAAGTTGTAGTTTCTTCATCTATAAAATATATGGCTACTGGAGAGCGTTCTCAGCTTGAAAATTTTATAAACCTTGACTTTCAGAATTAAAATTTTATATTAAGATTATTCAAGATTTTGTGGGTTTTTTTTAACAGTTGAGGAAATTACTGATTCTATAGCCAGGCAATTTCTATATTTCTAATTCTTTTTTTTCATTTAAAATAATTTTACCTATACCCATTAGTAGCACATGTGTTTCCCAGTGTAAACAAAGGCAACACCTTTGCTTATGCAAAGAAACAAATACGCAAATGTTGTCATCTAAAAAAATAATGAAAATATGAGTTATCTATATGGATTAAGTAATGTAACTCAATTTTGCAATTTCCACAATCTAATCTTTCACTTTCTTATTTTACTAGTACAGAAAACTGGTCAAGTTTTAACTTTTAAAAACGTCTTGTATCTTATTTCTAATCCTATTCCTGCCTCCTTCAAACCTTTAAACCCTACCTCTTAGTACAAAATGGTAGTATTTCCCAAGCCTCCCTGACGATCAGAATTGCTTAAGATTCCTGTTGGGGATGAGGATATAGTTCAGTAGAAGAGCACTTGCTCATTAGCATTTGTGAAGTGAGATCCTGGGTTCAAAAGCCAGCAACCCCACCTCCCAAAAAGTACATCACCTGGCCTTTAAACAGACATCTTAGATGACTCTTATGATTAGATAGGCACGGGAAGTCTTAGCATAGTTAAAAGATCATGGGCTTTGGAACCCCACATAACAAGTTTCCAAATCTAGCTTTGCCCTTTATGATAAGGATGATTTTGGGCAAATGATCTAACATGAATCTCAGTTTCTTCTTTTTTTGTTTTTAATCTCAGTTTTCTAGTCCATAAAATTTGGGTATTAGTCATGCCAAAGGTTATAGTAAATTCATTATGCCTACCATGCTGGGTGTTCAATGTCAGCTTTTCTTTCCTTCTGCTCATCTTGCCAAGGGAAATGACAAATACTAATATTTAAGGGAAATTTTGAGTAGCAGCTTTGTCCTAAAGGGTTTACTTTCATTTCTAGAGCAAATACTAGAAAACTTTGAATTATTTAGGTTTGCTAATTCAGGAGTCTTATGAACAAACCCAATAATTTATTTTTCCTGGTTTCCAGAAGTTTAATGAAGCCCTCTTATCCAAAACAGATATACTATCATGCTAGCTTCAAAGTCCAGGCTCTTGCACAGTTCACAATAACTAAATTATGGAAGTGGCCTTATGCCCATTAACAGATGAAGGCATAAAGAAAATGCAGCATATATACACAGTGGAGTACTAGCAAGTCACCATAAAGGAGGATAAATTTGTATCACTGTTGGGAAATGGATGGCTCTTCATGCTAAGTTAAATAAATCAGACACAGAAGGATAAATATCACATGATTTCTCTTTTATGAGAAACGCAAAATATGAATAATTTAAGGAATAAAAGAGAGATGGTAGGAAATAGGAACTTACACTTTGTGGAGATGGGAAGGGGATCTGAGAAAGAGGAAGCAAAAATGATGAAGATTCTATATGAACATATATCAGTCCCCCAAGATGAATGTAAACACATACATGCCAACAATAAATAGTTCAGGCTTTTATTTTACTGACACTGCTACAAAATCATCTTGTTTTCATCTGTAAACAAGTTATGCTTAAATGTCTGCTGAACTGAACTCAATACACATTATCAATAATAATTTGTATCACTTAAATGTACACAGTTTCACATTCTTCTATACAAGAAGAAGACAGCATTAATAGTGTATATCAGTGAAATGAGATAGTGGGACCTACTCACATACACAAGAGCTTGGAGCCCATTTAACAGAATTTGTATTATATCTCAATACAAAGTTTGACACAAAATTGGAAATGAATTTATAAATAAAACCCAAACTACTCACTATAATTAAAATATACACACATATATATTTAAAATCACCCTAGGCAAGAATATCTATCGTCAAAGCCACCAAGACTTATTTCTGAAAAGATAACCATAAACATAGTTTCTAATTATCATCCCATGGTTAAGTCTAGCTTCCTACTTATTAAGCACAAGCACTACTAAGGGCATTTTACAAAAAAATTGTTAGTTTTTAAAAATATATTTGGTTGTTGTAGGGTCTCACTACACAGCTTGGCAGTGATCCCCCTGCTTTTAGCCTCCCCAGCAATGGGATTACAGGTGTGCACCACTACATCAGGACTCTGACCAGCTCAGCCCACCCTTAGGGTGCGGCTGGCATGGCATGTGGTGCTAGGGATTGAACTGTGGTCCCTGCGCTTGCCTAAACAGGCACTTTAGTCCACTGAGCTATCTTGCCAGCCCTAAAATGTTAGTTTTAATTGTTCAGATAAACTACAAAATAATTTAGAAATCTAAAATTTTAAAAGCCTAAAAATCTGAGTGCAGTCATGGAACATTTGCTCAATACTTAAAAATAAATCTCAAATGTATCAAAAGTAACTTAAAGAATCAGGAGACGGCTCAGTGGAATAAGCGCTTGCCTGGCAAGCACAAGGGCCTGAGTTCAATCCCTGGTTCCACACACACACACAAAAAAAGAACCATAGCTTCTCTTTCTTTTTTTCTCAAATTATTCTTTAATATAATCTGGTAATTTATTTAGAGCATACTGTTTTCTTGTAATGTTTATTTTCACACATTCAATCTTTTATTACTATTTTGAATGAGCGCTTTTTGCCATTATAATTTCTAACTGGCTACAGCTAGTAAACAGGAAAGTTATTTACTGATTTTTGAGTACTGCTCATTTTGCACAGTATTAGCTCACTAGACTATCATTAGTTTTAACAAATCTTTTAAATGGATTTCCTTAGATTATCTAAGTAGAAGACTACATCTATGTATTTTTTTTGGGGGGGGTTACCGGGGATCAAACTTGGGACCTTGCACTTGCCAGGCAGGTACTTTATGCAGTTTTTTTTTTAAATAGATATGAAAATAGTTTTAAATGAGGCTGCTTACAATATGTCCTTTTTAGGCATGATGCTGGCTAATAATTTGAAATACCATTTTAACCTTAAGAACACATCATTTTATTATTCCTACTACAATTATTAGAAGTTTTTTAAAAAGAAGATATTTACTTTTTTTTTTTTTACCTTTTTCTTACTTTCTACTTAGAAATGTAGAAATGATCAAAGTGACACAAAGAGGCAAAAATGGGAGGTGCCATATACCCTTAATCCATTTTACCTTGTGGTAACATTTTATATAACTTCCTGTCAAAGCCCAGAAATTGATACTGGTACAATGCACAGGCCTTATTCAAATTCCAGTGGTTTTACAAGGACTCGTGTACATGTGTATGTTCTATGACACTTTTTATTATACTTATATGTCCCTGTATCTATTACCACAGTAAAAATACTGACCAATTTACTACCACCAGGATCCCTTACACTGCTTCTTTATTACCTTACCTCTCCCCTCTTCATAATCCCTGACAACCACTAATCTGTTCTTCACTTCTGTAATTTGGTCATGTTATATAAATAAATCACATAGTATACAATCTTTTTCCCACTCAGCATTTCCTTGAGAGCTGTTCTGTGTACTGACAATTTATTTCTTTTTAGTTGTTAAGTAGTAGTCTGTGGTGTTGAGCCACAAGTGGTTTAATCATTTATTCATTCAAGGATTTTTGGTTACTAATTTTTGGACATTATAATACCGCTAAACATTTGTGTACAAACTATGTGAATGTAACTTTTCATTTTTTGAGTAAGTCATCAGGAATGCAATTGATTATACAGTATGCATGTTTAGTTTATTACCATGTTAAATATATTTTCATAAGCTTATTTGCTATCCATATATTCTAGCAAAGTGTGTATCTCTTGTTCATTTTTTAAACTGGATTGTCTTTCTTCCTGTGAAATTTTGAGAGTTCCTTATATACTGTAGCAGATATAAGCTTATAAACATAATCTGTAGATTTCCTTTTCATTCCCTTCATAGGGTCTTTTTCATAAAGAAAATGTTACAGATTTTTGAGGAAATTCAAATATTTTTCTTGTATACATTGAGTTTTTGGCATCAGGCCTAAGATCTCTTCGCTCAGCCCATGGTCCCAAAGATTTTTTCCTATGTCAAAATTCTAAAACAGTTCTAGTTTTACACTTTTAAATTTAAATCCATGATTTATTTTTGTATTTTTATGTAAGGTGGGACATTTGGGTTGAGGTTCATTGCTTTACTTAGGGATTCGCAGTACTTCCATTAACCTCTGTTGAAAAGGCTCTTTATTGTTCTATAAAACTGTTTTCATAACTTTGACACTAGTTTGCCACACATGTGTGGATCTATTTTTGAGTTCTTCTAGAATAAGCTTGTGTTCAACCAACAAATGAATTTGGGGGAGAATAAGCATCTTCACTATGAGTCTTCCAATTTATAAATATGATACATATCTCTAGACCATTCTCTCATCACTATTTTTAAATTTTCAGCATACAAGTCCTAAACACACCTTGTTAGATATATACCTAAGTAATCATAGCAAATATGATACTATGTTATTTCCACACATTTGTTTCTAGTCAACAGTTTACTCTTATATATTGATCTTGTATCTTTCAATCTTGTTGAACTCATTTATTATAGCTGTAGATTTTTGCAGATACCTGGGATTTTTATTGGAGATTACTAAGTACCTGAAAATAGGAGCGTTTTTAATTTTTTCCTTTTAAATCTATATGCCTTTTAGTTTCTTTTTCTCTTATGCCTGTAAGAACTTACAGGATATGCTGAATAGCAGTTGTGAAAATGAAGGTTTTTACCTTACTTCTGATCTTAAAGGGAAAGCACTGTTTTTCACCATTGTGATGTTAGCTGTGGGGCATTTTCCATCTTTTTATTAAGCTGATAAAACACCCTTCTTAGTAAGTTTTCTGAGGGTTTTTTTGTTTTGTTTTGTTTTGTTTTTTTTTTTTTTTTGGTGGTACTGGGGATTGAATTCAGGACCCTGCACTTGCCAGGCAAGTGCTTATTCTACTGAGCTAGCTCTATCTTCCTGGCCCAGTTTTCTGAGTTTTTATTATCATTTTTAACCAAATGTATTTTATACATTAATTAATGCGATTTTTTTTCTTCAGCCTTTCAATATGGTAGACTACTCTGAATGTTTTTTTGATAACTATAACAGTCTTACACTCTTAGAATAAAACTTGTCTGTGGTATATACATAACCATTACATGTTGCTAGATTTACTATGCTAATAGTCTGGTGGTTATTATTTATGTTCTTGAGGGTTACTGGTCTATAGTTTCTGTACTGTCTTTGGCTTTTGGTATCAAGTTAATATTGGCTTCACAAAATTAGTTTTGAAGTGTTTCCTGTCTTATTTTCTGGAGGAGATTGTGGAATTCAAAGAATTTCTATTCCTGATGCTCCAAATTTCTGTCCTTTCTAATTTCCTGTTTGAAAAACTACCTGAAGCAATTCTTTTAGGGTCTGCTACTGACAAATTTCTACTTTTCTTGTATCTAAGACTGGCTTGATTTTATCAGTATTTCTGAAGGTTATTTTCAGTTGGTAATGAATTCTGAGTTGACAGTTCTTTTCTTCAGAACTTGAAAAATGATGTGCTTCCATAGATTGTGATGAGAAATTTGCTGTCATGTGAATCATTCTCTATAGGGAACAGCTCATTTTTTATTAGCTGCTTTAAAGATTGTCTTTAAAAAGTTTGATTTAAATTTTTAATTGTTGTAAGATACATGTAAGTTTCACTGTCTTAAGCATTTTTAAGTATACAGTTCAGTTAGTGTTAAGCATACTCACTGTTGTATGACCAATCGCCAGAGCTCATCTTGCAAAAATGAAACTCTATCCCCTAAACAGTAATTCTTTATTCTAAAAGTTTGAGTTTAATATGTCTGGAGGGGGATTACTTTGGGTCTTATGTGGGGCTCACATTGCCTCTGAAATCTGTAGGATTATGTGGATTATTTTTTATCCAAATTTGGAGGAATTTGAGCCATTAAATTTCTTCTCTTTCTGGTACTCTAACGACATGTGTTAAGGCTTTTTCGTGTGTGTGTGTGTGGTCCCGAGGATTGAACTCAGGACCCTGCTCTTGCCAGGCAGGCACTTATGCCACTGAGCTATCTCCCCAGCCTGACATGTGCTAAGTCTTTTGTTAACATTCTCCAAGCACTTGAGGCTCTGTTCATTTTTTACTGTTGTTCAGATTGGGTAACTTTGCTGCACTTTTTTTTGGGGGGGGTTTGTGGCACTGGGGATTGAATCTGGGACCTTGCACTTGCCAGGCAGATACTTATGTCACTGAGCTACATCCCTGGCCCCTATTGCTATACTTTTAACATTATGGTTTCCTCCCAGTTATCTATATTCTATTAAGCCAAGATAGCTTATTTCAGTTACTATAGTTTTCAGTTCTAAAATTCTCATTTACTTTTCTTTATAGTATTTATCTTCTTGTCATAAAGTGTTTTGTTTTTTTCCAAAACTGGGGATTGAACTCAGGCCCTTGCACTTGCCAGGGAAGCACTTATTCCACTGAGCCATTTCCCTGGCTCCTGCATAAAGTGTATTTTTGATTGCTCACTGAATCTTTCTTTGTTGTTCTTGTTTCAGATTAGCTGCTTCCAAAACCTGGTCAGCTAATTTCCACTAACTAAATAATCACAGTATTGATGTCTGTTCATTGTGTTTTCTCACTCATGTGATTTTACTGGTTCTTGGTATAAATTATTTTGATTTTCTAATGAACATTTGGTTGGGTCCTATTCAATCTTCTTTTGGCAGGGAGTCCTCCTGTTGAAGTGTAGCGTGAGGGTAGGGTGAGTATGTATGTTCAGCTTCCTTCTGGGCTCCACCAACCTCACTTAGACAAAAGTAGAGCAGTGACTCATTCTGTTTTGTTGCAGAATGGGTAAGATGAAAGGTCAGCTCCACTCCTAGTCCCAATGAAAGTAGAGCATCAATCTGCATCATTTTGTTGTTTCTTAGCAGATTAGTTCAGCTCTTGTTGGGCCCCACTGATGACAGGGAAGGTGAATGAAGGGGGCTGACTCAAACATCCCTGTTGCTGCAGTACAATCAAAAGCTCAGCTCCCCAAAGAGCCCAGTTAGCAATAGGGAAGAAGCGAGGGGGAAGTGGAGTGCCCAACTGTCTTGCCACTGACAGATGGAAGTAGAGGCTCAGCTCACTACTGGATCCTACTAATCAGTAGAGGTAGGAAGCAGTGTTCAGTATCCCACCTCACACCATCTTGTTCTGCCTTATTGATGTTGGGTGAAGGTAGCAAATTAGTGTGGACTAGCCTGCTTCAGACCACCTTGTTAAATCTCAATACTTTTGGGTTAGCTCAATTTGCTTCTGGACCTTGTAGACAGCAACCTGGGGAGAGTACAACCTTCTTTTACATAAGGTAGGACAGTGAGAGGACAGCTTCCTTTCCAGACTGCCTAAACTATCCAGCAGGGGGAACCAAAGTGCTGCCTGCTTTGGCTAGAACAGCAACAGGTGATTAGGCTCCAGTTCTCTGGAGCCAGTACCACTGGTGTGGGAGATTAGAGCACTGCTACTTCTTTCTTTGGGGTGGAGTGGGATTTTTCTGCTACAGTAGTGGAGGTATTGCCAAAGAAGTTTAGTCATCTAGGCTAGCCTTTCCTTATCTGTTTGGCGAGAGAGAATAGTTTTCTTGGAGTTTTTCTTCTTTTGGATGACTGATGGTGCTTTTATACCACTCTATTTAGAATACATGCGAGTCAATAAAAAACCGTGCAAAACTCATGCTGAGTCCCAAGATCCAGAGACAGTCTGCTCCCCCTTATTAGAATATTCCTGTGTTCATAGTGTCATATGTAAAGTATTTTAGTTAGAAAGAGGAGAAGCTAGGAGGACTAAGGTTCCTTCATCTTGGCAGAACCAAAGTCTCCTATAAGTGATTTTTATATTGATGGTGACATTTATTTTCTAGTTTTCCATATTATATTTTAAAATTCAATATGGGAAACTGTTATTATGGATTGCAACATTGCCTAAATATTCAATTGCATCTGTTTATATTATTTGTGACTAGCTTGTTTTATGCCATTTCACTGGCTGTCTAGTGTAGTAATTTTAGGTAGCAATATTCCAAAGGGAAAAAACTGTATTTACTAACACAATATTATACATAGTAAGAGTCAGAAGGAAAAGTAATTTTAAATTTTATTTGTGAATTCTTCCTTTTATTAATACAAACCAATCTTATTTCCAACTTGTCTAGGATACTTCTTTTTAAATAGCCTCCCTAATGATAATCAACATCCACTGTGATAAGCTATCCCACTGAGTCATACTCAGAAGGAACTTGAAGGAGCCAAACAAGGTCTTGCTTTTTTTTTTTTTGCATTTTGACTTCTTCAAATAAAACACCCTCCATCTCACTTTTATTTGAGATGGATTCTAGAGAAGAATTCATTTATATCTGTTGACATATATCATTTAAGACATTTTATACCTTTTGCTTTCACTGATTTTCAATCAGTTCTGTACTTTGGCTTTACATAAGAAACCATACTTGGAAAGGAATAGTAAGACTAATGGTACTTTATAAACACACATTATATTAACATGTTTTTACTGTGAATTATTAAATAAAATTAAACCTGAGATAAAAGAATGAGAAGACTCCATCACTGCCTTAATCTGTGGTTTCTCTATCTTTCCCTAACTAATCTTTAAATCCATCGTATGTTTCTCTAGGAACTTTCCTCTGACTGATGTAAGGGTTACCACAGGAAATGAGGTTATCTTGAAGCACTTTTTTTTTACAGTAGCAGGGATCAAACTTGGGACCTTGCACTTGTCAGGCAGGTGCTTATACTGTTGAGCTAATTCCCCAGCCCTTGAAGCACTTCCATAACGTAAGGCTTATTGAATCTAGTCAGAAAAAAATCATTTCAAAAAAAGCTTTGTATTTGTCACACCTAAAAATGATGCAAAAACATTAAAAGCATATATTGAAACTAAATTTTCTGAGAATACATATATAACACAAATAAGGACCATTTATGTCACCACAAAAATAAAAATCTGTTTAAGTCCACAAACCAGTAACAAAATAACCACAAAAATTATGTTTACCAATGGACAATAAACATGAATATGATCCTTAACATCATTAGTCATTAGGGAAATGGGAATAAAAACAAAGAGATAACATTTCATACACATTAAGATGTCTGCAATAGAAAAAGACAACATATGTTGGAAAGAATGTAGAGAAATTGGAACTTTACCATACATTGCTAAGGGGAATGTAAAATGGTACAAGTGAATTAGAAAATAGTTTAGCAGTTCTTCAAAATGTTAAATACAGATTGACCATATAACTCAGCAATGCCATTCCTAGTATACAACAATTGAAAACATATCCACACAAAAATTTGTACTCAAATGTTAATACCAACATTATTCATAATAGTCAAAAAGTAGAAACAACTCATATTCTACCAACTGGTGAATGGATAAACAAAATGTACAATCATGCAGTGGATCACTATTAGCCATAAAAGAATGAAGTACTGATACGTTATATCATGAGTGAAAAAAAATAACATGAGTGAACTCTGAAAACATGGCATGTAAAAGACATCAGACACAAAGGGCACAAATTATAGGATTCCATTAATATGAAATGATCTGAATAGGCAAATCTATAGAGACAGAAAGATTAGTGGTTGTCAGGAGTGGAAGGGAGAAAAGGGAAGTGAATGCTAATAAATATGGAACTTCTTCTTGGGACAATGAAAATGCTCTAAAATTAGTAATTGTACTTCACAATTCTGTGAGCATGTTAAAAACCAATGAACTGCATACTTTTACAAGGGCAAATGTTCTCTATACATTATACCTAAATTACTTAGGATTATTTGATCTAGTAATTTAAAAGTTTAAAGAAAAAAAATAACGACCATATAACTATTTTCTTATAGTACATCAAAATAATTGTTAACATTTTTGAATTGAGCCAGGTCCTGTTTTCTGGCAGTCTGAGGGAATGTCAAATGGATTTTTCTGAAAAGATGCAAAAACAAATAGGCAATGATTTAATATGGCACAGAACAGAGTACATTTACTCAAGCATACACCTGGGGCTTCAGCAAAGAGCTGTTAAGTAATGTCTAGGCAGTTCCTCTTTCCCCAAATACTGTGTTTTTGCTTCTAATATAAGACATTGTTTTTCATTTGCAAGATAGGTGTTTAGAAATTTTAAAGCATTTTCCCATATATCAAGTAGTTTTTCTCAGGCCAGCTTACAAAAGCGTATTAAACTCACTCTATATTTAGGGAGTAATATCAATTTTACTAACTCTGCTATCTACTAACAACTTAAATACTGCCTCTATTATCAAAAGCACTACTATTTCATGTGAGGATCACATTTTCTTTGTAGGTTCCCCTTGATGAGAAGAGGGGTTTCTGCTACAGATGTATGAAAAGGCACTTATCTTTTCAGGTCATTATTCTCTAAATTCCAATGAAAATAGCTATTCATGCAAATCACCTGAATCCTTTCTCCCCTGCTGCAGATTTGTCACTCATCAAGATGTTGTTTATAGGGCCAGGGAGATAGCTCAGTAGAGTAAGCGCTTGCCTGGCTAGCGCAAGGTCCCAAGTTCAATCCCTGGTACCACAAAAAAAAAAAAAAAATGTTGTTTATAATTCCAGCAGGGCAGTCTGGTAGTAAGTCAATGGAAGTTGCAATTTCTGAGGCTTGGGTTTGAATCTTTGCTCCATCATTTACTAGCTGAGAAACCAAGAGCCTTGATCTCCCTAGGCTTCAGTTTCCTCATTTTTCAGTTTAGGATAATTATGTCTACCTTATTCAAGTTGATATACTCTGTCTATTCAAAAGGGGAATTAAGTAAATACGAGTTTCCTTTAATCACCACTTGCGAAAAGCAACAATCTAGACATACTCCCCATAATATTTGTAGGTAGAACTATGCTAAGAGGTGTGTGTGTGTGTGTGTGTGTGTGTGTGTAGGGGGGAGGTTCCTGGGAATTGAACCTGGGACCCTATGCATGCAAGGCATGGACTCTATTATTCTGAGCCACATCCATATTCTATACAATTGTTTTTGTAAACTAAGAATCAAGTATAGTTTCTAGACTTACAAATTATGTAAAGCTAAGGCAATATTACTAGTTTATTTTGGACCTCAGTGCTCTGATCTAGCAAATAAGGAGTTTAACATACAGTAAGGAAAAAATAGTAAACTTTTACAAATAATTCACAATTTATATTTAAGATAGCTCTGATAAAATAGTGAAAATTACATATATATATTTATGTATGTATATATATATATATATATATATGACAAATTTTAGTGAAATGCAATGTATTTCATATCCTAGCCCTGACTTTCTCAACAAATGAGTGGGAATAGGCCTTCCTGACCAGGTCGCAAATATTTTAATACATAGCAGTAGAGCTAAATTTTTCTCAATTTTAAAAATTCTATGATAAAAATTTTTTAAAATACTTTTATGTTCCTTCCAAGATGCATAAACCCACTTTTCTAGTTGTAATTAAGTAGAATGAACAGAATATAGTATTTTTAAAAAATGTAATCATTGCAGTATTATTTTCACCCAATAATACAGAAAATAACTATGTATTTTTCCATGGAGACATTATTCCACAAACTGATTTCACAAAAGGAAACTTGAAATTGCAATTTTGATAGGTATATTTCACAAATGCTTTGGTGTCATAATGTCAAGGAATGTCACTGTAAAACTAATACAGTTGTAGAAAGGGCAGAATGATTTGTGGGTTTTGTACTACATGAGAGTGTTGATTTATCAAAGTTGTCAAGATATAAAAGGGATAAAACAAATCTGATTAAACACAATTTGATGAAGCATTTCAAACACATTTTTGTTTAACATATTAATTTTAAAATATAAATAAAGCTTTTGGAAGAAAGCACTAGAATAGGGTAAAGGTTAAATTTGTATAAATTCTATAATCTAGTATACGATAATGTTCACTACTGCTGTAGCCAACTGCTGCTGGTGACTAATTTAAATTACAAAATTGGGGGGAGCAAGGAGATAGCTCAGTGGAATAAGTGTCTGCCTGGCAAGCACAAGGTCCTGAGTTTGATCCCTGGTACCACCATAAACTTAAAAAAAATTATAAAATTAAACTACACAATTTAGGTCCCGAGAGTAGTTCAGTGGTAGAGCACTTGCCTTGCATACATGAGGCTCTTTGTTTGATTCCTAGTATCACAAAAAAAATATCAGCAATGGGTCAGTCACATATTTCAAGTGCTGGATAGCCACACGTGGCTAATGACTACTACAATGAATAACGCCAACGTAGAAGTTTTGTTTTTGAGAAAGGATCTTGCTATGCAGTTTAGGCTGGCCCTGAGCTCACTTTGTATCCCAGGTTGACCTCAAACTTGCAATGATCCTCCTGCTTTAGCCTCCCTCTAGAGTGCTGGGATTACAGGTGTGCGCCACTGCATCTGGCTGAATTTTTTAAAATTTTTAATAATTTTTTTTTTGGCGGAACCGGAGGTTCAACTCAGGCCCTTGCACTTGCCAGGCAAGTGCTTATTCTATTGAGCCACTTCCCCAGTTCCATGGCTGAATTTTTTTTATATATTTCTTTATTTCTTTATTTATTACTGTGTGTGTGTGTGTGTGTGTGTGTGTGGCCAGCTCAGCCCACCAGGGGGCGGGGCTGGCTGGCATGTGGTGCTGGGGGATCGAACTGCGGTCCCTGTGCTTTGCCAAGCTTGTTCCAAGTAGGTGCTTTAGACCACTGAGCCATCTCTCCAGCCCACCATGGCTGAATTTTTAAAAAGTATATCTTTATTACTTTAAATGGTTTTTAGGTAGATGCCTCTGTTTTTAAATGTGAAGAACTAAAATACAAAGTTTCCTGTAATTGAAGTTTTGTGAACAAAAAGGTCAGATTTGAAGATGAGGCCAATATCATATATAACATTATAAATACCAATTTATGTAATGGACAGAAGATAACTAGCTTTTTATGTATTTAGTACAGGGTCTACAGGGTCTCACTATACAGGTCAGACTTGTAGTGATTCTCCTGTTTTCAGCTTCCCAAGCACTGGGATTACATGTGTAGGCCATCACACCCAGTCTCATTTGCTGTCTCAGCACGCCCCAGGGGCAGGGCCAGCACAGCACACCGGGGATTAAACCCAGGTCCCTGCGAATGCCTAGGCAGGTGCTTTAGTCTGCTGAGCTATCTGGCTGGCCCTAAGATAACTAGCTTTTAAAGTATGAGAGACAGGATATATCAGTTAAGGTGGAAAATTCCATTTAACTTACCATGACTACAATTCTGTTTATACTACAGAAGAATGACAAATCTAAAAGTAGTTCAAAATTTGAGCCTAAGTGTAGGATACCTCACATTTAGGAAACTAGCACTATTTCATGAGAACAAAACTGGATTCACACAAGTGAATCAGTAGGCTAGCTTTCCATCTTATAGCTAGCTGCCTGCTTTTAATTCACTCACATTTTATTTTCTAGCTGATATTTTCAAGAGAGGAAGGTAAATATGCAGAGCAGGTAATGCCAGTAACTAAGCCATTCTGTTACACTATATCAAAACACAAAATCACCTTTTATAATTAGATAGTAGGTCTGACAAATACCCTTGATCCCAGAGATGTATGTACATGATGGCAGACTAGGAAAAGAGAATATTACTTTACATCATTGGGTAAGCTGTAACTTCCGTTTTTTGTTGTTGTTGTTTTGTTTTGGCAGAACCGGGGATTGAAGTCAGGCCCTTGCGCTTGCCAGGGAAACGCTTATTCCACTGAGCCATCTCCCCGGCCCCTGTAACTTCTCTTTGAAAGATTAAGTTAAAATAAATGGCATCACATTTCTCTAGTAATGGCATACAGTGGAATATAATATAAACAATCTTTTAAAAATCTGAATAGGAGACATAAGTTACAGATCAAGTCAATGCAGAAGCCATATAGTATGGTCATTTAGCTTGATATTAAAGTCGATCGTGAATAAATTTTCAGAAAATTAAATCAAATGTTTAAGTTGTTTTAAAATTTTTTAAACTTTAGTTCACTATTAAGTTGGAAAATTATTAAGCAATTTAGAAAAATTTCAATTCAAAATGAAAGAAAACTCCTGACAGTTAAAAAAAAAAGCTTTGATACAGTCAATTAAACATACATTGCCCATTTCCAGGCAATGTATCAGGTTACTATCGTTATTGAACTTTTCAAAATCGTGTTTTGTAAAGCACTGTGTCCTTTGAGACCTTAATAGGTGGTTCATGAAAAAGGAGTTCTGACATCAATTCTCAAGTGCCATGGGTTATATCTGTTTTGCAGATTCATTGTTCTGACATCAATTCTCAAGTGCTATGGGTTGTATCTGTTCTGCAGATTCACTGTTTACAACACCATCATAAAAGTTCTAGAAGTTATTCAGCAAAGGCACTGGTTACAAATTGTTTTAACTCCACATTTCCCAAGCTTACTTGATTACATCATACTTCCTAGTGTTTTGAAGGGGACAGGATATATTTTTTTAATATTACATCTCCAAGATTTCCTTGTTTGAAAAACACTGTGTAGTATTTAAAATTTCTTAATTACCAATATCACATAACAGAAGTAAACCCAAAGAATTACATTTCTAAACTGGAAAATCCAGTTATTCATGGCATATTCAAATAACTCATATAAATGTATTTCTAGTAGTGGGAAAAGAGATGTGCTATACTTAATTCTTTAAAAATGAAATTAACAGAGTTGATTGACCTAAAATATAAAAAGGTGTGGATACTTTGCTATGTTTTAGAAAGAAAATTTTAATTCTACCTATTGATGCCATATATTGACTTTAACCATTCACAAGGACACAGTATCTTCAAGAGGTATACAGAATATACCATATTTCAATCACAAGACACCATCATGCATAAGATATAGTACTATTTACATATTGCTAAGAAAAATTCCCATGAAGCCATGAAAAAAACCTCAATATAATTAAACTACTTTCTAAAAAGCTTACTAAATAAACTGAGACACCTTTCAATTTGATCAGTGTTAAACCGTGTACACTATTTTTTTCTTCCTTATTCTTCACAATATCCTTATCTGTTATTTCCTCTTTACAGTATTTCAGAAAGGAACAATACAAAGAGAACCAAAAAGACAGGACTCCAGAGATTTCTGATCACCTCACCCTTACAATTACATTCAGCTATTACAATGATTTTGTTTAAATAATCAAATAAATCATTTTAATTTTTCTGCTTGATTTAAAATTCTTAAAAAAATTATCCCAGAGAAACCTCCTTGCTTCTTTTCTTGTGACAGGGTCTCACTCTGTAGTTCAGGCTGGCCTCAAACTTCTGGCAATCCTCCTGCCTCAGCCTCCTAAGTTTTGGGATTACAGGTGTGCACTACCATGCCTGGCTCTCACTTCTTCCAGGAATGTGATTCATCATAGTTATTATTTATTAAACACTTAAACCATGTATCATGTATTGAATAAGTGTCTTTCATATATTATCATTTCCTTTCTCACAACTCTCCAAGGTAGACATTATTTTCATCCTCCTTTTACAGATGCATATAGACATTAAATAATTTACATAATGTTATCATATATAGGTCTTAATGACTTCAAGGATTATGGTCTTTAACACTTTGACATTAGTCCAAATTACCCCACAAAATTAAAATTCCTTCTAAATTTAAAGGAGATAAACAAAATTGAAATAATTACAAGTAACTGATGCATTTGCTTATAACAGGCCAAATGTACTAAATGAGTGTTATGTACTACATGAATACACTATCTCCTGAACTATACACATTTTACTTAACAAAATGTATTGCTTTTTCTTAGCTTTTATATTTTTGTATTAATTGATAAATCAGAATACTGGAGTTCTGCTATTTGTTTCAGATTAATGACACAGGTCAGTGTATTAACTTTAACATGCTGATTTGTAGGTAGGAAGGAGAGGGCAACTAATACTAGGTATTAAAATGTTGTTACATGTTTTTTTCTATTATGTGAACTGGGGGAATATGATGTATTTATATATTCCCCCCAATTCACATTCCTCCATTTCACACAAAATGCACAGCTACATTCCAATGCTTAATATACTATCCACCAAAACACAAGAACAACTGTGGACTACTACATTTAAGTATTATCAAGTGGACTATCAAAATGTCACCACTCTTCCTTTACATTTAGGTATTATCAAGAGGACCACCAAAATGTCACTGCTCTGCCTTATAATCTGAACCACTGGGTTTAAAGCATCCATTCTGCAGTGGGTGAACTGGGTCCCTGTGACTTTACCCATCGTTTACAGTCTGGCAGATCATATGGAAGTATAAAATAATCTTGCTAATTCACAATATTTTAGTGGAGGATGAATTAAAAAAAACCTTCAGAACAATCCTGTAATTCATATTTCTGGATAAGTAACCTGTTATATTTTTGATCGTATAATTTATGAAATGTCAAACCTTTAATCAGGAATGCACATCTCAATTACGCTACTTTGTTATATAAAATTAGGCTATATTTAATTGAGATTTCCAGAAATGTACTGAAAAAGAGGCAAAGTCATCTCATAAACTTGTTTCTTTAATTAGATAAAAGATTTTGTCTCTTAAAATTTAAATGCACCCAGGAAGTTTCACATTTTGGATCTACCCCATCAGTTGAGGATAAAGCTATCAAATTAAAACAAACTTTCCTAGAATTAAAAACAAAAAAACAAAACTAGTATCCTATCCAAAATCACTAAAAACAATGAAGTGTTCAGTAATGTGTCACAGTTACTTGACAGTAGACATGTAACAATACCTGTCCTCTCCTCAGATCTTCACTTGGGGGAAAGAAAAAAACCTGAAAGGTGGTAAAAATAAAACAGGAAAAGGAAAGAAACTTAATAAAACATTTTTTCAAAACCAATGATCATTCTTTAATAGAACATTTTTACCTATAGGTGAAATAGAAACATAAATAATATTGATGTAGTAGAAATACTACAGAATCTCTGTACTATGCTATTTACACTATACTATGGACTACTACATAATCTTTAGTGGTTAAAATGCCTGCATATTCACTAAAGATTATCTCAAATACGAGTTTTATTTTTAATGATCCAATATTTATGTAATTAATATGCTTAAAGCCTTTTAGGTATTTGTTAGTAAAGAAAGTTAAGGTGGCTATTTTATGCAAAACACTGCATACAACACATTGTATTGGGACTTTTATGCAACACATTTCTATACAGCAGCAATAACCTCCTTAATTGTCATTTTGAAAACTTATATTCAGATTTACTATCACTTAAACCTATTCCACTGCAACTGAGAAAAAGTATCACTTTAAGTCTGCTTTATTATCGAGACTGTTATCTCTGACTGTAGTCTCAAGGACTGTACAGAGCAAGAGATACAATTCTCTGATATACAAATAGTTAAATAACCAGAAACACCTTTAAAAGTTCTGGATTTACCTAGACCACTTAGGAAGTGATTTTGGATTTTTTTAATATATATAATCTTGATCAACCCTTGCTTTGCTTACATGGTACTTCCTTTATCATCCTAAATTTACTTCCTTAAACATTTGGCCTAGTTCTAGCCTATCATGTTCTGAGCCAGGTTTGAGTTCAACCACAAGAATTTTTTTTGTGTTTTGAACACCTTGAGACTTGTGTGAAGTGTTAAAGCAGGAAGGCCATTATAAAGGAATGAAAAAGGGCTTGTGCTTTGAGTGAGGCACTCCAATCTTTTAAAACTGTTCATATTTCAATGTAAGATTAAAACAATAAAACAGGTAAGATTTATAATCATCCTATTCTTGACCTTCATCCTTCATTCAGCAGATATCTATTGAGGCCATAATACATATGTGTCAGGCATTGTGTTACAAGCTGAGGATCTGGAAAGGAAAAACAAAGTCTCTGCTTCAAAGAGCTGACAGTCTACTCTGGATGAAATTATAAACATAAATTCTTATATAGATCCACTCTGAAATCTGGCTCGTAAAGGAATATTTTATGTATTTGCTCAAGTAGGACTATTTACAAAGAGAAAAACCTTGAGGTTAGTCTAGTAAAATACAGTTGTTTTCTGATGGGAATTTACTGAAGAGAAGAGAGCATAAGTGTGACCACCAATACTGTATTAGACCGCTGAATGACAACTCTCCATCCTTCTCTCACTGGTTTCAATGTTTCTAAATTGTATCACAAGTAATTTAATTGAAACAGCTGGACAAACAAAAATCTAAAAGTCAATTAGTTAAAATTTAAGTTTTAAGAAATCTTGGCAATGCTGGCTCTGTTCAACATACTTTATACCAGAACAGTAAGACTAATTCCTTGATAATGTCAAATTGTAGAATTCTATTTGCTGAGTTTGGGAAAACATGGCAGCACCTGAAATAGCAACACTTTACTAAATGACACTATCAATATGTAGGGAGAAATCATTTAAAATAAGACCTCACCAAATTCCCTATAATACTGAATAATACATGACCTCTACTAGCATACACATACCTGAATTTTTCCACAAAGGCTTTGAAATAGCTACACTAACATAAAACAAAGCACAAGAATTGTATTCACCTGGCTTCAAATTATGGATTTGTTGTTCACTATTCATGATCTTTGTGCCTTTAACTTCTGAGATTCAGTTTCCTAATCTGCAACAGGGGGACCATAATTCTCCCTGCTGGCTCATAGGAAGGATAAAAATGAAATGGAATGTAGAAACATACCTAGCATTTAGTAGATGCTAAATAAATATTAATTTTGCACTTTCCTTATACAAATACCTGCTATTCAGAAAAAGGATAAGGTGAAATTTTAAACGACTCTCTCCGACATATTAATACAAGTCAAGCAGAATTGTGGACTATTTTGGGGCTGTAACTATTAGTGTCTGTATCTAAAAATCAAACTCAAGGCAAATTCAATTTCTTCCAGCACTTTGAGAACACTGTATTAACCTTAAGCTATATTTTTAATGCAAAAAAAATTCTGAAGGAAAAGTAATGAAGAGGATCCTGGCACATTTTTTCACATTCATTCAAACGATAAGTACACATTCTAAACTCGACTTTCTTATAAGATTTATCGTATTAGACTGGCTAATGTTTAAATGGAATTTTTGTAATTCTGCTCATCTTAATCACATGATTTCCTTTCTTCTTATACATCAATGTTCTTTCTATGGAACAACAGCACTTAGTTTAGGTTTTAAAAGCATGATCATAGTCGCAAAACATTTAGCACCCATCATAATCAGTGTTACAACTCTGCATGTATTAAGAAGAATAAGAACATTTTTAATACATGGGGGGTCTGCAAAGTGACTTGAGTTGATTTCCCCCTCCCCCTCAATCATACCCAAGTACGCAAGTGTCCCGCATCTCAGATCAAACTGAGACTCGGTTTTACTGACGTAACCAGTAACCCTATCCACCTCTCACACTGCGGAGGCCGGCAGGACAGCGCCAGCCGCCAAGTACACCACTCGTAAGAGCCTGCCCCATTCCACCCCCGCGTTTCAGTCATGCTTTCCAGAAATGGGGTCACTCACTCAGTAACTATTACACACACGCAGCCTACCATCCTGTAATCCCCTCAAGTCCGCTGCAAGAATGGGAAGCAGCAAAAAGTCAAGAAGCAAGAATCACAGACGCGCCACCATCAGGAATCGATTTTCCACTCCGGAGAGGAGTGGGTATACCCTGGAATGGGACTTGTCTGGATTATTTTCGCAGACCCCAAGTTGGTTCTGGGTCAGGGGCCTGCTGCGAAACTCTCGGAACCGTGAAGTGTCCGGGGAAATTCTGTCTTGCCTCGTTTGGGTATGCTCTTTGGGGTTTTTGTCACTCAGGTGGCTGTCTCAGGGTCAGTCACCAGATCCCCGGCGAGGAAAAGCAGAAAACACTTTAAGGCGACCGCTGATCTCCTTGAATATCACCCACTCTTCTCCACTGACAGGAAACTCAAGTTAAACTCGTAATGACGGGATCCTTGAGCTCTTCGACCTCAGAGACTAGGGAACAGGGAGTGTAGCACCTCAAGCTTCCACTTTTTCTTAGGCAATAGCAGAAACTGCTGCGGGCAGGGGTGCACAGAACCCTCCGTCTTGTACCCTTCACCCGAAACTCCCAACCGGTTGCCACCCCTGCCCCTGCGCCCATCTACCAGGAGCAGCCCCCACCGTCTGCCGGACTGGAGTGCGCTCCCCGCCCACAACCTTCTCGCTCTCATCTCCCAAAGTCGCCAAGGTCCAGGGACGCCCCGATCCCACAGGGCCAAACTTCCCAACTCCCCGCCAGCCCTCGCTCTGCCTCCTGTTTCCCCCACGCAAAGTTGATCAAAATTGGCTTCCAGCAAAGCCCCAGCACCCACTTCCAGCCCCACGCGCCACCACACCGGCAGCTCCCCCTGAGCGAGGGAGGAAGGTGAGGGTGCGGGCGGGTGGAACAGACGGGAAGACCAAGCCCAGCACCCCGATCCGGAATCCCGCACTCCGGGGAGACGCGCCTGGAGCAGAAGGGGCCGACCGGCCGGCTCCGGGGAGGGGTGCGCTGGCCCTGGCCACTGAGCACTCACCTCAGCGCTGTCCGACGGGCTCTCCACAGCCATCTTCTGCCACGGGTCCGCCAGCTGCGCCAGCGGCATCTTCCCCCCCGGCCCGCCGCCTTCACCGCCTCCTCCCTCCCCGCCCGCCCCGCAGCCGGCCCTGCTCCGTCGCCGCCCGAGCCCCACGGCAGCGGCGGCAGCAATAGCGGCAACAGTAGCAGCGGCAGCGGCAGAGGCAGCGGCGGCCCCAGAGAGAGCTCGACGCAGACACTGACCGCCCAAACGCTGAGCGCCTGGCCAGAGACGCCCGAGCGCGCAGCGAGAGCCTCTCACCGCCGCCCAGCACCCGGTCTCGCCCCTTTCTTCCTCTCCTCCTTCCGCCGCCCGGACTGCGGCTCCGCCCCTCCCCGCGCCGGTTCCCGCGCCCGCTCCCAGCAGAACAGCGACCGCCGCGCGCTCCCCCACTTCCGCTCACAACATGGCGCCTAAGCGATACCTGTCTCTCAGAGCGAGGCTGGTCGCCGCCGCCACCGCCGCGCGCACCCAGGGGCGGGGCTACGGGAAGACACGCCCCGAACCGCCTAGCTTCGCTCCGCCCTTTTCCCACCCCCCTTCTTCGCCCCAGCTTCTGAGCCTCGCCTACTTTCAGGAAGGGCGAGTCCAAGAGATCTGGGGGCGTCGGCAGGAGGCGGGGGAAAGAAACGCGAAGGGCAGGAGAGAGGAGAGAATGGGCGCCTTGAACTGCCACGAGGCCAAGCAGGTCAGAGGCGCCTTTCCAAGGAGCGCTAACAGTGGTCCTCGCCAATCGAGGCAGAAAGAATGACAGGGCTCTGCGAGCGCAGTCCTGGGCCAGTGGCCGGGGACGAGGCGTCAAGTGTCTTTTCCTCCGTTCTCCTGTAGGGCTGTGCGAGCGCCTAGTCTAGAGCACCGCGCCTAATAACCAAGACCTTCCCTCTCCAGGATCACACACTCAGCACTCACCTGCCCCTACACCTTTTTGGACCGGGACTCCAGGCTTCGCGCTTGGGAGCCCCGTGAGCATTCAGACCCCGATGTGACTCAAGGTCCTCCAAGTTGCCCCTCTTGTGTTACATTTTTGATAGTTGAGATTCCTTGTTCTCCAGGAGGGGGTCTCCCTTCCCGCTCTAATACTTCCCAAGTTCGCAGAGCCCTAGCGCTTCAATCTTTAACCCCCCCCCCAAGTCTTTGAGAGAGAACAAGGTTTCTTAAAGTTGTCCTTTTCCACAGAGATGGGGAGTTATTAAAAACACTATATCTTGTAGGTAGGAGCGCGAGGT
The DNA here is from genome assembly GCF_000260255.1 of Octodon degus. Classification (NCBI taxonomy): domain Eukaryota; kingdom Metazoa; phylum Chordata; class Mammalia; order Rodentia; family Octodontidae; genus Octodon; species Octodon degus. The sequence goes on along the minus strand of NW_004524586.1, from coordinate 28,559,009 downwards.
TCTTCCTTCTCTGTTGACTTTTAAATAAAAGATCAGATTTTTCAAAAATCAGGCCGCCTGTGGGCGGAGGAGGAGGAGGAGAAAGGGAGAGGAGTTCTGACTCCTCCTCCTGCCCAAGATGGGGAAGCCCTGGTTTGAGGAGACCCACTCCTTAGAAGGCGATGCAGCCTCGGGAGACTGGGCGACCTTGGGGGAAAAGGCCTGAGTACCCCGCCCGAGTGGGTTTCAGGAGGGTTTGACCCCTTTTCACCGAGTCAGGTGCCGTGGCACGCTGAGTGCACACGACTGAAACATGTGAAAGTCCCCGGGCTTGAGTGGAAAGCTACTGCAGCCCCTGGCTAACCGCCCTACAAGGGGAAGGAAAAAAGCAAAGGGAAATCTCCTGGCCAGCCTGTCCTTCAAGTCCCTCGGGCCTCCTGGCATTCAGGTCCTTCCCACGCCTGGAGACCACAGCGCGTCACCCCTGCTGTGCTCCCCATACACGCCTTTTAACAGCTTCCTTTCATCATGCCAGGGCTAAGACACCTAGGAAAGCCCTACCCTTCCTCTCTAACACAGGTTCGAAAATGAGATGAGACACCCACACCTAGCCGACCAGTTCTGTACCGGTGGCCTAAAGTTTTCTGGCTGGGGCCTGCTAGCTGCAGGTGTCCAGCTTTTCTGACTGCCTTGTCAACTCCCCCCTTAACCCAGGCTCAGGCCAGGGAACCTCCGTCTCAGGACGCTCCAACTTGTTTAAGCAGCCAGAGAGAAGGTAGGCAGAAATCCTTGCTGAGTGCTGTCTCTCTCAGCCTTGGACTCGGGACAGCTGAGGTTGGGCAACATTTAGGCAGGATTAGCCTGATTTAGGGGAGGGGAGCATATGGATCTACTTGGATCACGCTCCTACCACTTCCCACATCATAGCTGATTCAGGTGCTGCAAATCCAACCTGTGCCTGAACTCGGCTAATTTTGCAGCTTTCTGTAATTTTACTATACTATAAAACATGCTTGTGGAAGTTTAAAATAAGGAGTTGTGTATTGTTTTTCATTTAAGCACAGACTGTTTAATTTTTCTTGTGTTTACATTGCCAAGCCACATCACCACTCCTTATAGCAAAAAAGGAGTTTGTCAATTTGGTTGGTTTAAGGTAAATTAGCTCCCTAGTGATCAATTATTCCCAGTTAACATTCTTGCTTTAGTAAAATTATACATGGTGAAAACAGTTATGTGCCCAACACACTCCAGTGCTAATTACTCCACACAAAACACCAAATAACATTTTAAAAAATGAAAATTATTTGCCATTTTCAGTACCAACTTTTACTTATTTCTGTTTATCTTCAAAATCAGGAGGAATAACTTTTCAAACAAAGTTAAATGATTTGTAAAATAATGTGGCACTGGTGACATTTTAGAAATCAAACATTAGATGGACTGTTAGATGTTTTGCACATAGAATCAACTAAAAAATCTGTGAATTGATTTAGAATAACACTATCCTTCCTCTTGTCCTCAGAGACTTTGTTATGAGAAGCTTTTCTCTGTTTTCTCCCTGCTATCTTTGGTTGAGGAATTGGGGGAAAATAAGATGAAGTTGGAAGATTGTTGAGCATATAAGTTAATATTGTCCTGAGCAGGACATTTTTTTTCCTAACAAAGTACTCTAAGAGAACCTATTCAAAGAATAGCTGCCTCCTGTCTAGATCTGCAAAGGCTAATATTGCAGCCATTAGCCACACTTGGCTACTGAGAACTTAAAATGATGCTGGTGGTCAATATTGAGATGTGCTGTAAGTGCAAAATTCATACCAGATCTCAAAGACTTATTAAAAAATTAGGTATCTCATTAATAATTTTTATATTGACTACATATTGAACTAGTTTGAATCTATTGTATTAAATTATTTTATTAAAAGTAATTTCACTTTAAAAAATGTTTGGTGTAGCTGCTATATATATACTTACCTATGTGATGTGTCAAGATTTACACTACAGTTCTATAAGACAGAACTGATCTAGAACTTTCTTTTAACCATTTTATATTCCTACCAGTCTTATAACCTTAAGCATCTCTTTGGGCTGCCTTCGTACAAAAATCTGCAGAAAGGAGTGATTCAGTTATCTCCTGATTGCTTTACCACAACTATTCAGAACCAAAATACAGTATTATACTTGAAACTACAACACAGGAAACAGCAAACTTCAGTAGAAAATCTGAACTAGGTTTCCAAGAAATCATTCCTAATGTATGACAGGACAACTAGATTTAACCTCCTCTGCCCCCAACAATTTCCTGCTAAAATTATAACCTTTGTATAGACGTTTAAATTGGCATTTATGTAACAAAATAACATTTGTTCAAAAATGGAGTTACCTCAGTCTGGAAAGGTTGCAAGATGAGTTAGCTGTGGCTCATGGTACAGTCTCTCCCTGCATGTATCCAAAATTCACAGCTCTTTACACATTGACTGCTACTACAGAAAACCCATCAAGTGTAATCATTATCACTTCCAGGAAAAGGCTTTTTCTTTTACATTGTCTAAACCATATTTATTTTTCACACAAGAAAAAGTAGTCACATGAGGGTATTTGTGTGTGTGTGTGTGTGTGTGTGTGTGTATTTTAGGACAGGGCCTTCAGGGTTTACAGGGTCTCCCTGTGCACATTGGACTCATAGTGATCCTCCTGTTTACAGCTTCCCAAGTGCTGGCATTACAGGCATGTGCCATTATGCCCAGTCTCCATCAACGTCTCAGCACACCCCGGGAGCGGGGCTGGCACAGCAGGCCGGGGGACAGAACTTCTGGCCCCTGAGTCTGCCTAGTAGGGGCTTTAATCTGCTGAGCTATTTGGCCAGTTGTAAGGGTATTTGATTTTGCAGAAAGACAAAGTTAAAATTTAGGCTTATATTTTATCTCACATAAGACAATATGTTACAAAATTCATAATGTCATGTCTTTCATGTGTGTGAAATTTTTCTTAAAACTTCTCAAATAAAAAATTACTGAGAATATTTTTAGGCCTGAGGATGTAGCTCAGTGGTAGATCATTTGTCTAGCATTCTAGAGGCTGTGGGGTCAATCCCAATACCTCTCCCAAACCAAAATCAAAAACAGAAACCAAAAATCAAACCAAAACAAAACAAAAACCACTCAGTGGGGCACGTCTTAAAAGAAAACAGGAATGTCTACATCTGTTAGAATATTTTATTTAAGAAAATTCAAAATTAGAAAGTGTAAGAATATTTTCTAGGTTACCCTCCATTAAGTTCAATGATTAAGGGCCGGCCAAATAGCTCAGCGGATTAAAGCACCTGCTTAGACAGACTCAGGGACTGGGAGTTCGATCCCTGGGGCCTGCCATGCTGGTCTTGCCCCTGGGGCCTGTTGAGACGTTGATAGAGACTGGGCCTGGTGGCGCAGGCCTGTAATCTTAGCTCTTGGGAGGCTGTAAACAGGTGTATCACTATGAGTCCAATCTAGTAGTGAGATCCTGAACACCCTGTAGACCCTTCCCTAAAATACAAAAAAAAGTAAAAATGATTTTACAGTTATATGTGATGAAAAACATTACTAATGAAAATCTATTAAGAACTAATAAAAAATATCTTTTTTTTTTCTTGTAGTGTGGCTAAACTCCAGGGATACTATAGCAGTGAGCTATATCTGAAGCCCTTTTAATATTTTAAGACACTGTCTTACATTGGGCAGGCAGGGCTAAAACTTGTGATCCTCCTCCTTCACTTTCCCAGAGTGCTAGGATTACAGTCATGTACCCTGCCTCACTTTGCTGAAGGGAAGATATTCTTTTTTTATTGCTTGATTTTTCTTTTTTTCTTTTTTTTAAGTTATGGATACAAGATTTATTTTTATATTTATTAAAGAATACAAAATAGTGATTGATAAAAACAGCATTAGAAACAATACAAAATTTCACTAAACAAAGTAGTAGGAATTCAATAATTGTTGTTGTATTACATGACGCTATCTTCAAAGTTGTTGCTCAGGTTACCAGATATAAACATGCAAGATTCATTTAAAGGAAAAATAAAACAAAACAATAATAAA
>NW_004524586.1:28552221-28554662 GCF_000260255.1 Octodon degus | reverse complement strand
GAGGAGGAGGAGAAGAAGAAGAAGAAGAAGAAGAAGAAGAAGAAGAAGAAGAAGAAGAAGAAGAAGAAGAAGAAGAAGAAATTTAAAAAAGGACTAACTGCTCCTTTCAAAAGACCAGCAGAAAGTGACAGTCCAATTACCCAAACCATTCTGCACATATACTGGAATATATCTTTTTCCTGAAGGGAAGATATTCTATGATGCAAATACCTGAAATGTCTTATCATTTTTCCCAGTAAGATAGGACTGACCTGTGTCAAAATTCCAGGTTCTTTTATCTCTCAGAGATTCAACTTTGCCTACAACAGGTTTTGGCATATAGCAATTGCTCAACAAATATTTGCAAAACAAACTTTGTTTCTTCACTGAAAACAGAGATAATACCCACCTCTTAGCATTGTTGGGAGGATGAGTAAAGATAACATCTGTAAAGTGTTAAACAGCATCTGCTACATAGAAAGCATTCAATAAATGGAGCTTTGTTAGTAGCTTCAGACAGGGAATATTCCTGCATACATAATGTATTTGAAATCTATCACTCTCAAAAGTTATCTCTTCCCATTTGTTATGTGAGCATTTTATTACAGTATGATCTATTTCTTTAGGGCATGTGTATTGAAAAAAACATATATTGTGAGTAACTTTCTGTGGAATGCAAATAAAACAGCACGTAGAGTACTTGTTCTGTTTTTCAAGCTACATGTGTTGAAATGCAAATGATTACAGGTCAGTTGTCTCACAGGCTATGATCAAAACCCTGTTTATATAATGCTCAAAAGAAACTAACAAATGCCTTATTCAAAGTTAGCATTACCTGACTCATACTTATGTCAAGAAGATGGGAAGAACAGGGAAGTATGGAACCTGTGGCAGACATGCTTTAATGTTTTCTTCTTTTATTAGTTTCCAAAATGTTTAATCCTTAGAGGTGTCATTTCATTTCAAAGTCATTTGAAGGGAAAGAATTATTGGGCTGTGAGACTTGACAAGGAACTGAGAAGCCATTCTTGGAGCTTAATAAGCTACTGTTTTCTGTCAGTTTTTATTTTACTAGAACAGAAAAGGCCCTCTGAATGTTCTTGTTTATAAACACAAATTCATAAGAGAGAGATAATACATTAAAATTTCAATTTCAAACTGATATTAAAAATGGCTGCTTTAACATTAAGGAAAAATCACAGTATAAAGTATTCCTTCAGAGGATAAACATTCCTGTTTTATAACTATCAATTTACTCTGCTTGGTTAGAACAGTGGTTCTCAAATTTTTTTCAATCCACAAACCATTCTCAGGCAAAAATCCCAAGGGCCGCCAGTTCCTACTCATCACTTACAAAGACAGAAAGAAATCCCAAAACTTTATGAAACTATTGCTGCTATTGTGGCTATTTTTGAAAATGTTTATATTTGTGCTTTTGAATGAAGATTTAACTCTGTAGCTGGAAAAGACACTTTAAGAACATTTTTAAAAACATTTTTAGTGACTTGCATTTAAAACCAAACTATAACAAGACCTAAGTGGAAGTGACACTATGGAATTATGTGGAGCTCTGTTCAGTGGCCACCAAATAGTCCCAGACCTCTATGCTTGAGAAAACTACAGCTTTAATCACAATAATTGTGTGAGTGGCGCAGGGTCAAATAAGGTCTGTTGCTGGAAGAACTGGTAGTGGATTAATTATGCTATATTTATAAGTGAAATACATTATTATCAAACGACACACTGATTATGACCTCAATAGCTTATTTTCTAGTTACATTTCTTGTAACTAGTAAGAAAAAAATAAATACTTGCAGAATCATAAATATTAGGGAATTCTTTTTTAGAAAAAGAAGTCTGAATTTAAATAGCTTTCAACTATCTATTAATTCTGGAAGGCTTTTATAGATTAAATTGCTTTATTTATTTATTATTTATTTATTTGAAGAAACCGGGGATTGAACTCAGGCCCTTGCACTTGACAGGCAAGCGCTTATTCTACTGAGCTATTTCCCCAGCCCCTAAATGGTTTTATTTAAAAATTTAAGAAATCCTACCTGTAAATAATGAGTTTCTATTTAAGCATGAATAATCCAATTGGGGGCCTGCCAAATCAGCGGATAAAAGCACCTGCAAGCAGGCCAGGGGCCAGGGATTTGATCACAGGGCCTGCTATGCTGGCTCCTCCCCCGGGGTGTGCTGAGATGTCAGTTGAGACTGGGCATGGTGGCATGCGCCTGTAATCCCAGCTCTTGGGAGGCTGTAAACAGGTGGATCACTATGAGTCCAATCTAGTAGTGAGACTCTGAACACCTTGTAACCTTTCCGTAAAAATACAGAAGAAGAAGAAGAAGAAGAAGAAGAAGAGGAAGAGGAAGAGGAAGAGGAAGAGGAAGAGGAAGAGGAAGAGGAAGAGGAAGAGGAAGAGGAAGAGGAAGAGGAAGAAGGAAGAAGGAAGAAGA
>NW_004524586.1:28533496-28552121 GCF_000260255.1 Octodon degus | reverse complement strand
GAAGAAGAAGAAGAAGAAGAAGAAGAAGAAGAAGAAGAAGAAGAAGAAGAAGAAGAAGAAGAAGAAGGAGAAGAAGAAAAAGAATAAGCTAGTTGGAAGTAACACTGGCAGTTTTGGATATTTTGCAAGTTTTTATAATTAATAGTGCTGCTGTTGCTGATAACATCAGATGTTTATCAAATATTATGTGTCAGGCATATATTTCATATATTAACGTCTTGTTATTGCAATCTTAAGAATATTACATATATATTAAGAGCAGCTAAGAATTATTGAGAGCTTGCAAAGTATTAAATGGCTCATACATATTATCTTGTTTCATCACTGGGTACTGTTAGCAAAAGTAAGTGTTTCATTATGATAACGAATGAATATTTTCACTATAATTCATCCAAAATTTCAGGAAAATTCTTGCAAAAATGTACCAAAACTACCATTAAATGAGTATTTAAGAGAATACCTTTATTAAATATACCTGCAACTAAATTGTTCTCTATTTTGTTTTACCTTTGTGGGGGCATTAAGCTCCTGTGATATGTCATTTTTGAAAAAAAAAGAAAACACATTTGGCTTTCCCCAATGAGCAATGTAAGGTTTTTGAAAGGATAGTAAACAATGAAAATCTTTCTTATCCATAGATCATCATAGATTTTTAGACCACCGTTGTGGGTTGAATTATATGCTTTTCAACAATGATATATCTAAAGTCTCAATTTCTAGTACATATTTTCAAATGTGACCTTATTTTGGAATAGTGTCTTTGCAGATGTTATTAGTTAAAGTGAGGTCATACTTGAGTGGAATGGGCCTAGTATGACTTGTATCCTTACAAAAAGTGGCCATGTGAAAAGAGATATAGAGAGAATGCCATGTAAAGATGGAAGATTGGAATGAAGCTCCTACCAGTAAGCAATGCCAAACATGGCTGACAAACCACTGGGAGCTAGAACATGATAAGGAGATAGCACAGGACAGAAGAGTTTCCTGCAGGTTTCCACAGAAGGATGATTTTTCTGTCTGCTTGATTTTTGACTTCTAGATTCTACAACACTTAAAGAAAGATTTCTGTTGTTCTAAGCCATCCAGTTTGTGATGTTTTGTTATGGTAGACATAGCAGAGTAATATAATAATTGAGGGAATTTTTACTTATACGCTTGCAATATACATTCATTCCTGAAACTACTATATATATTATCAAGTATTTCCTAAAATAAGATCTATCTCTGTAAATAATATGGAAAAATAATGATAGAGAAGAATTTGTAATATTTTAAAGTGGATCAGTAATAGAGCTTAAACTTTAGTTTCTTAAAGCCAAACACTTAATGCCAACACAATAATCCCTGCTTTTTCTTTATAGATCTTAGATGACTCTATATGAACAAATTTCCCCTAGTATAGTGCAATACTATTATTTATTAGGCTGAAGTTGAAAACATATAGCGTAACTTCTTAAATGTTTCTGTCTAGGAGGTCCAGGTTTGGGCTGATTTCATTTATCATTTAGAAATGAACTCTTCTTCAGCTCTCTTCCTGTATTTCTTAAGGTGGTTTGTGGTATCACCATCTACTTAGTTTACCAGATTAGGCTCAGAGACTGGGGATTTGGCTCAGTGGTAAGGTGTGTGCTTAGCTTTTACAAGACCCTGGGCTTGTTCCCAGTGCAGAAGAGAGCAAGGGCAAGAATGAGAGAGAGAGAGAGAGAGAGAGAGAGAGAGAGAGAGAGAGAGAGAGAGAGATCTTTACGTTATCTGATCCTCCTTTGCCCTTTCTTCTCTCACTTTCTCCCCACAGTATTTGACAGCTAGATTATGCTGATTCTACTGTCTAATATGGATTTTTGTCAAACTCTATCACTTTTATCTAGTGTAGGCCTCTTACCATTTCTGGCCTGAATTATTACAGTTTCCTTCAGAGACTTTCTGACTTTCACCCATTCTCCATATGTGGGCGAAAGGTATATCCTAAAATGAAAATCCCATCTTGTCTATCTCCCGTTTAAAGCCCACAGTCACTTTTGAAAAGTTAGGATAAAACTCTAGCACCTTTCTATAGACAAGCTGGCAAAAATGAGAAAAGAAGGTGGGTCTGGAGTTGGAATTTCCTGTAGGCTATTAGAAATCTGGAAAAAAAGTTAAGTGGTATGAAACCTAAAGGGATGAGGGCCAGATTAGCAGATGGTTATTTTTCTTTTTGCTTTGAGGAAAGGCTAAATTTTGGAAACCTTTATCTGACAGTGGCTCTTAAAGATAGTTCAGTAATGTTAAGTTCGTTCAAACTGTTGTACAACTATTATCCAGAAACTTTCATCTTGTAAAACTGGAACTCCATGCCTATTAAACAACAACTCCCTTTTTCCTCATTCTTCAACTCATGGTAACTATCATTCTACTTTCCGTCCCTATGAATCTGTCTACTGTCGGTCTCTCATTAAGTGGAATCATAACATTTGTCTGGCTTATTTCCCTTAGGATTACATTCTCGAAGTTTAGCTATTTTGTAGCATATGACAAAATTTCCTTCCTTTTAAAGGCTGAATAATATTCACTTGCATGTTGCCAAACTATATAAGTATCTAACTTTTCCCTGTATCTATTCTCTGACACCTGGCTTTTGCATTCTCACATTAATCTCATCCACTGACAAGATTCATTCTGTTCACATACAGAATAATGAATTTACTTTTTAGCTTATTTGTTACAAGTATGTTTTGCTTTTGGCTGATTATTTCAACATCTGAGTCATTCCCATTCTGTCCATTTATTAACTTTTCTCTTAAGCATGAGCCATGTTTTACAATTTTTCATATGTTTAAAAATTTTGGTTAATATCCTAGATATTGTAAATGACATGTGCTAGGGATTCTGGATTCTGTTATGTTCCTCCCAAGGAGTTTTGAACTTTTTGTTTGCTTTTGTGGGTAATGAACTTGGCTGAACTCAAATGCTAAGCTGCCTCCCTGTGGTGGGTGGCAGCTGAAATCTTAGCCATTGTTTGTAGGCCTTGACTGGGTTATTAGAGTCTGCCCTGTACCTGAGCTTCCACTACCAGCCAGAGACTTAGGCAAAATTTAAATACAGAATTTTAAACACACCCTGTCTGACTCTTTCCTATCTGAGATTTCTAGTTCTCTTCTTCACTTCTGTTCTCTGGTTTTGTCTACTGGCTTTAGTGACCCTACTTGATGAAGACTGGGACTTGTCTTTAGGCAAAAAGTTGTGAAATAAATATGGGAAATTCACAAAGAGCTGGTGCTTCGTTTAAAGTATTAAGTCTTTCCAGCATCTGTATGCTTGTCTTTGTTCTCTAATGCCTACACTTAAGATTTTAAAAATTGTATCCAATGTGTATAGTTGTTTTATAGAGAAATGTGGCTACATATGGGAGCTACTCAAAATTAGAGGTATAGAGGGCTGGCCAGAGAGCTCAGCGGATTAAATCGCCTGCTGAGGCAGACGCAGGGACCAGGGTTTGATCCCTGGTGTGCTATGCTGGCCCCGCCCCAGGGGTGTGCTTAGACAGCAACTAAGACTGGTTGTGGTGGTGCGCACCTGTAATCCCAGTTCTTGGGAGGCTGAGAACAGGAGAATTACTACGAGTCTGATCTGTGTAGTGAGACCTTGTAGACCCTGTACTAAATACACTAAAAAAATACATAAAACATAATTAGAGGTAGAAGTTCTCTACAAATTAAAAATCTTGCATGATCTTCACTGAAGTCAGTGGACCAAATCTAGGACTTGATATCTATTATTGCTCTTCCTCAATGGATTACTACTCGTGCTTTCCATATATGATAAGTCCTTTTTGATCTTTCCTGTTAAATGGCTTTTCTGTGTCTTCCTACCAAAACATTAATCAATGTTTCAAGAGCCCCAACGCTTGGCCCCCTAGTCTTTGCACTACTCTATCAACACTTTGACCCTATTGATTGCAACCAATACTGTTTACATGCCAGTGATTCACAAGCCTGTATCTCCAGCTCTTCTGTATGTACTTCATTCCAGATTTGTGTATTTTACTACAAATATTATATCTCACTTGGATATCCCGCAAGTGTCTCAAATTTAATGTGGTCAACTTAGAATTATTGTGCATCTCTTTCCTCAATCCCTCTCTCTCTGAAGGTCCTCTAAATTTCAGTAAATGTCACCACTATTCATTAGCCAAAAAGCCCAAGCCTCATCTTAATTCCTATACTTCTCTTGCACATCACAAGCAATTCATTAGGAAGCCCTTTTAGCTCTAGCTTCACAAAAGATCTACAGTTTATCCACTTTTAACTAGATCTTCCGTTGCCATTGGAATTTAAGTCACCGTGATCTTTCACCCAGATTCTTCCAGTTGTCTTCTGAGAAGTATTCCTGCTCCCATTCTTACCTCACTGCAGTCCATTCTCCGGCCACAGGGCTGCCCTTTTAAAACTGCAAGTCAGATCATGTTATCTTCCTGCTCAATCATTCAGTGCCTTCTAGGAGCACTAAGTGAAAAGTCCAAATTCCTTCCTATGGCCTGTATAGTGTTACACAATTTGCACTCTATCTTTTGATTTTGCCTCCTACCACTCTCTTCTTCTCTCATTGTACTATGCTCCTATTCAATTTCTTGATGTTTCTAAGCTCTTCCTTTTAAAAAAAGATTGGAACATTCCACCTCCAAATATTTATTTGCTAATCATCTGTCTTTCTTGTTGGATTGTACATTCTTACTGGAGTTTTCCAGTAAATTTTTCTAGAAAGAAGAAATGAATTCAACATCCATCCAATTTCTTCACAAATGCTTTACTATACCTCCCTGATGGAAATGTACTTTCACTGAATTTCATGTCCATATCTTTTTTAGTGTTTACCATTTCCTATCTTATGTCTGTATGTTTTATTTTCCCAAAGTAACTTTGAAACCAGAAAAGGAAAGGTCCCCCACCTGGATCATGTGAACATCTCCCCACATGACCCATTGTAGGGTTTTGCACAGAAAACGGTGATAAGTTTTGAGTGGGTAAATGAATAATCAAATCAATATTTATTTCTAAACTAGGCATAGTGGCACTTACCTGTTACCCCAGTACTCAGGAAGCTGAGGCAGGAGGATTGTTGCAAGTTCGAGGCCAGCCTGGGTACAAAGTGAGCTCAAGACTTGCCTGAACTGCATAGTGAGACCCTGTCTCAAAAGAGACAAAAAATGTTTATTTCTATCAAAAAGGAGTATTATTAATGTTAAAAACAGTGCCAACAACAGTCTTTGTTAGGTTATTGGTAAATTCCTTTGGAATTAATGGAAGATAATTCACACATTAAAGCCTACATTATGAAATGTTCATTAGAAGTTCTTGATGTTTTAATGCTTAAATAGAAATGTTAGAAACTAATGAAGTATTCAGAATGAGGTAAATTTAAACAACACTGCCTAAAATTTTCATGTAAGCAATATATCTAAATGTTATAAAGACATGCCAATGAGTCATGGTTAATTCAACCAGCAAAATTCCATGGGTACGGTTCATCAAATGGATAGGTAGCAATTATGGGGTCACACTCATAAAGTTTAAATGGTGAATTTTATCAAGATCCATTTAAACATAATTCCAGTGCCCCAAATGGAAAAATTTTCACTTTAATTACACAAATCTCAGACATAAACTTTAAATAGCCTACTTTTTATGATCTCATCTTCCTTCTTGGCTCCTTTTTATTTATTCTTTCTAGTTTTCCTGCCCGCCTGCTGAACTATGCTTTTTCCTGGTACTATTTCAAGCTTCTTCTATTCAGCATCTAAACTCATTCACCAAACCCATTAAAGTCATAAGAGCTTCACCTCAGAGAAATCCTCTTTAATATATTTGTCTTCTGATAGAATTATCAACAAGGGTTTTTTGTTTGTTTGTTTTTTTACTGTTAACTGGTCATGTTTTGCTGACCAGTTAACAGTAAAAAGCTGGTCTGGTCATTTTTCCTGTTCATTTTTTAAAGCTCCTTTCACTTCTTTTATGAACCATTTTTATACTAGGGTCACTATTCTAGATTAAAGATTATTTGGCTGCTGTGCTGGCCCTGCCCCCAGGGCACTCTGAGCCATGATTGAGACTGGGCGTGGTGGCACATGCCTGTAATCCCGGATCTTGGGAGGCTGTAAACAGGAGGATCACTATGAGTCCGATATAGTAGTGAGAGCCTGTACACCCTGTCCTAAATACAAATTAAAAAAAGGATTATTTGGGATAATTGCTTACATATTTCCAATTTCTCCAGTTTTATATTTTCCATGTATTCTATTGTATTTTACAGAGGTTCAACCCAGAAGACTTCAATAAATTGAAAAGAGAAATTGAAGCACAGCCAAGATGGAAAAATATACGATCGAAAACTATGTGATCAAGATAAATTAAATGCAAAAATCTGATGCATCTAATCTTGACCTGCAAAAGATATTGCTCACAAATGACAGTGTGGAACAAAGTGCTAAATAATTCAAGACCACTGATGTCATTGTTATCTGCAAAAATACATTTGACTGAAGATGAATAACCTTTTCTCTCCTCAAGTACTATTGTAGAAAAGAATTTTTCATTTTCATAAGAAACTTCAGTTCCATTAATTTTTTTTATCTCACTGGTTAAGCTTTTAGAGTAGTGCACAAAAGCTGGTATAAAATGATGCTAAAGTATTATACTTTAGGGGAGCCTTTTCATTTAGGATGTTTTTGACTGTAGAGTGATGAGTACTAAGAGTGAATCAAGTAATAAGAGCATTTATGCTGTTCTATAACAGGTACCGGGGACAGGATGATTGCAAGGTTACTTAATTCAGTGGCTTGGCAATGTCATTAAGAGCTCTGAATCACTGCATACTTTTATCCTGCCATTCTCAGAGAATTGCTTTGGTTCTCTGGCTTGTTTGGTCATGGCCTGAAGGTTCACACCACAGTTCCAGCTATCATAGGTAAACAGAATAGTAGCCAGAGAAAGAGTAGGGCCATTTCTCTTCACAGGTCTATTTTTTTCTAAAGAGGAAGAAATCTCTCTTTAAAAACTCATAATCTAAATATTTCCCCTCATGTCTTGTTGGCCAGGATTCGGTTATTTGTCCATGTAGTATATGTTATTTGCAGCCTTCCTGGTATAGAACACTTTCAAGTCCCAAATTCATACTTTTTCTATCATATCATATCCTACTATGTTCTCCTTTTGTCTCTTTGCTCAGCTACAATTTTAGCCTGTAAGTACTTTCAAACTAGTATGTAGGGCTGGGGAGATGCCTCAGTAGAATAAGTGCTTGCCTGGCAAGCACAAGGGCCTGAGTTCAATACCCAGTTCTGCAAAAAAAAAAAAAAAAAAAAAGTATGGATATATTAGAAGGGTTTTTTTTTTTTTTTTTTTTTTTTTTTGCTGACTCAGAATGCCTGCAGGGCAGGTTTGGCTGGCTTGAGTTCTGGGGATCGAACCACAGCATCCTGAGCCTGACTGCTTTGTTTAAGTAGGCACTTAAACACTTGAGCTAATGGGGAGGCCCCCTAGTGTGTATATATCAGACCTGTTCCAAATAGCTGCATGACTTATGTCCTCATTTCTTCAGATGACATGAGAATAAAGAACTTGATCAAAAATAGCAGCTCTCACCTCCCTCCTCCATGGTTCTTTATTCCCTTCCCCTCTTCTAATTTTCCATAGTATCAATGATATGTACATATATGTACTATATATATTTATGTATTATGGTGATCAAAATATATGGTGAATATTTACATTTTAGGATTTTATTACAGTATGTGATACATTATGATTAATCCTCTGCAATGACATATCCTCTGCAAATGACACATTGTCATTAATCCTCTGCTTCTCTCTAATTTCAGACACACTTATCCCATCATTCTTGCCACTTTCTGAAGCAGTGCTGAAGTTTTTTTTTCATGAGTATCTTAGTTGTGTTTTGAAATCTTGAATCTATTCAAAATATTAATCTTTTATGGGCATTTTGACTTTGAGGAAGACCCAGATGTCATACAATGTCAAATCTGGTGAACAAAGTGGATGAGGATGCACCTTAATGTTCTTGCAAGCCTGCAAAAACAGACCTTTCTATTGAATGGCACATAGAAGACATATCCACCATATTTTTAAAACATCATGTAAAGACACAATAGAGGACTTCCAGAAGGGCTTAAGAGAGTGGAAAGAACAATGGAATGAGATAAGTGGATTTGAAATGAGGGGAAGTATTTTGACGGGGATTAAGGGTAATGTGCCAGACCTTTTAAAATTTTTTTAATGTATTTGGTACAGGGTCTCACTATGTAGCTCAGACTCATAGTGATCCTCCTGTTTTCAACCTCCCTAGTGCTGAGATTACAGGCATGCACCACCATGCCCAGCTTTGTGCCAGACTTTTTTAATTAAAAAATTAAATATTCACTGTATATTTTGATAGTACCTCTATCTATCTATCTATCTATCTATCTATCTATCTATCTATCTATCTATCTATCTATCTATCTAAATGGTTTTGGGGATTGAACTCAGGGCTGCAAACATGCTAGGCAAGTACTCCACCACTAAACACACCATGAACCCCCCTCCCGTTTTGAGAGAGTATGTTTTACTGAGTAGATTATAAATTTCACTGGAACTAAGTGGTACATCTCTTTTATTCATTGTTGTTCCTTCAATGCATACAACAGTGCCACCTAAATTCCTCAACAGATATTTGTTGATGGCTGAACTGATGAAGCTATGTTCTATAAGTAAGGAAGAAGATGGGGAAAGGCAATTTCTATTAGGTAGATAGTCACAGTACTGAGAGGAAAAGATGCTGATAACAGTGCATATACTGAAAACAATTCAATTGGTAAGAGAAGGATAATGTTATGTTTGAGGGAGTGAGTTGAGAAGAGAAGGATACAGAGACATGATTCAGTTCAAGGTGGAAACTTTTCACAGTGTCTAGCACCATCTAAGCACAAAGTAGATCATCAGTGTAAAGAAACATCTGATTATACTAGACTTTTTGGATGGTCTTTTCAGAAGTTCTAGAAAATTGTCACATAAGAATATATTTTCTATTTGCTGGCCTAGCTTGGAGACCACTTCATTCTCCAGATTATATAGAGTCTACAATTCCAGAGAATTATTTTCATTTGTGTGGTGTTTTTATCAGTTTCTTAGGTTTAGGATTAAAAATACTATAAATTGAGTGGTTTAAGCAATGGAAATTTATTCTCTCATAGCTCGATCAGCTAAGTCTAAAATCAGGTAGCAGCACCCTTGTAGACAGATCCTTTCAATTTCTGCTTCTGTGCTTGTATGATATTATTCTTTGCGTGTTTCTGTGTCTTTATGTCATCTTCTTATAAGAATAAGAAGAGCAGACATGGATTAGGATTTAGCCTCATCCAGCAGAACTCATCTTAAACCAATTACATCTTGAAGACACTATTTCTAAATAAGGTCATACTCTGAGGGTCTGGGTAGAAACAAGATTTGGGTGGGGGGATACTACTGAACCCAGAAGAGAGGTTTACTGATTTTAGTCTGTTGTGACCTGTGACAACTTAACACGGAAGAAAGAATTGTTTTAAAGGAAAGTCAATTACCCATCTAAAGGTAAATGATATGAAGGACATTGTAATTAATTTCCTTCCTTATTAAAAAAATTATGCCACAGACTGGGGGTGTATTTCAGTGGTAGAGGGCTTGCCCTGAATGTGCAGGGCTTGAGTTTGATTTCCACGACTGGTAAAATATATACTTCCATTTATAAGTATTGAAAACATCCCAAAACATACATTTAAACCTGTTTTATTTATGAAGGGATCCCTTTCTATTCTCTCAATATTTATAGGTATCAAACAACTGTGTATAATGCATGCATACATACATACATACACGTGCACACACGTGATTCTCTACATGAACACCATGGGTAGAAACCAGCTTGCTTTAAAGTGAGTAGTGACAAATATATATTTCATTAGGACTCAAGAAAATTATAATAAAAGAAACAAAAATAGAAGCAGCAAATCCTTACTAGATAGCACTTAACAAAGGGAATTCTTGCTATAATATTTTCCCTTAAACATATCCAATTGGTTATAAACTGTTTGATTCAATGTTTCCTTAGGCTTTTTCTACTTCCACAAATATGCACTTATAGAAAATTTATTTGAAATTTCTCTGGTACTATTCTCAACCTAATTGTTCAATATTTAGAAAAGCACAGATATTTATATCCTTGACTCTCAGGTTAAAAGCTGGCCAGTAATTTGTTAGAGTTCCATGGAAAATTGATCAAGTCAGATCACTTCCCAGTATTACTAGAAAGAAGAGGAATGGAGATAGATGGAGAAGAAACTTGCTAATATCCTAAGAAACCCATAAGCAAAATATGACTGATAGATATTAAGGAATCTAGAAGAATTGATAGATGAATTATCACAAATGCAAAAGCATTTTAATTTTCTCTTTTGTGATAATCATAACACTTGTGCTTATTTATGATTTTTCTATTCTACTATAAGCCTCATGGGAAAAGGGACTAAGCCTATCTTACTTATGTCTTATCCCTAAAGCCTGGCCTGGTGACTGCCAAAGGAAACAATCAAATAGTTGTTGAGGTAAGTTAAAATGAAAAAGGTCTTAACTCTTTATGGATACGGATAAATACACTGCTAAATATTTCATAGCTCTCTATTGGAAATGTTTATTCTTTTAGATCATGTATGTGTTTGATACTTTAAGCTGATCCTAATAACTATTCTCCCATATTTAGTTGGGAACATGGCCACCCAAAGTGAAGACTATGTTTCCTACTTTCCACTGTAACTCTATGTGGCTGATGGAATATTGGTAGAAATGATACAGCAGTTTCCAGGAATATTCTTTTTTTTGTGGAATTGGAGATTGAACTCAGGCCCTTGCACTTGCCAGGGAAGCGCTTATTCTACTGAGCTATCTTCCCGGCCCCTTCCAGGAATATTCTTTATTTTTGTTTAATTTTTTTTTTATTGGTACATGTTTGCAGTACATAATGATTACATTCATCATAGGGGTTGGTGCATGTACACAATTCTTTTATACCTTATTTCTCAATATTTTTTAGAAATCTCCTTTCCCTCTCTCCGTCTTTCCCTCTTATCCTCTATCTCTTAGTCTATGAATCTTCTTTGAAAGATAGGTAGTGTGTGCCATTTGCCTCTATTTTGCTACGAAAAGCATGGTCATGATAAATGGAGCTCGTGGCACCATTTTTGACCAGAGAATAAGTTTACATTTTAGAGATGCAAGAGACTTGGTTTCTTTTTTTTTTTTTTTTTTTTTGGCAGAACCGGGAATTGAACTCAAGCCCTTGCACTTGGCAGGCAAGTGCTTATTCTACTGAGCCATCTCCCTGGCCCCCGAGACTTGGTTTCTTGAGGACTTCGTGAAGCAGAACTTTTGTATTAGCTCTGAATTTTTCACGTCTGAGTTTTCATGTGGAAAATAAATCATTTAATTTTTTTATTAAAATTTAAAGATTTACTCTATACTTGGTCACATAGTCTATGCATTTGGTAATAGTGGTCTCTTGTCTATAAGCCCCAGAAATAGTTCTCCTGGCTAGCATCTGCCTCTTTAGGAGTCCTTCTTTTTTGTACCAGGAATCAAGTTCAGGACTTGCACTTGCCAGGCAGGCACTGTGCCCCTGAGTTATATCCCCAGGCTCCCTTTTATGATTCTTGAGTCTCTTTTCTTAAAACTCTCCCTGTTTGTTCAAGAGTATAGTTTTCTTGTTCACTATTTTGTTTCCAGGCCAGCTCTTTCCTGTTCTTAGCCTTGATTGCCTTCTATTGAAAGTTCACATTCTGGGGGCCAGTGCGATGGCTCAGTAGAATAAGCGCCTGCCTGGCAAGCACAAGGGCCTGAGTTCAATCCCCGGTCTGCCAAAGGAAAAAAAAAAAAAGAAAAGAAAAGTTCACAAAATGCTCTCATTACAACAGAAGGAATATTTGACATAATGGATGTGTTAATAAACTGATTTGATTATTCATATATATAGTCATTCATTTGTATTTTTTCTATTAACAATAAAAATAATTATTTAACATTTTTTTGTCTAAGCCACACTTATTTGGGATCTATGTTATTTGCCACCAAATTGAATTCTAACTGAGAGATAGAAATAAGATTTTAGAGTGTTACAGCTGGAAGATGGCTCAGCTGGAGGTTATATAGTTCACAGCTCTCATTTGACAGCTGATGACCAGAGAAGTCATGTACCAAGGACACAAAAATAGAATGGGGGTGAAGCCAAGTCTAAATTCTAGTTTACTCCAGACCTCTCTTTCCTATTCCATGTTGCCTATTTAATGATAAACATCTGTCAAAGCAATTTGTAACTTGACTCCTATTTTTCCATTGACTTGTTTACCATATTTCATGAGTATGACGCAAGTAATCTTTTATTCTTTTAGTTAGCTAACTTGAATATAACAGGAGGTGTTTCTTCCATGTCTGTTGATGCCTTAACTTCATGCTTGAAAATAGCAGATTTGTTGTTTATGAGGACATCTAATTGGGCTAATATAGCTGTATTATAAGATAATTCTTCACTAATTGGAATACCCATATATAATATGATCTACCCTAATTTAAATATTTTAGGCATAAGTATAGCTTATTACAAACAAAAATACTTCCTTCTTTTAGCCAAAGTCTGTATGCCAAGTTTAATAATCACCTTTTTGTAGCTTCTATAATAAAGGCTGGACAAGGAGGTCATGAAAGTTGACAACTTCTAGAAGTTACTACTTTACAAAGAAGCCCAGAAAAGGGGTTAAGAGAAATCATTAACTATGAAATACCTGTACATTAACACTGATCAAGGTCCAAGGAAGGGACTTTTCTTATGAATTCTGGTACTCAGTCTAAAACAATTTATGCTTTATGTCTTACTGGTATAAATCATCTTTGCCTCATCAAAGGTCACATAGGTTATGATGATGTTTTTCTAACCAAAACACGAGTTGTGCCTCCCACTACCATATATTGAATGATAATATAAAATTAGAAAAAAAAACAATATGTATTGTGAATAGATGAACTATGGAATCTATCTGTTTGGGATGACAAGCTTGTTAGTTTTGATTCTAATAATTTAGAGTTTGTGAGAATTTTACCTGGATATATCTTGTACAATCCTTAAGAAATTTTAAGTAATAGTGTATTGCAAAAACATCAAAGAAAGTATATATCCAATTTGCGATAGGAAAAGGTTTAAGGACATAAGCTGCACTAAGGCAATAGTTCATAAACATTTTGAGGTCAAGGGTGCATTAAAATTTGATGGGATGTGTATATCTGTTCAAAATCCCCCCAAAATACCCACTTTCCAAGAAAATACCTATTTACAAAACACACTGGGATTATACCTTGCTTCCTTTCCGGGACTTCCCCTTTATTCACTTGGTTATTATGTGAGCCTCAGCATTAGTTCAACATGAGCTCACACCTGGACAGAACTGATTGGTTGGCCCAGTTGACTCATGTAGAGCCAATCAGAGCCTGAATCTCAGGATTTTTAGAACCAGAAAGGAGAAAGAGGAAGAGTTTCTCTTCAGAAGCTTTAAAAAAAATAGAGTTCAGAATCTATTGTTAGTGCAGGGGATTAAAAATGTCTTTTCCTTACCCATTGCTAGGTTCATACCTGTGGCTGTTATAACAAAATACAGATTTAATAAAGATCATATGAAGTGTTTTAAGTTTTATGTGAAGTGAAAATCCTAAAATTTATATATATGTATATAAGTTTATATATAGTACATATTATATACTTATATATAACTATATCATATAGGTATCTATCTTATTTTAGTCATTTTAAAGCCTCAGGCAATTGCATATTTAATCCTAGATTTTTTTTTTTTAGTACTGGTAATCAAACTCAGGACTTTGCATGTGCCAAGCAGGCACTGTGCCTCTGAGGTACATCCCCGGCCCTTTTAATTCTGGATTTTGTGAGAAATCTTAACTTCTTTTTTTCTGCTTGGACAAATTTGATTTAAGTTTTTTTCACTTGCAACAGAAAGAGTACTACCTAAATTGTACAACTATTTGTGAAATTGTGTTTGCCATATCAGAGAATTCACTAGGGGCTAAGAACTCCTCTGTGTATTAATATAATTACTCGTGATCAAATGGATTTTGCTAATTAGACGTGGATTATCTATTAAGTGAAGCAAGTTTAATATGTCTTATGCTTAAATCTGTATCAGGGTGGATTATTATATACCTGGGTTAAACAAACTGTTTCATTAGCAGTGCCCTACAATTCAGACTTTTCCATAATTCAGATTTTGCTATCCATATTTGCCAAGATTTTTGAAAACTTGTAAGTGCTTTTAGCATTAGTGTGTGTACTCACGTTGGCAGCACATATACTACAGAAAAATTAACATATTGATTTTCTTTTTAAATATAAAATAATAGAGAAACCAAACAGTGGTGTATCAGTTTATTTCCTCCTGCTCTGGGAAGCAATTGGGTCGCAATAAACCATAAAATAAAATTTATGTGTCCAGTTTGTGAAGCAGAAGGAAATTTTTATTAATTTTTAGTAGGGTGTAGGTTTTTCTAGTGACTTAAGCCAGAGTCTTTTCTCCAAGGTACAACCCTCCTGATATACCTAGAAACCACTTTATTGATCCGCTGGTGAAAATGAAATTACACAGAGGAGAGGTGATGCTAAGTAATATGGTATCTAAGCTCTGATAGATCCTAATAAGCTATTTCTCTCAAAGACAAATTCTTTCTCATTTAACTGACAATTTTTCTTGACAGCTGTTCAGCCAGATGGGTCCTGGATATCTTCTTATATTTTATTAATTTTTATCAGACATATTGCCTTCCTTCTGACTTTTGCTTGAAGCATCATGCACCTACTTCCTGGCTTCTGCCTCTACCTCCCAGGCTTGTAGCCCTTTATTACTCTTCAGGTCCAGCAAAATTGAACAGGAGGAGGTCCACAGAAAGCTAACTACTGAGAACAATTCCACTCCATAGAATAATAAATTTAATAAAACTAGGAGAAAAAGATAGAACAATAATTTAAGCAAACAGCAGGCTCTCAGCCTGAGAACAAGCTTGTAACCTAACATTAAAAAGCAAGATTGAGCTCTTGGAAAATAGTGTAATTCTGTCCAATCAAAGCTGTACCCATTTCATTTACATAAGCCCTCCCTTTTTATAAATAGGTGGTTATGGTGGTTTCTATGCTGAGAGATGTTATCATTTATTATATTTGTAACAAAATAGGGTCTACACACTGTATTTTATCAAATTCTTTCAAAATCTGGAGGCTCCCCATATTTTCTGCTTTGAATATTCATGCTTCCTTTCTTACTGCCCTCTTGCTCTAGATGCTATGGTCTCTCCGAAAGAGAGTGATGTATAGGCTTTAGAAATGCACATGGGTTGTGACATTTGTAGCCAGAGTTTGACATTTAGATGGGTTCATATTCAAAACATGTCTTTCAAAATTAGCATCGAAGCCAAGAAAATACAGAGAACAGTGGCTGTACAAACACTTCAGGGTTTTACTTCAGGCATTAGGTAGGAATTGGCTTTTGATGTTTGAAATCACAAATACCTACAGCAAAGTTCTTGTGAATAATCCATTTTAGAAGTGGATCTTTCAGTCTCCAGTCAAGTTTGCAGATGATTGCAGTTCTGGGTGACATCTTTTAAAAAATTTAGTACATGTGTGCAGTTCATGCAGTATACATTCTTTTGCAGAGTGATTACATATACATACTACATCTTATTTCATTTTTGATCGCCTTCCCTCCTTCCTCGTCCAATTTTCTTATCCCATTTTTTATTCTTGTTGATGTTATCAAACTTAGCCCATACTATGGCATATGATGTTTATAATAATTGAGGTTCTTAGGTTTCTGTATATAGGATATATTATTCTAATTATTTTTCCTTCTCTTCCTCCTCACCACTCAAGCTTTTTACTTTGGACCACTTCCTTACTTTAAGATCCATCTCCTTATCCTCCTATATCTATCTTTATTATTCTCTTTGTTTGTAATTTGGCTCACTCAAATGGGAGATACCATATGGTATTTAAGCTTTTGTGTGTCTGTTTTATTTCACTCAACATTATATTTTCCAGGTGCATCCATTTGCCAAATGTCTCAAATATGTCCTTCTTTATAGCAGATTAGTATTCCATTATAGGTAGATATCACATTTTCTTTATCCAATCATCTGTCGATGGGTATGCAGGCTGTTTTCAGGATTTAGGTATTATGAGTTGTGTATCTTTAAACTTTGGTATGTAAGTAGGGCTGTTGTATGATATCTTAAGCTCTTTGGGGAAGCTACCTAGCAGGGGGATAGCTGGTTGTATGGAATTTCTAATTTTAGTTCTTTGAGACATCTCCATGCTGATTCCATAGTGGTTATACTAATTTACATTATCATCAACAATGCAGGAGGGTTCCTTTTTCACCACAGCCACATTATGAAACCACCTTTTTCATAATGATGGTCATTATGAAATCAATTCTTTGATTTCAATTGATTTCATAATGACCACCATTTTTTTCTGGAGTAAGATGCAATTTTATTTATTTATTTTATTATTATTTTTTTTTGGCAGAACTGGGAATTGAACTCAGGCCCTTGCGCTTGCCAGGGAAGCGCTTATTCTACTGAACCATCTCCCCAGCCCCAAAATTTTATTTATTTATTTATTTTATTATTATTTTTGTTAAGATGCAATTTTAGCATTGTTTTAATTTTCATTTCTCTGGTGCCCAGAGATGTGGAGCATTTTTTCATATATTTGTTGCCCATGTGAAGTGTTTATTTTTTTGAGTTCTTGCAAATTTTATTTATTTATTTATTTTTTATGTATTTAGTACGTGGTCCACAGGGTCTCACTACATGCATCAGACTTGTAGTGATCCTCCTGTTTACAGCTTCCCAAGCATTGCGATTACAGCTGTGCGCCACCAGGCTCAATCTCAACCACTGTCTCAGCATGCGCCTGGGGCGGGGCCGGCACAGCAGGCCCTGGGATCGTATATTTTAGAAGTAGTCTTCTGAGGAGTAGCTGGAAATGTTTCTTTTTTTAACCATTCTATATATTCTTTCTTTAATGATTGACACTTTTGCTCTGCAGAACATTTTTAGTCTGATATAATCCCATTTGTTGACACTTGCTGCTGTTTCTTGTGCAGTTGAAGTTCTGTTTAGAAAATGATTTCCTACCATTTATATCTTCAAGTGTTTTACTTATTTTATCTTCTAGTAGGTTTAAGGTTTCTGTTTAAATGTATAGATCTTTGATCCATTTTTATTTTACTTTAGTATATGGTGAAAGATCAAGGTCCAGATTCAATTTTTTCTGCACAAAGATAACCAGTTTTTTCAGCACCATTTATTCAATGGCTTATCTTTCCTCCAACTTATGTTTTTGTCCCCTTTGTTGAAGATCAAATGCCTGAATGTGTCTGGGGGGGAAGTTTCTGTAGCCTAGTTCTGTTCCACGGATTTATATATCTATTTTTGTTCCAGTATCATGCCAGTTTTATCACTATTGCTTTATAGTATAGCTTGAACTTAGATATTGCTATACCTCTTGATTTGCTCTTGTCAAATTTTCTTTTGCTATTCTGGGTCTCTTCTGGTTCCATAAGAATTTTAGGGTTGTTTTCTCTAGATCCCTAAAGTATCTTGTTGATATTTTGATTGTGACTGCATAGAATCTGTACAACAGACAATATTGATTCTGCGTATTATGAGCAGGGGATATTTTTCCATTTTCTGATGTCCTCCTTAACTTCCTTTTTTAGAGCCCTGTACTGGTTGATATATTGATAATGATCTCAAGAGAGACAAAGAGGCAGAACTTTCTGACTAAATTACTGAAAATTTCCTGATTCATGGAGATTGTGAAATAATTTTTATGGCTGTTTTAAGTTGCTAATTTATGAGGTAACATGTTATGCAAATATGCAAATAGATAACTAATAAAGACTATAAGGCAAAAAAGGTTTCTTCTCTGACTACATCTGCTACCGCTATTGCCTTGTCCATTACTTTTAGCCATGCTGATGATCTTAATATTGAAAAGCAACCCACCCGCCTACCAACCAACCAACCAATCAACCGACTAACCAACATACCATCCAGCCAAATAACTAAACATGAAATACATAACAGAAAGATAACAAGAAAGGTTCAGAACTTTTATGAAAATGCTATACATTTATATTGATCGTCATAGATCTGAACAAATGAAAAGACTCCAAATCTTGGAGAAGAAGACAAATTTAATAAACTTGATTCTCTCAAATTAGTTTATTTATTCAATTAGTTTTAGTTATAACTCCAATAGGGTATGTTTGGGTACATATCTTAAAAATAGAGTAAAATTCTTTTGGAGAGTTGATGCTGTAATGTTTGGGAAGAGTCTGTCTATATATCTATCTACCTAACTTGCCTTCTCTCTCTCTCTCTCTCTCTCTCTCTCTCTCTCTTTCTATATCTCTCTCAACTATATTTATCCTTGCAGGTCCTTCTCAAAATTTCCTTCCTCCATGAGACAATCTCTAACTAAATAGTCAATCCATTTTTGTTCT
>NW_004524586.1:28521610-28533396 GCF_000260255.1 Octodon degus | reverse complement strand
TTTTTTTAACTCAGGCCCTTGTGCTTGCCAGGCAAGCACTTATTCTACTGAGCTGTCTCCCCAGTCCCCTGGACTGACAGTTTAGTGGAACAAACAGAGAGCTCAGGAGAAGATTCAAACACATAAATATTAACAATAAGGCTGGGTGTGTAACTCAGTGGTAGAGCACTTACATAGCATTCATGAACCTTGGGTTTCATCCCCAGCACCACACCCCACAGGAATTTAAATACAAGACAAATAATTATGAGAGAAATAGGGAGTTACGGCAAAGAATGGAGAATTATTGTACAGAACAGGTAACTGGATGAGAAAGAAGGAAATATGTGAGAGTAAGAATGTTTTAGAAAAGAAAAATGTGACAGAGAATTGTGAGACAGAGGTAATTGTGAAAGATAACAGAATGTTATGAGAGATAATAAATTGTGAGAGAAAACAAAAAAATCATGGAAGTAGAGAATTTTGTAAGAGATGAGGAACTGTGAGAAAAACAATTGAGGAGAAAAAGATTTGTGAAAGAATGCAATATTGTGGAGAAGAGAGAGCTGTGGAAGAAAATGGAGAATTTTGGTAACAGAAAATTTCATGCAAGATGAAATTGTGTGAAAGATGAGTACTTAAGGGAGAGAAAGAGAGCAAAGAATTGAAGGAGTTGTGGGAGAGATTATGGAAGAGACATGGTATTGTGGAAAAAAAGCGACTGTGAGAGAGTTCATTGTGGGTGAGCCTGGAAAAGTGTGGGAGAGATCACAACTTTGGCAGAGAATGGGAAATTATGCGCAAGACAAGGAACTGTGAAAAAGACATAGTACAATGGGGAAAAATGGAGACTTGTTTGAGAGGGGTAGTGAATTGAGGGAGAGAATGTATGAACTGTAAAAGAAAGAAGTGTGGAAAGAAAGATGGATTATTAAATACACCAAGTTGGTTTCAAGTGGCCTGTGCAACTAGAATAAAATAAAATCAGACCTGTCTATTATAGACAAAAATAAAGAAATGTAAAATGAGTTAAATTCTTACATAAAAAAGAATAAGATGGTCTCTTAAAATATCTAGGAAACTACATGTATAAACTAAGGTGGAATAGAACTTTCTCCCACTTTTTTCGGCTTTGCAGTGCTGGGAACTGAATTCAGGACCTTGCACATGCTAGGCTAGTCTCTACTACTGAGATTCTTTCTCAGCCCATATATTAGATTGCTTTTCATCAGAACTGGGCTGAGGTATATAATATTTTATAAAAATGGGAAAATGTATGCAAAGTTAAAGACAATATATTTGGAAAACACTAGCAGTACAAGACAAGCACAATATCTTTAATAAAAAATGTTTTAACTCAATATAAAAATGGGCAGAAGATTTTAAAAGGCAATTATTTTTAAAAAATCCCTCGAATTGGCCATCCAGATAGCTCAGCGTATTAAAGCACCTCCTCAGGCAGACACAGGGGCCGTGGTTTGATCCCAGGCCTGTTGTGCTGACCCCGCCCTTGGGCATACTGAGATGGCCAATGAGACTGGGTGTGGTTGTGCGATCCTGCAGTCCCAGTGCTTGGGTAGGCTAAAAAACAGGAAGGATCACTATGAGTCAGATCTGTGTAGTGAGACCCTGTAGACCCTGTACTAAATACATAAAGATCTCTCTGGAAAGTAATTTACTAGCCTGGGTTTTCGAAAGAACGCTTTTTACTGGATAAAAACAAACAACAACAAAAAACAGGACAAAATTTTAAAAATCCAGATCAGCTTACATTTTGTATTTTTCAACAATGTTCTTTGTAGAATCAGTAATTGGAAGATAAATATAAAAATATTGCAGTCATTTCAAAATCTATTATATATTTGCAATTTTTCTGCAAATAGAAATAATGGACCAAAAAGCAAATCAAGATGGTCAACAACACAGATAAAGATACCTTTAGCAAAAATAAAAATAACAAAATGATATAAGGAAACAGATAAAAATTTAAAAGCACCTACAATAATTATTGTTGGTTGGAAGCAGGGAAAAGGGCACTCTCATTCATTGCTTGAGGAAATCTGACCTACTACAGCTTTTTGCAAGATAATCTGGCAACATCTATTAAAACTAAAAATACCCATGTCACTTGACCCAGTCATCCCTTTTCATGGTATCTAGCTCTTAGAAATTAAGAACAACAATTATGAACACACACACACACGCGCGAGCACACGCGCGCGCACACACACAAGCACACACACTTTGTACCAGTAGAATATGCTTGTCAGGCTAAACATCCATTAATAGGAAATGGTTGAATAAATTATGATATTTTCACCCATTGGAATATTGTTCATTCAGCTAATAAATGAACAAGAGGTATACTAGTGTACTTGAATACATCCAGATGGCATTTTTGCATGAGAAAAACAAGTTGAAGAGAGCAGGTGTAATATCTTTCTAAATGAATGACCAAAATAACCTCTTTTATTGTATGCATACGTATGTGTAAACAAAATTACATGAGCTTGGAGACAATGTGTATGCATGACTAAATTGTAAGCATGGTTTATTTGGAAGAGGGTATATTTGGGGGAAGAGACATAGGGAGGGAGAAGCTAAGTTGAACAGGAAAAGAAAAAAAGACTGTACCAAAAACTGAATATATATAATATTTATACATTTTAGCAAAACTGTATTTGTGGATAAAAATGTAAAAAGGAAAAAAATTAAATGTGAATACCAGATTTTTTTTAAAAAGGAAGCTGTCCTAGCTTAGGGCATAATTTAAAAACATTTTTATAAGGCAAATTCTTGCCATGGAATTCTTTTCATTTTTCTTCTTGCCCTTTTCTGTTTTATTACAAGTCAAAAACCAGAAAAATTGGTAATGCAGAAGTTCTGATTGAGTTGTGGTGATCATAAATCTCCCGTAATGAAAGAGAATTACATTTGCCAATGTGTTCAGAAATTTTCCATAGAGATGCTCTTTAGCAGAGAACAATAAATTTATATTTTCATTCTAGTTTTTAATGTACAGTACCTATGTTTGTAATAGCATAAAGGTCTTTAATCAGCCAAATTATTTAACAGCCTATTTATTCTATGTCAATTAGGGTATTGCTGGAAACAGATGGCACATTCAGATTTGGTAGCTGGGGATGGCTTGATAGGACTATTTACAAAAGCGTTCAACCTTTTAGAGCTTCCAATGAAACACACAGCCTACGGTGGCAGGTGTGCTGTGTGCTGTAGTTTTGCTGCCACTAAGCTGGGAAAGCAGAGTGCTCTATCATGAAATAGGAATACTGGGGAGCTATTTCCAGCTGTAGGCCTGGAGGGACAAAGGGAAGGAGTACTTCCGGGGCCTTGCTTCTTGAAGTAGCTGTGACCTTCTAAAGAGGGATGGAGCCAGCCTGTAGCAATTCTGTGGAGACAGAACCAAGGAATACATCTCCCAACTTCATGTTTGGCTCTCTGAGTTCCTGCTGGCGTCACTTGTTCTTGCGACCCAGCTGGAAGCCAGAAGACAAGGGAGCCCATTGATACAGTCCCGACAGATAAGCAGGTGCACAGTACTGAGGAAAGAGGGGCAGAGAATGGCTCTGAAGAGACAACGATCTTTGTCATTCTCCTGCAACCAATTTTTCAGAGAATCTTATGGTTGATGAAGACGAATGGAATTTGGAGTTATAGTGATATGAAACCATGTGGCACTAATTATATCATATGACTTAGTTAAATTAGCTGTCGCCCAGGACACAGAAAAGGGGATTCTAATTTGAAAGTCCAGGACAAGTAAACTGGTAGGGCTTGAGAAAGAAAATAGGGAAATAAAAGTGTAAATTTTTTCAAGGAGGAAGGAAAAGCTTAGAGTATAAGGATGAAGTTCAAAAGATAAACCTAACAATTTTGCCTGAGGTTGGTATGTTCACATATATGTACTTTACATGTAGATCAAAGACCATTTGTCTGGGAGTTAAAATGCTTGGGCTTAGACACCTGCTACTATTTATTTATTTAGTATATGTTTGTGATACATAATAAATAATTCATCATAGGGAATTGGTACCTAGTTGCATATTGATACTTTTTACTTTCCTTACCTTCTCTTTCCCCTTTCCCTATTTCCAGATCCCTTTCCTGTCGCCCTGAGGTCTACCTCTGTTTCTCATAATCTTTTATTTTCTCCCTAAAATATTTATATTTTATGTTTCTCATACAAGAGAAACTATGTGATTTTCAACCTTCTGGGTCTCTTTTATTTCATTTCTCCTGCTACTATTTAGTTCTATGACTTTAGTAAATCATCTTTCTGGGCTTGTTTCATTTTTTGTAATAGAAAGGTAAGAGTAATTATTTTCAAGTTTCCATTTAGTTCTATATTGCATAATGCTGTTATCTCAACCAATCAGAAATTCTAAGGATGACTTAATTAAAACCTGAAAGGTGAGTTGGAAAAACATTTTAGAAAAATCAGAATAAGTGTCTAATTAAAATTATTATTCCAAACATCTTCTAATTTTCCTCTTAGGCTATCTCACCATAGAATTCAGCAGGCCATTAGAGACAATAAATTCTCCTGTTTCATGAATCCTTAATGTATATCTTTAGGGAGCCTATCATCAGGCAATGACAATGAAATACTTTAGGAAAATCTAGTAAAATTGGGGAATAATCTGGTTTTAGTATATTACAATATTGTTGAAAGTAATTGACTACTTCATCTCTTAGTATATTACAGTATTTCTGAAAGTAATTGACTACTTTATCTCTCTCAGAGTATCACATACAAATCTCAGAAGAATAAAACTTGGTAACATTGTAAAAGAAATGGAATGAATTCCTCTTCTCTTTTTGTTCCTCATTGTCTCATGCATTCATTGTTTTTTCTCATGACTAGAGAAATAAAACAATGACAAATACTGGGATATTTTGGTGACAGAAATTACTACCAAGAGTGTCTTTTGTTTTTAGAAAAACATTGATTTATGCCTACTTGGTTAACTTATATCAACAGAATAAAAACCACATCTCAAATCTGTGAGTTTTCATATATTATCTTTTAAATAACTCATGTGAATTCTGAAAAAGCACTTTAGATTATTCTGCTTTTATAACCATTCCACCCAAACACAGGAACCTCAAAGTATCAAGAAACCAGAGCAACCCAGTGTCTAACACTGAATGCTAGTGCCGCTAGGAATACACACAAATAATTGAGGAATCACCTTCATTATATCTCTGGAAGTAGCCTCACACCCTCCCACATGATTTACCTTTTATTTGAAAGTTATGTATATGAAAAAGTGCCAATGGATTTTCGCACTGTTAGAAATTATTCTTTTTCTCTAGCTGTTATTTAAAAATGAGAACTGTAGAAGAATCTCCCAAGACTACTTATTGTTGCTTAGTAAAACACATTTAGTGATCCAGAAGTCCCTTGATTTCAGCTCAAACAGCACAATGTAGCAAGCATGCATGCTTGTGTCATCCTTCACTCTGCTTATGCTTTATTATTTAATAATGCAGCCTTACACTTACGTGTAATGCAAGCAGGCCACCTAAGGGAAGATTACAGTATCATGCCAAAGAGCTGACACATTCACTTGCTGCTCCTTCTGCAAATGCTGCTTTGTGATTTATGAACTTAATTTTTGTTTTGACTCCCTTTCATTATTTTTGTAAAAAAAGTTTATAGGAAATAAGGGAATACATACATAAATGAAATAATAAACAACTTGTTCTTAGAAAAGTTGGAATAGTAGTAGATCTGTTACTATTAATTAAACCAATAGCTTTATAACTCAGAATGATTCCTTACTGGAAAGCTCAGCAATATTTAGCTCTACCAATTTACTTCTACCTCTTGAAGATTTCCTTCCACTAGTTAAGCATCATGGTTTGAAAAAAATGTTGTAAAATAACATTAGCATAGGCTAGAGGTGTAGTTCAGCTGTACAGTGTGTCTTTTTTTTAGAAGTTTTTTTTTTTTTGGCTGGCTCAGGCTGCCTTAAGGGCAGGTCTGGTAATGCATGAGGAGCTGAGGATCAAACCGCGGTCCCCTGCACCTGACTGGGTTTGTACCAGCAGGCGCTTAAACAACTGAGCTAACCAGCAAGCACCCTGTACAGTATGTCTTTAGCATAAATGAGGCCATGGGTTCTATTCCCAGAGTCAAAATGCAATACAATAAAATAAAACAACAGTAGTGGTTTGATAAGAAAGATACATTTAACTATATACACTGAAATGCTGGAGTATTCTTGATTAAATTTTGTTTATTGTTTTGCTCATATTTCTATGTACGAGTGTAGAGTAATAATCAAGGCATTGTTCAGGAAATGAACATGATTATTGATTTGCAATTTTATTTATGGAGAAGCCACAAGCAAGATGCACTTATGTCTAGGTTTATTTTGGTCTCGATTAGGAAGTAACCTCATGAAATTAATGCTGTCATAAATAGATTATTTGCCTTATTTGTTCACTGAAATGCTGGGTTCTTTGTGGACCTATACCTGAATGGAATGATAAAGCCATTTTCTCGATATTTTCTCTAAGTGCAAAGATTTGGTACCAATTTTAAAATGAAGTTTCCCTCTGCAAGAACTGAGCCTCTGACCTCTGTGCTTCTGTTTTTTTTTACTTTCAATTTTTTATTAGCACATATTTATAATATATAATGATTACATTCCTCATGGGAGTTGGTACATGTGCATAGCACATTTTTAATTCTTTGTTTCATCCCTTCCCCTGCCCTCCTACCCCCTTCTCCATCTCTCAGTTACCTTCACTTTTATAAAATATCTATCTCCCTTTTTCCTATTATCCATATTTTATATTGTTCTTTATTTATATTCTGGGTTTCTCAGATAAGAGAAACCATGAAATATTTAAGCCTGTGTGGCTGATTTACTTCACTTAACATTGTGGTCTTAAAGTACATCTGCTTTCCTACAAATGACTGAAGTTTATCTTTCTTTAGGACAGAGTGGTACTTCATTGTATATAAATATCATATGTTCTGTGCCTATTGTGTATTGATGGACATGTAGGTTGGTTTTCAAGATTTGGCTACAATGGATTGTGGTGCTATAAATATAGTAACACATATATATCTCTGCTATTATGTCTTTAACGTTGTTGCGAACATACCTAGAAGGAAAATAGCTGGATTGAATGGAATTTCTATTTTTATGTTTGGTTTTTTTAAGGTACCTCCATTAATTTTATATAATGGTTGTAGTAGGTTGCATTCTCACCAACATTGTGTAAGTGTTCCTTTTCCCCCACAGTCTTTTTAGCATCTTTTATTATTTTATTTTTCTCTTTTTAAAATATTTATCATGAATAAAACTTGTTGACAGAATGAGGAAGCTGGCTCCCCACATGGCAAAGATTAAACATAGAGCCATATCTCTCACCATGCATTAAACCAAAATTGAAATAGGTCAAAGATCTAAATATTAAAACAGAAACATTTAGTCTGCTATAAGACAGAATAGGTAGAACTCTTGAGGACATAGGCATAGGCAAAGACTAAGAACGCAATGCTAATCGCACAGGAACTATTACAAAGAATCAACAACGGGCACCACATCAAATGATTGTTTACTTTTTCTTATATATTTTTTTCATATGTATTTTATGCAGTTTATTATTTTTTAAATTTTATTCATTTTAATGAGAAAAAAGATAAAATAGCAATGAAACAGTTTTGAAACAGGTTAGTAAGACAGTTATAATAATTAATACATTGCATATTGTTGTCTTTCTAGTAGTTATTCAGAAGACAAGATGTAGACATGATATCTTGTCTAAACACTATTAGTATAAACCTTTCTTCTCACTGAACGAAGAAAAAGTAGCTGTATATCTATCCTATCTTGTATACACACATGTATGTATATATATTTTTCACTACAAAATGGTCTTTTATTTATATCCCTCTTTTTGGTTTGTTTTGTCAGAGATGGGTGTTTCATTGCTGTTAAAGAACCTTTAAAGACATCATATCAAATTAAAGAGCTTTTGCACAACAAAAGAAACCACCAACAGAGTAAAGAGATAACTCACAGAATGGGAAATGACTTGTTCCAGCTACTACTCAGACAATGGACTAATATTTAGAATACAAAAGGAACTCAAAAAGTTCAGATTCCCCCAGTTTAAGATCCAATCCCCAAATGGGCATCAGAAAGAATACACACTTCTTAGATGAAGAAGCACAAGGAGCAAACAAATATATGAAAAAATGTTCAACATCATTGGTCTTTCAAGAAATGCAAATTAAAACAACACTGAGAATCCATCACACTCCAGAAAGAGTGGCTATTATTAAGAAATTATTTTTTAAAAACCAAAAAACCTAAGGAGCCGGCCAGATAGCTCAGCTGACTAAAGCACCTGCTTAGGCAGAGCCCAGCTGCTATGGTTCTTGCCGTGCTGGCCCCACCCCCGGGGCGCACCGAGACACAGATTGAGACTGGGCACGGTGGTTAGTGCCTGTAATCTCAGCGCTTGCGAGGCTGAAAATAAGAGAATCACTACGAGTCAGATCTACATAGTGAGACCCTGTAGACCTTGTACTAAATACATAGAAAACAAGAAAGAAATCAACCAATAACAAATGCTGGAAAGGCTGTTGGGAAAAAGGAACCCTTTTCCATTGTTGGTGTGGATATAAAATGGTATGACCACTGTGGTATTTAGTGTGGAGTTTCCTTGAAAAAGTATTCAAGTGAGTTTCATTTGACCCAGATATTCTCCTTTTAGGCATTTTCCTGAGTGAGTTAAAAGCATCATACTATGGTGATCTATGCATACTCATGCTCATAGCAGCACAATTGATATAGCTAAATCTTGGAAACCCATCCATATGCCCAGCAACAGATGAACGGATAAAGAAAATGTGGTATTTATACACAATGGAATATTACTGTGCCATAAAGACAGACACACTTGAGACATTTTGATGTGAATGGAAACATCTCAAAACCA
Organism: Octodon degus; assembly: GCF_000260255.1. NCBI lineage: Eukaryota > Metazoa > Chordata > Mammalia > Rodentia > Octodontidae > Octodon > Octodon degus. Next base: position 28,524,432 of record NW_004524586.1, on the reverse strand, counting down.
TAGTTTTAAGTGAAACAATTCAGACATACAAGTTTAAATATTATATAGTTTCTGGAGGCAGCCAGGTAAAACAAATTATCAAGATCCTAATGTAAAACTTTAAAAAGGGCTTTAATTGATTCTGTGCTTCTGTTGTTATCATTAGAAAAGCAGAACATATATAATTTGAGGGAATGTTAGCAACCTATTTATTATTTTTAATCTTTAAAATATTGTATTTTTTTTTTGGCTTTTGAGATTGGGTCATGCTATGAAGTTCAGGCTGTCTTTTAGTTCACTTTGTAGCCCAGGTTGGTCTCTAAATTGCAACGATCCTCCTGCCTCAGCCTCCCAAGTGCTGGGATTACAGATGTGCATCACTATGCTCAGCAAAATATTGTGCTTTTTTTTTCTTTTTGTATTTTAGGGAAGGGTCTATAGGGTGTTCAGGGTCTCACTACTAGATCGGACTTGTAGTGACCCACCTGTTTACAGCCTCCCAAGAGCAGGGATTACAGGTGCGCACCACCACTTCCAGTCTGAATTGCCATCTCAGCACGCCCTGGGGGCAGGGCCAGCATGGCAGGCCAGGGGATCGAACCCCTGGCCTCTGAGCCTGCTTGCAGGTGCTTTAATCCACTGTGCTATTTGGCCAACCCAAAATATTGTATTTTTATGATACTTTAATAGTGATTTTTCTGTTGCAACTTGATTCACAATAAGATTCATGAAAAATGGTTCAAATTATCTGATATTTAAATAAAGGCTGGTAAGACATTTATAATAAGTAGGGTACATATGACAAAAGAAGGATTAAAATTGTTCTACTGTGACCACTTTGATTTATTTAGGAGATTTACTCAAGGTCACAGAGATGCTGCATTTAGGTGTTAATGGAACAAATACTGATTTGAAATTCTAAAGGATATCATAGCCTCTCTGCAGTAAATCTAGCTTTGTATACCTCTTTCCTATCTCATTCTCACTTTTGGGGTTTAGAGAAAATAAATAAAATTCCTAATACCACTACTGTCGTCATTTCTACTTATTGCCATATAGTCTTGTTCATATACATTTATATTTATGCAGCAGTAATGATAGTATATAGACAGGCATGTACCATCATGCCCAAATAACCACATGAACCCAAAGCCTCATGCATGCTAGTCAAGTTATACCATTATGCTATATCCCTAGCCTCATATTACATAATGCTTAAATCAGGGTAAACATGCCTATCTCCTCAAACATTTATTATGTCTTTTTGGTGAAAACATTCAACATCAATTCTCCTAGCCTTTTGAGTTATACAGTACACTGTAATTATGTATGGCCTCTTTATTGTGCAATAGCACAGCACAACTTCTTGCTCCTATCCATGCTAGCTTAGTACCCATTGAGGTATAATTTTGGGAGGTTCTGAGGATCAAATCCAGGACCTCATGCATACTAGGCAAGTGTTCTACAACTATACAACCTCAATCCTGGGGTAAAATTTTAATGTTTTATTTTACTTTTAAATAAACAAATAACACACACATATACATATAAATGGTTAAATTGAGTAACATATATTAATTCATATTCATATTTTTGTGACAAGGCTATTTAAAGACCTACTTTCTTAGTATTTTTCAAGAATACCATATATTGTTATCTTTTCACACGTTATGCAACAGTTTCTTTTCTTTTTTTATATTTTAGGGAAGGGTCTACAGGATGTTCAGGGCCTCACTACTAGATCGGACTTGTAGTGATCCACTTGTTTACAGCCTCCCAAGGGCTGGAATTATAAGTGCGTGTCACCATGTCCAGTGTCAATTGGTGTCTCAGTGTGTTCTGGGAGTGGGGCCAGCATGGCAGGCCTGGATATTGAACCCCTGACTCCTGTACTTGCTTGCAGGCCCTTTAATCCACTGAGCTATTTGACTGGCCCAGTAGTCTCTTGAATTTATCCCTTTTATTTAGCTGTAATTTTCATTCTGCTTTTTATTGTTAAATCTCTTCTGAAAAGAGATCTGTAATTTCTATAAGTAGATTGAAAAACAGAGCTAAAAAAGGTATGTTATGGTAGCTGGTTAGAGGGAGGGAAGAAGGGAAGGAGAGAGAGAGAAAGAGAGAACACATGTTGATTATGTTGTAAATTTTACACTTTTCAAAAGTGATATAACATTTACCCTAGATTTTCTTAACCAGAGATTTGAACCTAACCATCTTGGCCTCAGGAAAAGTATGGAATGTAATTAAAGTCAAATTTGTGAATGAAAGTAGAGCAGTGTTTTGTTCTTGCCAGATTGCTAATTGAATACCATAGAAGACTTTCATCTTTAATTTTAGCCATGTAAAGAATGTGCAATAGCTGGTAGCAAAACATTTTGGCCAGCAAAGAAATGACTACATTTTTGGAGCATTTTACTACCTCTTAATTTATTATCCTGTGATGTAATTCAATGGTAGAAATGAAAATGTTATTTAATATGAGCCAGAGTTAGGGTTTGCCAGGTGGAAGCATAAGGTATTTGATAGTGTTGACACAGGAATGTTTGAGGTGAAAGGTTTTGCTGTTCCAGGCACAGGAGGAAGGGAGATGGAAGCACGTGAAGGTTGATCGATGAAGACAAAGTGGAGGATGTCAAGGGGCTGGAATTCTCTATAATAAGAACAGGCAAAGTGGTAAAAATAGAGCAAGAGAACTGAAATAATGGAGAACTGCATGCAAAAGACATATTAAAACTGAAATAGAATCTGAAATGCAAAAGAGTTAGCCTATTTAAAAAATTTTGTTTTCTTTTCTTCTGCTCTCTCTCTCTCTCTCTCTCTCTCTCTCTCTCTCTCTCTCTCTC
>NW_004524586.1:28506721-28521510 GCF_000260255.1 Octodon degus | reverse complement strand
TCTCTCTCTCTCTGTGTTTTTATATTCTCAAAAACTACAATCAGAATAGGGAATAAAGCCTGAGACTTGAAATCACTCATGCATTAATTCAATACATGGATTCCTTAACCCCTTCTATGTACTAGACACTATTTTGGATCCTGAGAATACAATAGTAAACAAGGCAGAAATATATCTGATGGCTTGGAATTTATAATCTAATGAAGGAGTCAGAAAAATAAACAACACAGTGAGCTGTAATAGGAAAAAGAAAATGTAACAAAAGCACAGAAGCATGAAGATTAGGCATCTATTTTAGGCATGTGCATTGCAACTGAGATACTCTCTTAGCCCTTCGAAGAGCCCTTTAAAACATGATGGTTAATCTCTGACTAAACTAAATGAAAAAAGGGGATACAAATGAAGGACCGTTTTGTATCTGTATATACAAAATTGTTAGGATAGATATACAGCTACTTTCTCTTAATTCAACGAGAAGAAAGATTTGTACTAATAGTGTTTGGACAGGATATCATGTCTGCATCTTGTACTATGAATAACCACTACGAAGACAACAGTATGCAGTGTATTAATTATTGAAACTGTTCCACTAATTGGTTTTGAAACTATCTCATTGCTATTTGTTTCTCAATAAAGTTAATAATAAAAAAACCCATGATGGCTAGAAAACTAAAGAAAGAGAGGGTGTTGTTGGCAAAAGAACAGCAGGTGAAAAAGTCTGAGAGGGAGTATGCTGGGTAGGCCTATTCCTGACATTTGGGAAGTCTAGGGCAAGAGTAAAAAGGGAAGCCCATAGACTATCTGTTTAAATGTTAAAATTCGTATAATGCATTTTGTATCTTACCTTGGCTGATATTTATTTGTGTTGGACTAGAAATCAATGTCCAGATTTAGAATGCTTTGCCTTCTCAGTGTTCTGCCAGCACCAGAACTTAGTGGTATAATGTGAACCAGCTCCGGCTCCTGGGCCTGGTCTGAGGTCAGTCTTCCTTCCTCTCTTCAGTCCAGCAGCCTTCCACCACCGGAATGGGTCCTGTGAAATGTGGATGAAGGCCCTGTCTCTATGTCCCATCTTTGAACCCTCAAACAGTTGCCCTTGATGGTTTCTTGGACTTGAGGATGTGCACATTCATGGTAGTTTTTTTTGGGAAGATGGACCATAAAAGGAGCTGAGGTCAGCCCTAGCAGGAAGCTCTTGTTCATTTGGACAGTGTTCTGGGGTCCTGGTACCCCAAATGCCATTGCAATGGGTATGGGCTCTGGATGCCTCTTGATCCCACTGACTCCTGCTCTGTGGGGAAGGTTGTGGCTAGAGGGGGTTTGGTTGGGTCAGAGTAGGATCTTTGAAATCATGGTACTTAGAGGAGCAGCCCCTTTGTTAGAACCCAAGAGTGACCCTTTGGTTTGCCACGGTGAGGGGGAACAAGGAAGCTGTTGCTATATGCTCAGGATTGAAATTGTGATGATGAAGGAGATATAAAGCTTCCATTCTGTGGAGGTCTATAAAAAGTAAAGGAAGGAAGAAAAGGAAACCAGAATGTATGGAGCATCTGCGCTGAAGTCGGCTGTGTGAAATATGTTTTTGCTTGCGATCTAATTTAATCTTCCGAATAACCCTGGGAAGTAGGCTTTGTACTTTCCTGTGTAAGGTTAAGAAAATAAACTCAAGGAGGTCACTTCCTTGCCCAGAGTCACACAGCCAGTGAACTCTGGAGCACAGGCTCAAATCCAGGCTCCGACTGTTTCTGAAACCCATATTTCCATTAGAACACATCATCACCTTTGAAAGATATTCTCAAAGAAAGATCTCATTTGTAATGAATGAAGAACAATATAGAAAGTGAATACCTATGTTGTTCAGTGATAAACATGAATGCAGGTCTCCTGAATCCAAAACTGGTTCCTGGCCTTAGGTCCCCAGTCCTGAGAGTCCATGAAAATAGGACATGAGTTTATAGGCTTTAGATTGTTTTCACAATTGCAGTACAATTGATATGCTGTAAAATGTACAACTCTTAAATGTACAAGTTGAAGATTTTTTGAAAATGTAAATGACTATGTAATCAATCACCCCAATCAAGATATTTCCTCAAGCTGTTTCTCACTCCAGAAACTGCCTGGTGCCTCTTTCCAGGCAAACTTCCTCCACAGTAGTAATTGCTGCTCTGGTTAGTATCACTGTGAATTTCTTTTGCCTGGTTTAGAACTTAATGCAAATATAATCGCTCAGCATGTGTCTGGCTTCTTTGGCTCAGCATGTTTTTTGAGCTTAATTTATATTACTGGATGAAATTTTTTCTCCATTTTATGGTTAAGTAGTATTTCATTGTATGAATATATCACAATCAGTTTATCCTTTCACTTACTGATGGACATTTTGGCTATTTCTTTTTTGGTTATTTTGAAGATAGCTGGTATATGCATTCTTGTACATGTCCTTTTTGGTGAAAGTATGTATTCATGCATCTTGGATCTATACCTTGGAAGGGAATTGCTAAATCATATGGTAGGCATAAGTTTAACTTTTTAAGAAACTGCCAAATTTCTAAAGTGGTTATATCATTGTACACTGCCACCAGTATTGTATAAATTTCCACTGATAAGATTATTTTACATCTACTTAATTTTTAAATATTTCAAAAATAAAAAGAATAATTCTAATCTTTGACAGTCACGTATCAACTCAAATTTAATGTGTTAACAGCTTCCTGTTTTTGTGCCAGACCGTAAGTGAGCTATTACAGATACACATGGAGGCCACTTTCTTAATCTCCTTTCTTTTCCTTCTCCCTGGAAGTTAGGATCATTCTGAAGTTGGTGTGTATTGTATACTTCCCCCGTCTGTCTATTTTTAAGCCTACAACATAATATATGAACTGTTTTCAATATTTCAGTAAGTCTAACAAAGATGGCATATTTTCACAAGATAAGTCTGGGCACAGTATTAGAAACAGTAGCAATTTTGGTAAATACCTCAGTTTAATCCTTTAAATATTTTTATTTTCTACTTATTTATTTTCTACTTATTTATTAATTCTAGTATATATTAATTAGGCTGTTTATATATACAATTAGTAGAAAATGAGGGATCTTAATTTTTAATTTTAAAAGGCAGTTTTCATGGGAAATGGAAATCCGTCAAACTTGGAATTCTTGAGGGGAAAGCAATAAAGATGTTCTTGGCACTATGCTGATGGGAACTGTAGAGCTAATACAACTTCTCAAATTTTGGGTTAGAAAAATGAATTCCCTGCCAGTTATCACTTGCTAGGTTTTTACAGCTAAAGAATGCTGGGGCAATACCAGACGCAGGTGTTCTGATGACCATTCTAGGAGTCTCTTATCATACCACCTAGCTTCCTTGCTACTGAAGGTGATCAAAGCTGGAGAAGCAAGAAAGGAAAGAAGAAAATGTGATCTGGAGGTGGGAGGAAAGGAAAACTTCATAAAAATAAGGTGGCAGAAATACATTTTAAGGAAAAGATTTGCCCTTCATATGAATGATTCTTGGATTTTGGTGCATATTTTTGGTAGCAGTATGTGGTGAGTCACTAACAAAGAGTTTAAGACAGATGAGTTAACATAAATGGACCAAAATAAGCTGTGGTCTCTAGGCTGAGCAGCTGTTGGACAAACCTGTCAATATTTTATTTCCCAGAGACACTTGCAGCAGATTAAAATGAGCAGGCAGCAAGTGCTTTATTAGAAAATTCTTTCAGTTCCCTGTGCTTGAGTTGTGGCTGTGCAGAGAAAAGGGGAAAATCCTCTGCTAGTTACTTAAGCAATTTTTCCCCTGAGACAGGTCTTGCTATAAGGTTCAGGCTGTTCTTGAATTCACGGTGTAGCCTAGGTTGGCCTCAAACTCATAGCAATTCTGCTGTCTCAGCCTCCTGAGTGCTGGGGCTATATGGGTGCATCACCATACCCGACTTGTTGCTCTGTTTTGTGAACAAGAATAGACAGTGGGATGTGCTGGTGAAGTGATGATGTGAAAAGGTGCTGGATTCAGAAATCCTTGGATTTTTCAGCTCTGACATGCCTACTTGTGGTATAACTGACAGGGATTTCTACCTTTTATGTGGCTTTGTTTTTTATTTTCTGATTGTGGGGCTTGAATACATGATCTCCTAGGTCCTTTTTGGATATTAAATTTGAAGTTTATGTTTCCTGACTGCCTAGTTTCAAAGTGCTCTTACATAGGAATTTCTCCCTCCACTAAACTATTGAAATTGCTTACACAGTAGTTCCATCTTTTTAGATGAACAAACAGGCATAGAGAGGCCAAAGTCATGCAGTGAGCAGTGACAAAGCCTTGACTCAAACCTGAGATCATCTGGATAACCTGCCTCTTTAAGTACCATTCTGCATTGCCCTTTCTCCATTACCAGGACATTAGAAATGTACTACCTTCACATCCTTCTTCCTGTCTCCAGGTTTATACCTGTTTCACATCATTATGCTTCAAGTGCCCAGTAGTGCATTTTCAGTTCCTAATTGGAGCCCCATGCTGAATCCACACACTACACTGTGGGTGAATGGTGCTATAGCTAGTAAATCAAATTCAGGACACAAACCTCATGTAAGACAGAAATAGTGTTGAGCAGAGCACAGCAGGGCCATTTGATTCACAGGATCCTCATCAGCTTGAATATTTTGTACATTCTCTCCTGTGGACACTCTGTACTCAATGTTCCTGCTGATGTCATTGGCAGAGATGTCTTATGAGGAGACACCCTGTGTGAAAAGCCAGTTCAGTACCCTCCTCCATCCTGATGTAATATGATATGGCCATGGCAATGGTGGTAATAGTGGTGGCTCCTTTGTTCCCTTTCATAAGTGACACACAATGTACGTACCCCTTGTGCTGCCACTCTTCCTTTAAAGACATCATATAGAGAAATAACATTCTTTTCTCTAATATGAAATCAACTTCAAGGTTATGATGTTATCTAACTTGTCTTCAAGATGAATCTTATGTTGGTGACTAATAACCTTGTTTTTAATGTCTGCATGAGACATTTATGGGTGAAATCATACTTTCTATGATCTTTTTTATTATTTACATGTATATGGAAATTGTCAAAGTAAAACCTAGTAATGAAGTGCTACTTATACATTCGAGTATTTTAAGGCACAGAAGCTTTAAACTGAAAAGGGAGGGGAAGAGATACTCAGTCTCCTCCTCCTCATTGTCCTCTTCCTTCTTCCTCTTCTTCTTCCTCTCTCCTTCCCACTCCCTTTCTCCTTCTCAGTACTGGGATTGAACCTAGGACCTCATACTGAGCTACACCCTAGGCCTTTTTTTATTTTGAGGCACAGTCTTGCTAAGTTAATAAGTTGCCTGGGATGGGCTCAAACTTGTAATCTTCCAACTTCACTTTACAGAGTGCTGGGATTACAGGTGTGCACTACCACACCCAGGCCAATCTTCTTTTTAAAACCACTTTAGCAAAGTATGATTGATGTTCAAAATATATTTAATCTTATAAATCAAAAGGCAAGTACTAAAGTATAATAAATTGCATTAATGGCCTTAGTCTTTCACCTCTTCCTGTGTCCACATCCTTTATCATGTAAACTTGGAATTTCATTCATTGAAGAGTAAGTATTGTTTTTCTCTCCTCTTGAATCTGGCATGGCCTTATGACTTGTTTGGGCAAAATAATGTAGTGGAGATGATGGTGGGTCAGTTCTGAGTCCAGGCCTTGAGTGTTTTTCATTCACTTTCTCTTCTTTTGTGTTTGCTTGAGAGCACGCCCATGTTATTCTGCTGGAAGATGTGATATGAAGAGCAGAACTGAGTCACTCTAGTCATTGCAGCTGAGGTTATTCTAGATCAGCTGAGCTGCAGCTGACTACAAGACTCATGAGTGAGTTGTGAATTCAGTTGAGATCAGAAGCACCACCCATGTGAGCCCAGCCTAAATTGCCAACTCACAGACTTTTGAACTAAATAAATGCTTCTGGGGTGTTAGCATCCACACCTCAAATCTGTCAGTAGCAATCCTTAACCAATGACTGGGTGTTGGTAATGTTAAGGTTTATATCTAGAGGTTCACTAAAGCCCTTACTTACCCATAAGGTTATTGGATCATGGGAATGTGATACTCTTTAATGGATTTGTCCACACTTGAGTTTATAGCCAAATGTGATTAAGGAGGTGAAGTCTGGTCAGTAGGAGTGGGTCACTGGGGACATCTTCTGGAAGGATTTAACTGTGTCACTCTTTCCTTAATCTTTTTGTTTTTCTTCTGCATTGTCCCTTTTCTATGCTGCCCTTTCTGGGAGCAAGTAATTATGAACTGAAACCTCCACAAACTGAGCCAAAATAAATCTCTTCTAAGAGTTGTGCATGTCCCATATTGTGCTTCAGTGATGAAGAAAGATAGAGTAGATAAATCCCCTAGCCCTCTTGTCTCTTGAGTGGAACAGTTCTGAAGCATGTATTTAATACCATAAATTCTCTACAGAATTATGCTCCATTCACCTGGTGTGGCAGCTGGCTCAGTAACAGTCTGTTGCTTTCACTCCCCTACTTACTCCGAGGCCATCAGATTCTTTTGTGTTCCTTAAACAGGTTGTTATTTCCTGACCAAGGGCCTTTGTGATCTCACCCACTGCCTGAGATGATCTTCTCTTGACTTGTACATGGCCAAATTCTTCTTGTCATTCATGTCTCATGTTTATATTTCACCCTACCTGACCACCCAACCCAAAGTAGCATCATCACCAATCTTAACTCTCTACATCACTATTTTCATTATCAGATTAAAAAAAATTGTTTTATATGTTGTTGGTGAGAGTGTAAGTTGGCATCACTCCCCTGGTGTAGTTGTTGGGAAGCATCTACTAAAGCCACCTATAACCTACCAATTCCATTCCAAGGTAGAGTTCAAGAGAAATAAGTGCTTATATATGCCAAATGCTATGTATGAGTATTTAGTTTGATTCATAAAAGTCCTAAACTGGGACCAAAATCATGCCCATTGATAGGAAAATGAATAAATCATGGAATATTCAACCAAATACTATTTCATAATTGTATAATAAAAAGAGTAAACTATTGTTACACACAACCACATAGATGAATTTCACAGAAATGCAGATGCACAACAGCAGCCAGGCACTAAATTTTATACCTTGTGATTCCATTTAAAGAAGGCAAGATTCATCTATGAGGGTAAGACTACTGGTTTCCTGTGGGCAAGAAGATACTGGTCTGGAGGGAGATTGGGGTGCTGAAAATATTCTATCTTTTGATGTGGGTGGTGGTTACATGGGTATACAGATATGTAAAATGCCATAATGGTGTATACTTAGGATTTGTGCACATTCTGTGTATATCCTACATGAATAAAATTATAGAAATATACTACTCAAGAGGCTGAAACAGGAGAGTCATTGCAACCAGGAGTTTGAATCCACACTTACAACATAACAAGACCATACATATTTTCAGAGAGAAAAGATACTTTTTGACCTGGATAATACTGTCCGACATATAGTATGCCACCTCTAAATATGTGTTGATTGTCCCAATATATAAGTATGGACTTGCATTTTTTTCCCTAAAAATTTTAGCCAAAGCTGGGTATGGTAGTGCATGCCTGTACTCCCAGCACTTGGGAGGCTGAGGCAAGAGGGTCGTTGAGAATTTGAGACCAGCCTTGGCTACAAAGTGAGCTCAAGGCCAGACTGAACTGCATAGCATGACCTTGTTTCAAAAGCACACACACAAAATCCAAAAATTAAGCAAAATTTTATGGACTATCTGCTCTAACTGCTGTGGATATTAAAGGAATCAAAGGTGAATTGGCTCAGTAAAATATGTCCGTGATTATAAAACACAGGAGCAAGGTGTTAATGCTATTAAAACAGATGCCAACCAAAGTATTAACAAATCTAGAGAGAGAGAGAGAGAGAGAGAGAAAAAAACATTTCAATTGTCAATTTGAAGAAGTGAGGTTTGCTCTAGCACTGGAAATAATCCTGGAGGTAGGGCTGGGTATGACAGAGAAAAAGAAAGAGGTGAATGTGAGGAGCAGGGAACAAAGACTCTGAGACAGGAAACCTATGGAATGTTCAGGAAATAGAGAAATCTGAAGTAGCTGAAGTCAGGGATGGACAGTAATAGAAAGTGAGAAGTGAATGTCTGTCAAAGCATGCTCAGAAAGAGCCTGGACAACTTGGCAAAGAATTTAACATTCACTACATACACAGACATGACATTTTAAAGAAAAGTAATTTTAAAGGGATAATTTTAATCTTTTCTAAATTCATATTTAAGAATGTTCATTTAAAGTCTCAAAATCAGTGTAAACAAAGGATATAAATCTGATGTCATCACTTTCATATGTCAACTCTGACATGTCAGTTCATATACCATCAAATTTACCATGTTAGAGTTTACAGTTCGGTGAATTTTAGTATTTTCATAAGGTTGTGCAACCATCAGTACTAAATCTAGAATATTTTCATTACCCTAGAAAGAAACTCTGTGACTATCAGTAGTCATTTTCCATCCCTCTTCCTCCAAACGTGTGGCAACACAGATCTATTTTATGTCCCTATGGGTTTTCCTGGGATAGTTCTCTGTGTAAATATTACAAGGGTATATGGAGGGAGTAATTGAGTAGACAGAGCTTGGTGATTGATTAAAACTATGGGGTGAACAAGTTGCACAGTTAAGGAAAAATACATATAACTTATAATTAAATAAGATATAATATGTGTTATAGTTGTGATGAGTTAATGTTAAACTAATGTGAAAAAATTGCTCTGCTCAACTTTCTGTGACCCTGCTTCCTTGTAAGACTGCAAGGAGGCTTGGTGTACCATCAATAAATCATCAATATACTGAGAGCACCTGGAATAGACCTACAAAATAAATCAAAACAAAGGTCAAAATGTTTCTAACTGTACAAAATAACTAAGGTGTTGCTAGCCAACTGGAATGTGTTGCTGTGGTAGTCAAGACCACAGCAATGCAGATGTACATTAAACCAAAACTGAACAATGCTCCAAGAAAGAATGTATGTTGAGTAATGGTCACGCTGTCCCTGAAGGTGCTGTTCTGTGTTAGATGACAAATTTGTTTGCCAGATTGGATGTAGTTTTTTGCTTTAAAAACCCCTTGCTCCTTGGATTAGAGGCCGATCAGTCTTTTCCTGTGTGAGAACTGACTGATGGTCTTGAGCTTAGTCTAAAAAGGCTCTTTCAAATTCCAATTTGGTCTATGATTTGTTCCTATGCTGAGCAACCCATAACAACAGTCAGGGTTTGCAAGGGAATAGGTTTAATGGAGTACACATAATTTATAGGATTATTTTATAGTATTCAACCAAAAAGTCAAATGCAGAAGAGTGCAAGAGATCCATCCACACAATAGAGACCCAAACAATCCAGCTTAGGGCCTGGATCCCTTAGCAATGTCCTGCATGAGTCCAGCTGAGGCCTAGAGCCCATGGCAGTGTCCTCCACTAGTCTAGCTGGAGGCTGAGAGCCCATGACAATGTCTCATGAAGGTCTGATCAAGGTCTGCACTGGGATGACCCAAAGGTGGAAGTTGCAAAGTCTGCACCAACAGGGTGAAGGATCTGTTTCAGCAAGCTGAGAGATCTGCACTGGAACCAGGCAGTGATGCTCAAGTTTAGGACTAGAGCTTCCCTAAAGAGAACCACAGCTGTCCTCAGGGACCAAAAGGACCTGAACTCCTCAGATGAAGAGAACAGCTGAGTTTACCTCAGGAAAATCAAGGTGATGAGCATCTCTAGGACAATCAGCAGCACACCATCTTCCCCTCCAGTTTTCCTTTTATGCTTGGCAACAATCCTCAGGTGGGCCTTCCACTTCTAGAACCACACTGATTCAGTTAAGCTGGTTGTTACAGTTGACCATTAGTTAACCCACCACATGTGTATCTACATATTATCTATGTCACTATATCATCAGGCTAATACTTAGTGTCTACTTTGTGCAAAAAGCAGTTCTTGTTGCTGAAGACATAAGATGAATAAGATCTGGTTCTTTTATTCAAAAAATCCAAAGTGTTTTAGGGCAGAGAAGAGTAAGCAACTAATTCTCATACAATTTACTGAGCACTATGATAAGTAATAGGGGAAAGTGATCAGGAAATATTAAAGAAATGAAGATACTACCAAAGTTTTAAGCCGGGATGTCTTGAAAGGTGAGTGAGCTATTATGCAATATGCAGAATGTAGACAAAAGAGAGTGTAAGGAGAAAATGAATATCAAAGTTAACATGCCATCATGTTGTAAAAATGGGGTTTTTAGACCTTTGGAGGGAAGTCTTGGATAGAAATGTATATTTTGGTATTGCGTAAATAGGAATAATAGTTAACACCTTGGGAATGGCTGAGATTGTCAAAGGAGGTCACGGAAGGTGACAACTTCAACAAAATCTATTAACAGAGCTGAGTAGTATCTGAATTTAGCCTACCTTATGCTGACACTCAAGGCAGATATAACTAATTGACCATGAAGCCTGATAATTCTCAGCATATATCTCCGGTCAGCATTACCAATAAATTATTTTACCACTTCTTGCTTCTTTTCAAAGTCTGGGTGTGGTGACCAGAATCAACTGTCGGCCTCCAAGGAGAGTGAGATGCTTGTTTACAAGGTGTAGTGAGAACATCCAGAAAAGCATGGAAAGTACTAGGAGGGCAGGGAGTCCAAGAAGAAAGAAGAATGCTTCATCTTCATGTTCATCTTGTTTTTAAAAATTATTTATAATCATTATATCTTCTTTTTTTCCATAATTTTATTGAGAAACAAATAGCAATAAGACAGTTTCAAACCAAATTGGTAGGACAGTTTCAATAATTAACACATTGCATACATTCTTCCTACTGGTTAATTGCTGTACAAGATCATCTTGTTTTATGTAGTAACATCTAGCAAACAGCTAAGTCAAGGACTTGAAGAGACCATGAGATTTGAAGTGGGAGGTTGGTGGTGACCTTACAGAGAACAGGTTTTTAAAAATTTATCTATCTATCATCTATCTATCTATCTATCTATCTATCTATCATCTATCTATCTATCTATCTATCTATCTATCTATCTATCTGATACAGGGTCTCACTACACAACTCAGACTCATAGTGATCCTCTTGTCTCAGCCTCCCTAGCGTTAGGATTACAGGCATGGTCCTTGCACTTGCCAGGCAGTCACTTAGAATACTGATCTATCTCCCAAGTCCTAGAACAGTTTTGAAAGTAGTGAAATGATAAAGATTTGAGGAGAGAATGGGAGGCATTTCCAAGTGCTCATTTATTGTACACTATCTTGAACCCATCTGGGTAACTTGTTTAAACTGAAGTTCTAGGATATACCCCAGAGATGTGGCTTTAGGCTGTATTCCGTCCTCTAAAAAGCACTGAGAGTAATCAGTGAGGCAGAGACAGCCTGGAAGCTACTGGTCTCTGTTCACGTTAGCACATGTTGCTGATGTCCCTTTCACAGGCCTTCAGTATTTCCTGCTCCATACACATATACCTGCTTTACAGGGAAGCACATATGACTCTTCCTGAGGACTTTCACTGTCCACTGCCTCCTGCTTGACCTGCTTACCAGATGGCAGAGTTAATTTTCCAGGGATCAGCCCTCAGTGATGAAGGGCAGGGGTTGGTAGATAAATAGCTCAGTTTCTTGACTTCTTAGAGGGAACAACTGAAGGTTTGTTTTATAGATTCTTGTTCTACAGATAATCTTGATTTATGGTTTATCCCAGAAACCCCCAAGGGAATTGAGCCTGAGGTGCCCAGAGTGTGCTCATTAGTGCAATATTGTATTGGCTTACTTCCCTTTCCTGCTTTCTTGAGATTCCTGTTCACCTAAACTTTCTCTCTCTCTCTCTCTCTCTCTCTCTCTCTCTCTCTCTCTCTCTCTCTCTCTCTCTGTGTTTTGAAGGTAGGGTTTTACCATGTAGTTGAGCATAACCTTGAGCTCAGGTAGAATAGGCTGACCTCAAACTCATGATTCTCCTGCCTCATTCAAGAGGGACCTAGCTCACTGATTAGTGCCTGTATCTTTATTTCAAGGTCAGCTATTGAGGGACCTATAAGCTAGGACACTTACAGTTCCATTCCTCTCAGGTACATAGCACAACTATGTATTCTAGTACCTCTTACAGTCTGGCTGAATCCACATGCTTTTGCTCTGGCATATGGGAAGAAGTGATTAACATCATCTCTGAACCTGGTCACCAAAATCCTGGCCTGATCATCCCCCTCAATCTTGCTGTTGTGTGGTGATTTTGGAGGACATATGTTTCTGAGTAGCTGAGCTAGAGGTTGTTTACATGTGCAGAGCTGAGAGCACAGAGCCCCAAGTGAACAGGTGTTTCAGGACCAAGAACATGGAACATGAGGGGTGAAGTAGTTGCTAGGCAGAGAGGTTTCATCTGACATCAACTTGCTGCATGTATAAATAAGTGTACTGAAGTTGTTGAGCAGTTCTATTCACCAACTAGAAAGCCCCACCCCCTGATTCCAGGCTTCTGTATCTTGTCTTTATTTCTTTACCTTCTCACTACACTTTATGGTCCCCACCTCGGGAAGTTTGAGAGTTGCACTGATCAAGGAAGTCATGTGTTTCTGGTGGCAACATCACAAGATAGCAGCTACTTGGATTCCTGAGTCACTGATTGGAAGAGAGCTACAAAGGAAAGCTGGCCCACTCTTACCAGACTGTGACTTGAATGAATGAGAAATAGAAATGTTTTGTAATAATAGATAGTATTAATTGCCTTAACTAATGGTATCTAGTTACCATTAATTATGATATACCATAACTATATTACTGACCACATGTTCTCTCAGACCTTCCTCTCACAATTCTCTAAAATTACTGCTCTCCATCCACTTTTAACAATTT
This sequence comes from Octodon degus, assembly GCF_000260255.1. Classification (NCBI taxonomy): domain Eukaryota; kingdom Metazoa; phylum Chordata; class Mammalia; order Rodentia; family Octodontidae; genus Octodon; species Octodon degus. Next base: position 28,508,609 of record NW_004524586.1, on the reverse strand, counting down.
CCATTTCCTCAATGTGGTTGACAACAGTTGAAAACAACCACGTGTTAAAAGCAAGATATGACTGACTGATTAAAGCATACCAAATTGTGAATACGAAGCATCAAATTAACTTCTGAAAGACAACTCTGTTTTCAAATGGATTCTTGAATGGTGGAATCTACGACGGAAATGTTTTCCAGACATTGACGCCTTCTTGGTGTTCCTTCATGAGCATTGACAGAGCCTACTCCTAGCTTTCGCTGTGCTGTGTAGAAGCAGCAAAAAGATCTCAGCTTTTCAGAGAGACTACTGCTTGCCGACCTCTGAAATTAAGTCGAAACTCCATAATCTGACACCTCCAGGTATCTATAGTTGATCCTGATCAACATCTGGATCCACCCTGATCATTGACACCCCAGTCTCAATGAAACTTCTTAAATCACACTGTGCATGACCTGGGGTGCTTGCCCACTTTGTTGCCTGGACTCCCACCACACCCTGCACTTGCAGTGCCCCCTTTTCTCTTCTGCTCATTTCTAGATCCAGCTCTTGTGCAAATTCCTCATTCAAGTTCTGTCTCTTCTATAAAGCTCTGAATTTCTATTTTGCCTTCTCTTTTGCCATTATTATTCACTTGGCCTTCAGCCTTTATTATTTTCACCTTTTTATATGTTTATGTCCTTCCCTTTGAAACTGAATTAAACTATCATATTTAATTTTTTTTCTTTTCAAAGTTTTATTGATAAACATATAGCAATGAGACAGTTTCAAATCAAATCGAAAGTACAGTTTCAACAAATAATACACTGCATATATTCTTCTTAGTGGTTAATTGCTGTACAAGATGCAGACTTGTGATCCTACTTACAAACGCCATTAGAACAAATCATTCTATTCATTAAGAGAATGCAACTATGTATCTATCCCAACCACTTTGAATACACAGATACAAAATGGACATTCATAGTTATATCCCAATTTTTTAAGTTCCGTTGTTGAATATTATAGGTGTGTAAACTCAGCAAAATATTCTAAAAGAGTCCAGTAGCCCATAATAGCAACAGAACTATCATATTTAGACAAAATATTATGCCCATTTCTCTAATCTGTATAACTTTTAAAAAGCAGTGCTCAGAAGATGATTAATGAAGATAGAGATAGATGGAAATGTAGCAGCTAAATGGAAATATCACGAATGTAAAATCTTGTCCACACATGAGTTAAAAATACTTTATTTTCAAACTTTGAGAAAAGTTGCAAGAATAAAACCAATACAAATAACATATGTATATGTTTATTCAGATTCACTTATTATAAACATTTACTTCATTTTCCTTATTTATATGTTTGCCTATCTTCTCTACACACACACACACACACACACACACACACACACACACAGTTTTTCTAGACTATTTGAGGATAAGTTACACTATGTACATTTACCCTTACATACTTCAGCATGTATTTCCCTCAGAAGAGAGACAGTCTCTTATGTAATCATGATAGAATTATTAATATCAACATGACACTTACTTAGTCTTTTGTTCTAATTCAATTTTTTTTCTAATTCCATTTTTTTAATTGACCCCATAATGTCTTTCATGTCATTCATGACCATCTTTTCCTCCAACACAGGATCCAGGATTGTGGTGAGGGAGGGCTATCAGGTATTGAATTTGATTGTCATGTTTCTTCAGCTTCCTTACATCTGGAACATTTCCACAGCTTTTTTTTTTATCTTTTATGACCTTGTTCTTTTCCAAGTTAGCCCTCAACTTTGCTCCCCACTTTTTATTTTTAGTTCATGTTTGTAGTACAGAATAATGGTGTTCATTTGGGGAAATTGGTACATGCATACAACATATCTTGCTCATTTTCAGTCCCCCTACTCCCTTTCCCCATGACT
>NW_004524586.1:28491619-28506399 GCF_000260255.1 Octodon degus | reverse complement strand
GGCTTGCTTGTTTGCTCTCTCACTCTGTCATTTTAGATTTTTCATATTAGACAAAACATGATATTTATGTCCCATCTATTTAAAGAATATCAGAATTTAAAAAGAAATCCTGGATTTGGCATATATATATATATGTGTGTGTGTGTAGAGTTTCTGAGTAGTATCATAATCATTTCCAGTGCAAGATTCCAAATGTGAGCCTCTTTTCATTTTCATTCTGTCATTGTAATCAATGACAATGTTTTTTAGTGCTGATGTACAGGAACCTTTGTTTTATTTTATTTACAATACTTTTCTCCTTAGTTAAGTGGAGTTGAAGTGGAAGAGGAAATAGCAAATCTTTCTCCTTCAGCTTCTGCTAGGTTGCAGGCTGCATGGGAGGAAAAGTCAATAGAGGAAGTGAGAGAGTAAACTGAGAAGTTGAAATCAAAGTGGTGGGCTGCTGAGTCTCGGCTGTGGTGTATCTCTGAAATCAAAGCATTTTTACAGACCATGTTCAACTATAGTTAAATAAAATCCCTATGCTGTAGAAAGGGAAGGCGTTAGTAATTTCCGTTGTCTGTGAGTGGAAACAGTGATACAAACAGGCTCAATGCCTTTTTCACTTTAAATCTCAGAGGCAATGAAGAATCATGGAAAGAGAACTGATAAAGGAGTGAATCCTTTTAGGAGATTTGAATCTCTTTATTATATTGCTACCAAGTCATTCTGTAGCTTAGCCAGGAAATTTAACTGAATCAAATTTCCCTATAAAGTCAACATTGAACCTAACCATTGAATTTGGTCCAGTTCTTGTCCAACTCAGATTGCAACCAGAATTGTGGAAAGAATTAAATTCATGAACTGACGTACCACTGTACTTCCCTTACATTACACTCACTGATGCCTACCCCAGCATTCAATGTCCCCTATTATTACCATCTTATATTAGTATGATATATTTATTATAACTAATGAATCAATTTGTGATTTATTATATCATTACATTTATTACATCATGATTTATTTACGTTATCCCACATTTTGGTATCATTATTTGCAAAATTAGGGTTTGGAGTGGACTAGATTTGCTCTTTTCTTTCAGTGGGTCTAAAAGTTATTGGTGATGAACTTCAGGATACATTCAATGTACATTAATAGACACTTGGCAGGGGCTGGGGAGATAGCTCAGTAGAATAAGCACTTGCCTGGCAAGTGCAAGGTCTTGAGTTCAATCCCCAGTACCGCAAAACAAAACAAAAGAAAACACTTGTCAAAGACCCATGGTCTTATTAATCTGAAACTTTCTCTGATTCTATCATGAACACTTTCTTTTTTTCCTCTCTAGCGCTTTGGACATTTTTTTTTTTTTTGCTCGAAATGCCCCTTTTCTCTGTCTGGATCTAGGGAAGCATAACTTTTTCCCTGCTTCCCAAAATAGCCTTCCTTCCTATAGGCTCCTATATCACTAGTCGCATTTTCTGTCTATAATTTCATTCTGTATCCTTTCTACTATGAAACACTTTGTGAGCAATTTCTCTCAACTGAGACCAATTCATTCCTGCAAACCCTTCTAACCTCTGTGCTTGTGTCATATCTGGGGCTCAAGGGAACCCATGTTAACTGCCAATATGAGGAAGAAGCCTGTTAGACATTTGATAGAAACTCATGCAGATTTGTTGGTAGTTATCCAGCCAGTGGCCCCACTTGCCAACTGGAGAATACTCAGGGTTCTCCCTAGGTCTGGCAATACATGTGCCCCTAGTAATAATAAAGTCAGTGAGAAAAACGGGAATAAACCTCACATTTAAGAGATTTCTGCCAACTGACCTACAAAAATTTTTGACTAGTATTTTTATAATTACAAACTTAAAATGGTTGTTATATTCCAGATCCTTCTGCAAATGTCTCAATAGCTGTTCAAAATATTAGGTATCAAATAAATGATATGTGAGATGCTGAGGCTCCCCTAGACCTTATCTTTATCATCTTGATAGAAATTCATTATTGTCTCCTTGTTAAAAATCATTTTTGACCATATTCATAATTATCCTGCTGATGTTATTATTTTGCCCATGCATGTTTCATACTTTCTTTGGTTTGTCTCCTCCTGAGTTAAAGCTGTCATGCCTACCCAAGATGAAAATTGCTGGTGTCTGTTTAGGGCCTTTAGGTAAAACCTCTGGAGAGTACCTTTGACTGCCAATTCACAACTATGACCCCTTTCAGCCTGAAGAAGCCAGAGTGGTCAGCACCCATGGTTCCCTCACAGCAGTTTGGGTTACTTCTTTAGAAGTGGGAATGTTGTAGGCAGCTGAATTAGATAGAAATATTATAGGCAGTCAGACAGGACCAGGCCCTCAAGGAGACAATATGAAAGACAAGGTGACTTCGCAATTTTGGAAGAGACAGACACTCCGTATGGGCCAGACCTCAAGACAAAAGAGGAAACAAATACAGCTACCTTCTTCCCTAGGGATGGACATCAGTGATTGATATTCTAGATAGGTATTAATCACCTTGAAAGAGCCCAAATAAGTCACTAACCCAACCCCCAAGAGGAAGAGACCCTGTTCCATATTCATGCCTGCTTGCTGTGTTACTCACTTCCTCATTTGGTACTGGATTTAATCAATTTTACCTCAGCAATGGTGCTTGTAATGTCATTGGCTGACCATAGTTTTGTCCTACCTCATGCCCACCTAAGCGAGTTCCCATGTTCTCTACCACCTCAGACCCCCCTCACCACATGGTTTTCCTCTATAAAAGTCTCTGGAGGCGACAGCTTCCCGGAGACCACCCACTGGGGGCTCCCCTCCTGTCCCTTTCTCAGGAGCTTTCTTTCCCCTAATAAATATATTCTCATAAAAAATAAACACTTGGCTAAGTTCTACCTTAGGTAGTTGTACACATGGATCTGGAACTCAAGAAAAAAGTCTGTGCTGGAGATCAATTTAATGGTTAACATGTTATAGATGTGAAACATAGAACCAAGGAGAGAGCAGCTTTAGGATGGGACTGTGACAAGAATGTAAGTTCTGTTGTATTAGGTCTGAATTCCTCTTTGCTTAGCTATATGATATCCACCTAGTAACTGAATCTGCTTTTTCCATTTTAGTGATAACTCTAATTTGAAAATTATCAGTTTGAAATAAAAAGCCCAATCAATGGAAGTTATACAAGAAGCACCCTGGGAAACACCATTAACCTAGAGTTTTACTCATCTGCTTCCACTGAGTGCGAGGAAGAGCTGTTTGCTACTTTTCCTGCCCTTTCCTGCCTTTACTTGTTTTGTTAGTTGCCAGTTGCTTAATTTTTCTTCTGTAAATTGGAGACAACAACTTTTCTGATTATCTCAGTTCTTTTGAAAATTAGTGAGATAAGGTTTGTGTGTGTACTGCAAACTGCCATATAAATGCTAGGTATCAATCTGAATGGGACAAATACACGTGCACAGTTCATCAGCATTTTCTATACTGCTACCACTCCGGGATGTCTGTCAGTCAGTATGAATGCTAAACAGTGCTTTCACTAGTCAGAAGCAGAAGTGGAAGCAAATTGAGGATCTCTGACTCTTAGCCATAGTTACACCAATCATTATGTGAGGCTCTCACTGACCTGGGATATCCTGACCTTCCAACAGACTTAGTGAACTGGGCCAGGGAGAACGGTGGGTTGTAAGGAAGAAGTAGACTGTGGATTAGGGAATTTGTGAGACCACCAGAGATTTGGGGGTCTTCCTTGATCACTACTTATCTACTCACTCTGTCTTCCCCACAATGAAGAAGTATAAAGGCCCCTCTACCCTTAATGGTGTGATCTCAACTACTCCTTGAACTTCAGATTTATCTCCTGGTGGGGAAAGATTGCTCATATGTATAAACAGAACATTAATACAAAGCATTTTTGTACCCAGAAGGCCCTCGGTAGAAGTTAGTTAACTGGGAAATCCAGATATTTAGAATGTAGCAGGACAGTGGTATTCACTGGCTGAGTCAACCCCAGGACAAAGTTAGTCCATAATTAGAGACTGACAAGGTCAGAATCTAGTCTAGTGGTAAAGATGGGTATTATTGACAACTCAGCTCCCTTCAAGGTTGATTTTGCTTCTGTTTTCTCTCAAAGAAGCTAATAAGACATGCAAATACTATATATGAGATAGCAGTGCAGGGATGTGGATACAGCTCTCCATTATTTTCCTTATTTTTCTCAGTGATCTTGGGAGCATAAAATCAATGAGATGTCCCCTACGCCTGAAGTGTCTAGAGCTGTGATCCCATTGCCATTTGTTGTATCTGGCATTGAACCCAGGGTCTTCACACTGCTAAACATCTATAGCCTTTTTTATTCTTTTTATTATGAGGCAGGGTTTTACTAAGTCACTAAGTTGCCCTCATTAGGCCGAAACTTGTGATCCTCCTATATCATCCTCCCAGAATGCTGGGAATATAGGTGTGGGACACCGTGCCTGGCTTCATTGCTTCTTAAATACTAGCATGTCAGCAGTCAGAAACAACTCCTACAAACAAATAAGGCAGTGGTCTGTCACACAGCAAGCCCCCCGACTCAGGTATAAAGCCCAGATGTGGTCCCTGAAACTCTTTGTTAGAACACTTTGGGTGCAATTGCCTCTTATCTGTGCCTATACCATAAACCTTAAAGTTTCCATTTATGTTAACTAACAGGTATTCTACAGCAGGCCTAGCTATGACTTCCAGAACACAGTAAAACTAATTTCCTTCTTTTCTTTCTTCCCTCCTTCTCTTAGTCCACTCTTCATTTTTCTTCCCCTTTTCTCAGTGTTAAAGATAAACTATTTTTACAATATTCTTATATTTATAGAAAAATCAAACTGAAAGTTCAGATACAGTGGTACCTTGGTTCATAAACATAATTTTTTCCATGATTTTGGTTGTAAACCAAATCGGATGGGAACTGAATCAAATTTCCCTATAAGATCAACATTGAACCTAACCATGAATTTGGTCCAGTTCTTGTCCAACTCAGTTTGCGACCAGAATTGTGGAAAGAATTAAATTCATGAACCGACATGCCACTGTACTTCCCTTATATTACACTCACTTCTGCCTACTCCAGCATTCAGTGTCCCCTATTATTACTATCTTACATTACTATGATATATTTATTATAACTAATGAATGAATTTATGATTTATTATTCATCAAAGCCCATAGTTTATTCATATTTCCTCGATTTTCCTAGTGTTGCTTTTTCTTTGTTTCAGGATCCTATCCAGGATATCACGTTACATTTAGGTGTCACATCTCCTTAGGCTCTTCTTAGTTGTGACAGTTACTCAGACTTTTCTTGGTTTTGATGACCTTGACAGATTTGAGGAGTGCCAGTCAGGTATTTCTGTAGGATATCTTTCTGTTGGATAAATCAAACATTTGTTTGATGTTTTTGTTAAGTTTGGATTGAGGTCACAGGTTTTTGAGAGCCACACCACAGGGACAAAGTGTCACTTTCATCACATACTATCAAGGGTAAGTACTAGCAGAAAGATGATTTATGACTTTTGATGTTAACCTTGATTGCTTGGCTCATGTACTGCTTGTCAGTTTTGTCTACTGTACAGATACTCTTTCCCCCCTTATTTTCATTCTGTAGTCTTTGGAGAGCAGTTACTATATGCATCCATATTTAAGGAGTGGGTTGTTATGGTCCAGCTCCTTTGGTGTGGAGCATCTACAAAATTTATTTGAAATGCTTCTGCATGGGAAACTTGTTTCTTCTTCCCCTTGTATTAATCTATTTAATCATTATTTATATGACTATTGATACAGATATATTTCTTCATATTTTAGGTGACAATCCACTCTTATTATAATCATTTTGCTGTTCAGTTTATTCATGTTTTGGCCATTGGGAGCTCCTTCAGTTGGCTCTCATGTTGCTTTGACATGTATGTATCACTGCGTGTGTGTGTGTGTGTGTGTGTGTGTTGAACATTTTCTTAATTTTGGATACAGCAAGTATCTTTTAAAAATAACAATTATTGATTTACTCATTCAACCAAAATGCAGTGTGAGTGTACTATAGAGAAGGCAGAGAATTTAGGAATGAGTGGGACCTGGCCTGGGCCTACAAGGCACTCTCACTGGAAGTAGTGGAAGGGAGCAGAGACAGGCAAGACAAGAACTTAAGACAAGAAAGTGTGATAAGGACTTTGGCTGAACACAGAAGCTCAGGTTGTCTTTTTCAGTTGCAGACACTCTTCTTCCCTGCTTCCTCCAAGTGTTTCTGACTGGTTTTCTTAGGAGAAGCTGTAGCTCCTCACCCTGAGCTAGTTTCTTTTCCTTCTTTTGGTTTCTATTCAAGTCCCTTCACTTTTCTGGGCTGGACAGTGTTTTTGAAAGAGCATGGCACCCACTATAGGTACTCCTTAATTATAATATATATTGATATTTACCATGCTTAAGATAGCCTCTGACTGTAGCAAGGAAGGATGATACTGCTCCTTATTAGCCCCTTGAAGCTTCTGTTAGTATGAATAAGGGATGGTTATAAAGAATAGGAAGGGAAAGTGGGAACTGCCAGAGAAGGAATTTGACTTAATTCCCTTCTAACCTGCAGCCTTATTGAAGCCCAGGGTCACACTAACCCATACTTTTAGCCCCTAGCTTCACATTTCCAAAGCCTGGCTCATGGCCAACTTTTGGTTAATTGACATCTGAGAAGTAATTATTTTTAGACTGCCCACTATATGTTCTGCTACTCAGTGTTATGTGATCATGTAATGAAATCCATGCCCTAGTGCATTCACTAACCTTTTGAAAAAAACCTTTCAATAGCATCTCCCCCAGCCTCCCCCTTCACAAAGAGCTGGCAAAAGGCTCCTGGACTTGAGTGCTAAATGTTGAACCATTAAGAAGGCTGGTGAAAGCTATGAAGTCATCAAGTATTGACTTGAGAGAACATTTAACACCATCTGATTTCTCCATCCTGACATCAACATGAAACAGACCTTACATGCCAATGAATCACTTTCTCTATTTAAGTTCATAGGGTTTGTCTAAAATAGCTCCCCTGGTACAAAATGGAAATTCAGCCCAAGGATTATAATGGTGAGTGATAGATTCAAATTTTATGCTTTCATCATAGGAAGAAGATTTTGCTAAAAGTATACTTTTTGGTGGGGGAATATTGATTTAGTGGAGGTAACTTCTTAGTCACAGAAGTCCTTAGGAAATCAGAAATCTACCTCACTTACATTTTTTCTTAACATTCTGTGTTGTCCAATTGTAGTGTGAAGAGCTTGTTCAAAATGTAGATTCTAGTTTCTCTCAGACACGTTGTTAGTTGGTGTAGCAGCTAATGTCAGCATACCCCCCACGTTTCTTTAGCTTTTACCTTTTCAGTGTGTCCCAGCATGACCTCTAACTCCCACAACCTGATTTTGTTTTGGTTTTGGCCTGGGAACTCTGATATTTTCTGGGTAGAAGTTTAAGGAAATTATTGTAACCCAAGTGGAACGTCAACCATTAACTGACGGAGTTCTTGTCTAAACACTCAACTTCTTTTTAGTGGCATAATTCTGAGATGTGTGTACTATATTATTTCTAAAGTTCCCAATGGGATTAAGCTACAGCTGCCCTCAGTAGTAACTGCATTGCAAGCACACTTTGTAAAGGCTGTCTTCTCTTTTCTGCCTCATGTCTCCACACCCCACTAGTGCTGGGACCATCTCACAAATCAACTTCCTGCAATTAGAATCCTTGCCTGCTTCTGGGGGAACCTGGACTTAGTTGGTCCAGGATACTCTGAACTTTTCATAAACACCCTAAGATAATTCAATAAACATGGCAAAACTATGATATTTTTGAGAATCTCTGCTCAGATTATTAAATGTAAGGTTATTAGTATTTTTACTGATCTGCCATTTTCTAGAGCCTTCATTTCCCTCAGGTCTTATGTCTGTTTCTTCCAGGGTGTCAGCTGGCCTGGGTTGAAAAGCCTGATTGTGCTCATCAGGACCTAGAAAATCAGAGTGTAAAAAGGGAACTTGAAGATCAACTGAAGGGGACCATCTCTGAAAGATCTGTTCTAAGAGCACTACTTTTTTTCTCCCAAGTGGAGAAAAAATCCAGAAAAGAAATAAGACCCTTAAGTTTTAGAGCAGTAGATTACTTGGGTCACAAATTGGAAGTGCTGTACCAAAATGAAGTAAAAAAGCAAAATAAAGTCAAATGGGCTAAGCGTAATAAGGTAGACAGTATATTCAATATTAATCACCTGAGCACCAGAGATTTATTTGTATGTCCTTGATATTCTTTGCCAGGCTGGGGGTAGGCCAGTATAGAGAAGGCTTAAAACAAACTGAAGAATGTTATGGTACATGTATCCACATGCATAGACATGCACATGCACACACTGCTAGTTGAAGGAGTTGGATATCAAGAGACGACTTTGAAGAAGACATTATGGGGCAAGTAGAACAATGCAGGATTTCTTTGTACTTATTTTCTGGGATGATATTATTTTTATTCTACACTACTTATCTTCTCAGGCTTTAGAGCCTCTAATAGTCTTGAACTGGCCTTGGGACAGATCTTCAGAGTTCTCAGCAGGGAGCAGTCACTTACCCATGAACCTGTCCTTTGTCTTGAATTCAGTCTGGATTGTCCATTCCAGTCAATGAGTTGATTTTTATTTATGTGACTAAATTTCCCAAGTAAACACCAATTCATTTGACTAAGATCCTATTCCTGCCAATCTTTTCCTAGCCCTCCTTTCTTAAGTAATGGGATTATCCCTGTTGCCTCCAGCTACTGGCTGGGATTGAATCCTCCTAGATCCCACTGAAATTAAGATGCCATCACTCTTAATTGATCTTGCCCACTACTTTCTGCTCTTGGACTCCTGCCCAGTAGATGGTCAGATAACCTTGACTGATGAAGCCAGCTGTACAGGCCCTGGGACACTCTGATATAGATTGCTGGTCATGTTTCTTGGGAGTAGCCTATGTACCACTTGTAATATCTAGTTAAGCCCCACTGAACCCTGTTATTTTGCTATAAAATGCCAGCAAGCTTTGTACCTGAGCTGGAATAGGTGATTGAAGAAAAAGTATTTATAAAGTAACAAGTAGAAATGTAAGCTCCACCAACAGATCTGCATCTGTTTTTTCATTGGTGTTCCCCAGCCCTTTGAAGAGTGCCTGGCACAGTATGCATTCAGTCAAACTTTGTTGAATGGAAGAGTGACATAATGTTGACAAGGAAGAAAAAATACGGCATGTTACATAGGGAGCTTTTCAATTAGATCTTATATGTGTGCATTATAAATGTAACGGGGACTACATATAACTGTTTAATGAAGAGACTCAACTCAGTGGGGATAAAAACATGAAAGTGTTTTATTCAGCTTTAATCCTTGCTTCCAACTGTGCTCTGTCTTATTGCCCTTCCTGTTTTCTTAATAATATTTTGGGCAGATTCTTTAACTTTGTGGGCACTTTGATTTTTAAAAGTCTAGTCCACTTTAAAAATCTCAATGTTAACTTTGATTTCAAGCTCATTTTCTCTTTTTGCCTAAGGTTGAGCTCAGTTGGAGTGGCCTAGCCTGGCTCTAAGGCATATCTGGCCCCTCTTTCAGAGCCTAGTTTGTCTAGCACATAAATCTGTAGAGGGGTGAAAGAAGGAGCAAGGATTTCTGTGTTTAGTGGACTGCTGTGGTCATTGTTTCTCTTGGCTAATGTGGTTTCTCCGGTGTACACTAGCAAGTCTCTGTGCTCTCTGGTAGAAGCCTTCCAAATCCTGGTTTCTTGTAGGGCACATCATGAATTGCTTAGGGCAGTGGCTGTTAGAGACTCTTTCTTTGTTCTGCAAAATTAATAGTTTTTTTTTTTTTATTTTAGGGAAGGGTCTACAGGGTGTTCAGGGTGTCACTACTAGATCAGACTCGTAGTGATCTGCCTGCTTACAGCCTCCCAAGAGCTGGGATTACAGACGTGCGCCACCATGCCCAGTCTCAATAGCCATCTCAGCGTGCTGTGGGGACAGGGCCAGCATGGCAGGCCTGAGATTTGAACCCCCAGCCCCTGTATCTGCTTGCAGGTGCTTTAATCCGCTGAGCTATTTGGCCGGCCCTAATCAATACTATTTTGATGTTAGTACTGTGATGTCATTTGCTCTCTTCACTGCATTGGCATTTACAATGAGGTATAAAAATATGGATGGATAAAACTGCTATTGCCTTAGCACAGGTCAAGGCAGTGATACCAAGCTGCACTTGTAGTCATGATATTCTTTATTGTTGTTCAATCCTGGCTACATACCAAACCAAACCGACTCCAACTCCAATTCTGATTACCAATTTCCTTAGTGAAAAAGGAAATTATTAATTGTAGTAACTTTTGACCTTTGAACACAGCACAAGCCTTTTTCCTATTATGTGTCAGGAAATAAAAGCATGGCTAAAGCCCCCGAACTGCATATTGAGATATATTGATTGTCTTGAAAAACATTATGTATATATTTGTTTGAGTTGTAAGCTGAACTGGCCTATTAATTTCATAGAAAGTACTTTTTTAAGAAGAAAATATTTTATTTTGTATTTATTTATTTATTTTATTGAGAAACAAATATCAATGAGGCAGTTTCAAAACTGATTAATAGGACAGTTTCAATGATTAATACATTGTACATTGTTATCTTCTTAGAACAGTATTTTCACTCAAAAAAATCTAGTAAACTGTTTAGACATTGGTATTTGGAAGCTATTTTCTTGTAAATGAGTGAAGTTAAGGCCTGTCTCTTCAAGGAAAGCAATTGACAGTATTTGTTGTCAGTGATGAAATCTGAGCTTTCAAGCAAAAAATTGAAATTTTGGAAGACTGTCTCCATCACTGTGTGCCCAAAAGCTTACCAGTACTTAAAATATATTTTCTTGAGAGTTGAGTGGTGAGATCAATAGTGGAATTAATAAATGTAACTTTTTGAAGTTGTATAATAAAATGTGTTAACACTCAGAATATCTCTAACTCAGCGAACCAATATTTTCCAATTGCCAGTGTTATCGAATCATGTCAAAGATCCATTTAAGGAGCAGAAATGACCAATTGATTTTTAATGTAATAGAGTATGGAAAGCTCACTGTTATGGTTTCAAATTCCATATTGTAATTAACCTCTAAGAAGTTATTTCTTCCTAACTTTTTGGTGAATCAAACATGTAATTTATAATTACTCAAAAATATTCGGTTTTAGGGTAAATCCCGAGGGGATTTGACTGATTTTGTCAGATAAAATGTTACATTTTTTGTTATATAGGTCTTGCTTTATCTTGTCTTAACCATCCAGCAGAAAAGTATAAAAAGTAAAGCCATATTAATATGCTGAACTGTAAAAGGCTCAAGTAATGCCAACTTCTGACATTGCCAGTCCTACAGATGACCCACTACTATTATGGACTACTGGACTATATTGAATTATTTTGCTGAATTCATGCACCTACAATATTTGAATGGCAATGGAATACCCATTTCTGGCAAAACTAAACAAAGAAAGGGGATATAAATGAATGATCATTTTGTAGTAAAAAAATCTGTATATACAAAATAGGATAGATATACAGCTACTTTCTCTTAGTTCAACGAGAAGAAAGATTTGTACTAATAGTGTTTAGACAAGCTATCATGTCTGCATCTTGTACTATGAATAACTACTATGAAGACAATATGTAATGTATTAATTATTGTAACTGTCTTAATAACATGTTTTGAAACTGTCTCATTGCTATTTCTTTCTCCATAAAATTAATTAAAAATATTATTATAAATACTTTTCTTTTTCCAACTGCACATCTGCATAAGGCCAGATAGTCTTCAGTAAATTCAATAAATTACAACAGAGTGAATCCAGAGGTGAGCTTGAGAATCCAGTTGTCCATAATGCAGAGATTTGCAGAAGTGCAAAACAATGGAACACACAAATTTTTGTTTTAGAAAATGTAATTATTGTTAATAAAATATGTTGTTTATGTTAACATGTAATGACCTTTATTGTTATTATAAAATGCCTCAATCAATACACACAAATTTATCAGTTTTAATTCAAACACAATAAATAGTTACAACCTACATAAATGAAGGTCTTTAGGGTCTTCAATAACATTTAAGAACGCAAAGTGTTGGGCCAGCCAAATAGCTCAGTGTCCCCCCCCCAACCCTGTGCACTGAGATGGCAATTGAGACTGGGTGCGGTGGTGCGTGCCTGTAATCCCAGCTCTTGGGAGGCTGTGAATAGGCAGATCACTACGAGTCCAATCTAGTAGTGAGACCCCGAAAACTCTTTAGACCCTTCCCTAAAAAAATACAAAAATAAAAAAAAGAAGAATGCAAAGTGTTTCAAAACTACTGATGTAGAGTTCTTCTGTTCCATGGAGCTTTGGACTAATGGAATCAGAATTACTTGGTATCTTATTAGAAATGTAGAACCTTATCCAGTACCCACAGAATCAGACAGGCATTTTAATAAGATTCCCAGGTGATTCCGAAGTATAGTAAAGGCTTAGTACTGCCTTAGAGGAACCTTGGAGACCTCCTTATTCTGTAGGTCCCAACTGAGGAGATCAGGCTCAGCCCATTTTTCTTCCCTTTTCCTCAGCTACCGCTATTAGATGGATGCTTCAAGAGTCTGACTGCTAAAGGGTCCCCTTGTACGTGGTCCTCTTGAGTAGGATGTCAGCATGATTGCTCAGGCCCAGAAAACTTCTTCCTTAATATCCCCCTTGGTCTTTGAAAATATGCCCATTCTAGCCTGTGAAACTGGGACATGGAGGTAATGCCCACTACTCCTCTCACTGTAATGTAAGGGTGGGATGTTCCAGTATCCAGCTTGCCCTGCCACATTCTGGAACCCAAACTAAGAGCAGGTGCCAGCTTCCATGGTGACATAAGCCTCCAAACTGCCCTCATTATGCTTTGCTATTTTCACTAGGGTGGACCGGTGAATTCTTTCTCTCAGCGACCAGCCATCTAAAGGGAGACATCCCATGTGGCAGCTTCTTTTTCTTGTCCTCCCTTTTTTCCGCCCCTCTTCCACTTTTCTTCTTGTTATTTTGCAACATTGAGGTTTAATTAACATACTACACAGTTCACCCATTTAGTGTACAATTCACTGACTTTTAATTCATTCATGGAATTTTGCAACTATCACCACAATCACTGCTAGAGCATTTTCATCACTCTAAAAAGAAATCTGTACCACTTAGATTTTAATCTCCCACCTTCCATTCCATTCAGCTTTTGACAAACACTAACCTATTTTCTGTCTCAAAGGATTAACTATTAGGAACTGTGCTGTTGTAAACATGGGTGGGCATGTATTACTGTAACACAGTGTGTTTAATGCTTTTGTTATGATATGTAGGAAAGGAATAGCTATGGCATATGAAAATTCTAATTTTAATTTTCTGAAGAATTTCCATACTGATTTTTGTAATGGTGATACTAGTTTACAAGACCACCAGAAATGAAGAACTGTTCATTTTCGGGCTGGCCAGATAGCTCAGTGGATTAAAGCACCTGCTTAGGCAGACACAAGACCCAGGGCTCGATTCCCGATGTGCCATGATGGCCCCGCCCCCCCCCCCGAGTGCACTGAGCATGGTGGCGTGCACCTGTAATGCCGGCACTTGGGAGGTTGAAAACAGGAGGATCACTATGAATTTCATCTGTGTAGTGAGACCCTGTAGACCCTGTACTAAATACATAAAAAAGAAATGTTCATTTTCCCATGTAAGCTAGGCCTTGTTATCTGATTTCTTAATAACAGTGATTTTTCTGGAGTAACATGGCATCTTGGTGTTGTTTTTATTCACATTTTGCTAATGGTTAGCAATGTGGACCATTTTTAATGTATTTATTGACCATTTATTTTTTTTTCTCGGAAGTGTCTTTCATTTCAGTTGCCCATATTTTTGACTCAGTCTTCTATTTTGGGGGGGTATATTTTTTGAGTCATTTATATATTCTAAATATTAATCCTTTGTTTGAGGAAAAGCTGGCAAAAAAATTTCCCATTGTATAGATTGTCTTTTACTCTGTAGCTTATTTCTTTAACTCTACAGAAGCTTTTAAATTTTATATCATTTTATTTGATGTTATTGTGCAAATGACTTTCTGCTCAGAAAATCTATGGCTAAGATTATGTCTTCAAGAGTCTTATCTATTTTATCTTCCAATAAATTGTTTCTGTTTTAATAATCAGATCTTTGATCCATTTTGATTTTGGTTTAGTTCATGAGAGATAAGGTGAGATATGTGGGTCCATGTTCAACCTTTAGTATGTGGATAGCCAGTTTTCCCAGAAGCATTTGTTAAAGAAGTTATCTTGTTTCCAATATAAGTTTTTGGTGCCCTTGTCAAAGACAGGTAGCTGAATGTGATTGGAGTTGTTTTGCATCCTCTGTTCTGTTGCACTGAGCCACATCTTTTTTTTTTCTTTTTGTTTTCAATACCATGCTGCTTTTTTTTAAAATCACTGTAGCTTTGTACTATAATTTGAAGTTTGGAATTGTGATTCCTTCTGCCTTGCTCTTGTTATCCAGAATTGTTTTTGCTATTCTAGGTCTCTCCTGTTTCCATATGAGTTTTAGGATTGTTTTCTCTAATTCTGTGAAGAATGCTATTGGTAATTTGATGAGATTGCGTTAAATCTGTATATCAATTTTAGAAATATGGCCATTTTGACTCTATTGGTTCTGTCTATTCAAGAACAGTGTATGTTTTCCATTTCCTGTCTGTCTGTCTGTCTGTCTGTCTGTCTGTCTGTCTGT
>NW_004524586.1:28490612-28491394 GCF_000260255.1 Octodon degus | reverse complement strand
CAGGTAGGTGTTGTGCTACTGAACTATCTCCCTGGCCTACTTTCCATTTTCTGATGTCTTTTTTGACTTCTATTTTTAAAGTAATATAGGTTTCATTGTAGAGGACTTTCATTTCCTTAATTTTGTTAATTCCTAGGCATTTAATTATTTCTGATGCTATTGTGGAAGGTTTTAATTTCTTACTTTCCTTTTTAGTGAGGTTATGATTGTACAAGAATGCTATTAATTTTTTGTGTTAACTTTGTATCCTGCTATGCTACTGCATTGGTTATTGATCCTAGAGGTCCTTTGGTGGAAATTTTTTCGATCTTTTAAGTAGAGGATCATGTCATCTGAAAATAATGATAATTTGACTTCTTTTGTTCCTATATTTATCCTCTTTTATTTCTTTCTCTTGCCTGCTTTCTCTAGTGAAAATTTTGATTATTATATTAAACAAGTGTGATGATAGTAGACATCCTTGACTTGTTCTTGACTTTAGAAGGAAAACTTTCAGCTTTTCTCAATTTGGAATGATTTTGATTATTGGTTTGTCATACATGGCTTTTATCATATGGCGATAAGGTCATTAGAGATCTATGTTTTCAAATTCTTTATTGTGAATGGACATTGGATTTTTCCAAAAGCCTTTTTTGTGTCAATTGAGATTATCATGTGATTTTTTCCTTGCTTCTGTTTAAGTGATGCATTATGTTTATTCATTTGTGTGTGTACAACCGCTCCTGCATCTCTGTGGTGTATGATCTTTTGTTGATTTGTTGCAGTCTATTTGCCAGTATCTT
>NW_004524586.1:28480329-28490007 GCF_000260255.1 Octodon degus | reverse complement strand
TCTTAGCTCAGTTTTGGTATTTCATATGTATCTAGGAATTGATCCACTTCTGGATTCTCCATTTTTTTATAGAACCGGTTCTCAAATAGGTTACTGATAATTTTCTGGATTTCAGCAGAGTTCATTTTGATTTCGCCTTTTTCATTTCTATTTTTCTTTGTATTTTTTTTTTTTCGGAACCGGGGATTGAACTCAGGCCCTTGAGCTTGCCAGGCAAGCACTTATTCTACTGAGCCATCTCCCCAGCCCTTACTTTGTCTTTTTGAGACAGGGTTTCACTATATAGTTCAGGCTAGACTTGAGCTCACTTTATAGTCAAGGTTGGTCTCAAACTCACACCAGTCCTCCTGCTTCAGCCTCCTGAGTGCTGGGATTACAAGTGCATGTCATCTTATGTAGCCACATCTTTTTCATTTCTAATAGCATTGATTTGGGCTTTTCCGTTTTAAGGTAAGTTTGGCTAAATTTTGCCTATTTTGTTTATTCTTTAAAGAACCAGATCTTTGATTCATTGATTCTTTGTACTGCATTTTTAGTCTCAATTTATTAATTTCTGCTTTAATCTTTCTAATTTCCTTTCTTCTATGAGCTTTGGATTTGGATTATCCTTGTTTTTCTGGGACCTTATGGTGAATCATTATGTTCTTTATTTGGGCTCAATTTTTTAATTTGATGTGGCCATTTATTGCTATAAAATTCACTTTTAAGGATGCTTTCTTTGGGTCCCATAGGTTCTGACATATTGTACTAGTAGTGTCATTTGATTCTAGGAACTATTTTCTGCCTTGATTTCCTCTGTGACACATTATTTATTCAAGATGGTTTTGTTTTATTTTCATATGTTTATATAATTTCTGTGGTTTTTTGGCTATTAATTTCTATTTTCATTGCAATAAGACCTGAAAATATATAAGGGATGATTTTTATTCTTTTGCATTTTATTAAACATGCTTTATGGGACAGTATGTGATCTGTTTTGGTGAAAGCCTCATGTACAGCTGAGAAGGAAAATACTCTGCTTTCACTAAGTGGAGCACGCTGTAACTATTAGTTACAAGATTTGGCTCAATTCTGATATTTCTTTGTTGACTGTTTGTTTATTTGATCTGTCTATTTGTGACAATGGACTGGTGAGGTCCCCCATTAGAATTGTGTTGGTGCTTATCTGACTTTTTAATGTCCAGTAGTATTTGTTTTATGTAGTTGGTTATGCCAGTGTTTGGTGCATAATTACTATCCTTCCTGTTGAATTGTTCCTTTAACCAATATGTAATGACCTTTTTTGCCTATTCTGATTAGTTTTGGCTTGAAATTCACTTAAGAATTAGAAGAGTGACTCCTAATTTTTTCTGGGTTCTTGTTGTATGGACTATTGTTTTCTATTCTTTGATTTTTAATCAGTTTATTCTTTTTAAACTAAGGGTGTTTCTTGTATCATGCATATAACTGGATTTTGTATCTTGATCCTTTCTGCCAATATGTGTTTATTGACTGGGGAACTGAGATCAATCATACTGTGAGTTATTCATGAAAGATACAGACTTATTCCTGTCATTTCATTCTTTTCTTGTTGGTGATTGCCCCACCCCCACTCCTTTTCTGTTTTACTGCTCACTCTGCTTAGTGTATTCATTTTATTATATTTTTAGCTTTGTTTACTTCATTTTCTCTTACTGGGATATCCTTGAGAAATTTTGTAGTGCTGGTTTGGTGCTTATGAATTTCTTAAGGTGCTCTTTTGTCTTGGAAATATCTTATTTTTTCTTTAATTTTGAAAGGAAGTTTTTCCAAATATATAATTCTGGATTGGATGTTGTTATTTTTTAGGGCTTGAAACACTTCACTCCATGTTCTCCTGACCTTTAAGTTTTGTGTTATAATGTCTATAGTAATTATAATAGATTTACCTTTATAATTGATTTATTGATTTTCTCTAATAGCTTTTAAGAATCCAACCCTGTTTTTGACTTCTGGTATTTTGATTAAGATGTGACAGAGAGATTCTTTTTTGATCATGGCAATTTGTCCGACTGAAGACATTATTGATCTGTTTTTTAATCTCTGTCATTCTTTTGATTAATTTTACCATGTAGCTTTTACTTTCTTCCCTCTCAACTCTTCATCAGTCTACTTTGAGTTTGTTGGGAGTTTCAGGAACTATTTTGTGGCCTTGTTTCCTCTTCTGTTTTTGTTTTGTTTTGTTTTGCTTTGTTTTTTCCTTAGGCATGTGGTCGCTTATATTGGCACAACTTTGTTGCTAGTATGGAGATGTCTTTAGTTAGATTGCTTTTCAGTGATGTACTCAGGGTGTGCTAAGGTCCTTTGGATCTGTCTCAAGGTCTGATCACTTCCGCTAATGTGAGAAGGTGAGGTGCAGTACAATTGGCCCACTACCCAGTTTTCTGGGAATGGATGACAGTATTGTTGCAAAGCTAATCTTGGTATTGGCATCCTCAGAAAATTTATTAATAATAACAAGTATTCAGTCTTAATATAAAGTAAACCAGCTACAGTAATATAAGAAAAATGGGATATTGACATGCCATAAGAACCAATAAAACACTACCCTTAACTTTAGGAAAAAAATCTACAATCGTACTATAAACTCTTTTTTTTCAATAATTAATACATTGCATATTGTTGTCTTCCTAGTGGTTATTCATAGTACAAGATGCAGATGTGATATCCTGTCCACAAACGTTATTAGAACAAATTGTTCTATTCATTGAATTAAGAGAATGTAGCTGTATATCTATCCTAACTACTTTGAATATACAGATACAAAATGGTCCTTCATTTGTATCCCTTTTTTTTGTTTAGTTTTGTCAGAGAAGAGTATTCCATTGTCATTTAAATATTGTAGGTGCATGAATTCAGCTAAATAATCCAATATAGTCCCGTAGTCCATAGTAGTAGTGGGTTTTCCATAGGACTGGCAATGTCAGAAGTTGTTGACTTGAGCCTTTTACAGCTCGGCATATTAATATAGCTTTACTTTTTGTACTTCATTTTTATACTTTTCTACTGGATGGTTAAGACCAAGATAAAGCAAGACCTGTATAACAAGAAATGTAACTTTAGTATCTGATAAGGAAAGTTAAAGCCCCTCAGGATTTATCCTGAAACCCTGTACTGCAGTCTGAAGATCCTTTGTCAGTGTCAATCATGTGGATGAGTCACAGCCATTGCTTGACCAATTTGCTCTCTGTGAAAGCCTGAGAGAATGTTTTCTCTCCATAGGCACATTCTACATCATCGATCACTTTCCTCTTTGGCCTCATAATCTCCTTGATGAGAAAATTTGGGACATAACTGATTTACATGATGTTATAGTACAGGTTTTCCTATGTCTTGAGTCTTCACTTACCTTGAAAGGCTAGGGCCCAAATGTTGGCTGTCCTTGCAGCCCTTCTTTTTCTCTAATTTTTGGTTTGCAAACTTAGGTTGTCAATCCTCCAGAAGATAAGCTTATCATTATTACAACATAGGCAACTGAGCTTAACCTCACTATCTGTCTGAATATCAAACAGCTTGGACATAAATGGAACAGGTATTTTCCATCAATTATTGATATGTATAAACTCTTAAGACAAATCAAATAATACATATAGCAAATATCTTTAAATGTACCTCTGCTAATGATAGAAAATGATTCAACAGTAGTGACATAGAGTTTGCTAATTATCTAAAGATTATTGTAGCTTACTGGTCCACCTATTAAAAATATAGGTGGTTAGGAATGGCGAAATGCAGAAAGAAAAAGTTAAATTTTAAATAATAAGAGAAGAAAACAAAATGAGACAAATTATTCTTTTATTGAGTAGAAGGATATTTATAAAATTAGACAAAAGTAACAGGAAAAAATGAGAAATAAAAGATTAAAGAAAATGGGAAAATTATATAGAGAATAACATGTAGAAAAAAGAAAATAAAAAATAAGGGAAAAGAAGATAAAAGAAAAATAGAGTAAGAAGAATTAATGAAAGAATAGAGTCCAAAAACAGAAAAAAATTTTTTTGAGTGATTTTTTTGTAGGATCTGCAGTTTTGAAGTCCAAGAAGTCTTGTTTTTCTTCAGGTACCATTACCACCTCTGGGTTTATGCGGTACCCTTGCTAATCCAGAGTCTCCTCGGTTTAGGCCAGGCTGTGGCAGTGTCTGCGTTGAGATATGTTGTTGCTCATGTTGGTAGGTATGGGAGGGAATCAGATCTCAGACCTGTGCTGGATGTAGGCAGCAAGACAAGGGCTCACAAGGGCTCAAATTCTTAATGCTGAGATGTACTTTCAGAACTAGCTATTTCTGAGCACAATTGTAGCTAGACCTAAATTCTCACCATGGTGAGTAGGGTCTCTCTCCTTCCTGACCTGAGTTTAAACTTTTGAAGGGATTTCTTTCTACTCTGCTCTCTATGGCTGTCTGTCTCCCAGTTACTATAGAAGGTCAACACAGGGAGCCCTGAAGTGAAGCTGCTTTTTAGTTGTTCTGAGTCCTAAATTTAAATAGTTAACCTCTTCCCTAAATGGCACCTGATCAAGCACTCCCTGGTGATATGGCAGGCATTCACTCTTGAATAATCCAGCTATTGACTGTCATGTGGAAAGAGTCCCCTTAGAGCCAAACCCCATACTATTTTTTTCAGTTCACAAGGGTCGTGGGTTCTGCTGCCATTGATCCCTGGATCTCACAGCCCTGGATGCTTATCTTCTTTCTGGAGATCCAGGTTCCCCTCCCTATGAGGTGTGAGAGCCAGGGAGAGAGTCCAAAATGTTTCCATCTTTTTTTCTGCATTGTTAACCATCTTTCCAACTCTGTAACTTCTAATTTTTTCTGTCAGATCTTTCCTGGTTCTAAGCAGTTCGCTTCTTGATTTTTCTTTATCAACCTTTTATTTTATAGTGCTTGGATTCCAGGTCTTGGAGAGGCTGAATTTTGCTACTGATCACCATTTCCCCATTTTCTTTAGTTACTTCATTCCTTTTTCTGCTGGAACAATATTCTATTGTGTGAATAAAGCATGTTTTATTTATTCATTTGTCTGCTAATGAACATTTGGGTTTCCACATTTTTGCTATAATAAATAGTGCTGCTATTGACATGCATGTACAGATTTTAGTGTGAACAAACGTTTTCACTTCTCTTGGGTATGAACTTACACATGAAAATGCTGAACCATATAATAATTCTTTATCCTTTTGAGGCATGGCCAAACCATTTTTCAAGACACCTGCACCATTTTACATTCTCACTTGTAGTGTGTGAGGGATCCAGTTTCTCCATATCTTCATTATCATCTTTATTTTCATTGTGTCATACTCCCTGGGGAGATAATAGCACTGTGGGCTTGCAGTCCACATTACTGTAAGGCACTGCTTCACTTTGCCCAAGGTTGAAGAAGTGAAGGCACCTTCATCCATTTTTCAGACAGAGTCTCTCACACAAGGATTGATTAGCTGGTGACTTCTGTGACTCCTTCTTTGCTCTTCAGCTTAAAGAGGTTTAATTTAAGATGGAAATAAAAGGTAGATGATAGGAAGTAGGTAGATAGACTTTGTAAAGATGGGAAGAGGATCTATGTATAGGGAAGATGGGGGAGGGGAACTGGAATTAGAAAGGATCAAGATGCAATATGTATATGTATCAATTCCCCATAATAAATGTATTTATTATGTATCACAAACACATACTAATAAAAAGAAGAATAAACAATTTTTAAAGAATTGGAGGGAATTGTTCATCCTCTTGGCCCTGAGGTGTGATGCCTGACAGGAAAGGGGCCCATTTTTTGGGTTACTTGGTCCCAATTGTTGGTGGTTCACTTTAGAATGTAAAGCTTCTTTATCCACACCTGTAGGCCCAAATTCCCATTCAACATTCTCTAATTTGTAAAAGAACAAATAAATACTGTTAAAACTATTATCAGAACAACTTTGGCCACGAATGAACTGAGGTTTGGCAAGAAGAGCTCTTTTGGGGGGTAGGTTTTTAATTCATGCTTTGCTCCCTGAAAATATGGATAGAATTAACTTGACAGCTCGGTTCTAATAGTGTTGCGTCAGTGGGCAGTAGAAACAATGTGAAAATGTCAAAACACATTTAGCTAAGAGCAATTAAAGCCAGAGATCAGTGAAATGATCATAAGAGCAACAAAATGCTATAAATGGATTTACACCTTTTGACACAAAAATGTCAATCTGAGAGAATTTTGACAAATGCAGATGAGATTACTGAGCCACTGTGCGGAAAAGGAGAGCTCAAAGACTAGAAAGGGAAAATACCTTAATTTTCTAAAAACTTTAACCTCAAGCTTGAAATTAAATCCACATAAAACTCTAGAAGGAATTAATAACTTGAATAGTTCATAGATACTTAGGAAAGAAAGGTTTGGCTGTTGAGAATGAAGTCATTAAGTCATGCTGAGGGAGTCCCATTTCCATAGGTAGAGTTAGTGTCCTGACATATTTAGGGGACATTCTGGCATCAAAACTCCACAACTCAATTGTAGTCAGCTTTGCCATAATGTCTTCATGAAACTTCACTTCCTGTTGAGACAGAGACATGTGGACTGGATCAAAAACAGTGAGGGGTGGTACATATGTGACTGGTTGAACACTCCTACACAGAGAATGCTAATTTAATGCTACACTAGAAGATCTTTTGTAATAATGGTAATAATGATACTAATAGCAGCTGTTAATTATTGAGTGCCAGACATTCATATAAATACTTTACAAGTATCAATCTATTTAACTCTCATAATTCCTCCACAAGGTAGGAACTATTATTGCAGGCAGTTTACAGATGTGGAAAGTGAAGAGTTAAGTTATTTATGTAAGGTCACATGGTGAGAGGTGGAGCTGGGAACTGAACTGAGCATTTTTCCTGTCTACAAGCATGTTTAGTTTACATACTGGAGAATATATTCAATATTTCACTATAAAAACCCTGGTTCCAGGAAATGCTACTTTATTTCTCCCATAATAGGCCACTTCTTCTGGGTTTGAAATTCAAAAGTGATCAGGGTGTGAATGGGCAGAAGGAGGATGGAACCACTACAGGCTCGGCCAAGGTGAGGTGCTGAAAAGAACCAAACTGTGAACTCAAAGCAAGAGGATTCCCATACAAACTAACTCAGTGTCATTCCTCTCTCAGAAAACTTCTTTTCCTAAAACTTACTTCTAATTATGGAAAGGAATGTTATGGCTTTTATGTAAGGGCCATGAGATATTTGCCGGCAACTAAACACATTTTGGGATCTTTCTTTGAACTCCTGAGCCATCTTTAGAAAAGTCCCATTGTACTAGTGCTTGTGTGAGAAATATTTTGACTCAATCTTGTTTTTCTTAAATTAGAGCTTCTCAGACTTCAGTGTGAATTGGAGCCCCCGAATATCTTGTTATAGATTCTGATCCAGTAGGTTTGAGAAGGGGCCCGGGAGTCTGCATTTTTAACAAGCTCCCAGGGGATGCTCATACTTGTGGTCCATGGAGACACTTTAAGTGATGAGATTCCACATCACCCTCAGAGCTGCTGAATGTATCAGTAACTAAAAAAACTTAGTAACCCATATATGGATCCTGATATGTCTCTTCTTTAAGAATTTTAGTCATTAGTTACTCAGCCATCGAAAGCACTACAAAATGTAACATATACCTGATTGGGTTTGGAGGAAAAGATACTTTCAAGATTTGATTGACTTTCTGACTTTTGTTATTTAAGGGTTCAAGATGACTGAACATGTATGAAGAATCAAAATACCACTATTACATACATGGCTAACATAGGGCTCAGTTGTGAGGATAAAGGTGGAAAGATAAGTGTGGAAGAATTTCACCATGACTTAGTAGTAGAGAAAACTATATAGATGATATCATCGGCTATTCACAGTTCTATATTTACTACAAATTCCATACTTCCTTTTCCAACAATTTCATTGGCAGCAGCTTGGAGAAGTTTAAAGAAAAGAATCTTTTTTTTTGCTAAGTCTTTACAATATGAGACCTAAGATTGGGGTTTCACATTTCTTTAGAAAAGCTGCAAATATTCTCATATCTCTATTTTGTGTGACACTCTTATCTCTTCTATAAAGAGCCAACCTACCTACTTTCCAAAAGCAAGGCAAATTGCCCCTGTAAGTATTGTAGAGTCAGTGGAAAAGCACAAGAAATACAGAAAATTTTATAGAGAGATAATGAAACACAAGTACATTCTTTATTTCTAGACTGTTATTTAGGTAAACTCATTTTGTTTACTTTATTATTACTGTTATTCTGCAGTACTAGGGATCAAATGCACGGCCTTGTACATACTAGGCAAGTGCTTTGTTACTGAGCTACATTACTAGCCCAAAACAAGTACATTTTAGGGTAATGGTAGGAAGAGAACTTATAGTGTAGAACAAAAACTTAAGTTTGAAGTTCTCTCTTGTTGAATTTTACTTTTCAAAATTCCTAAGTAGTATGCCAAGATGATTATTGACTTATGTCTAGGTTTGCATCGACCTAATTGACTTGTGTTTCCTTTCAGAGGCCTTAGTGAGCTCACATTTGAACAATAATTATAACTGAAGAGAATTAGCAACATACAAGCAAAACCCATAATGCTTTTTTTTTTTTTTTGTGGTACCAGGGAATGAACTCAGAACCTAGAGCTTGCCAAGCAGGAGCTTATGCCACTGAGCTATCTCTCCAGCCATTTGTATTTTTTTTTTGCAGAACTGGGGATTGAACTCAGTCTCTTGTGCTTGCCAGGCAAGTGCTTATTCTACTGAGCTATCTT
This sequence comes from Octodon degus, assembly GCF_000260255.1. Classification (NCBI taxonomy): domain Eukaryota; kingdom Metazoa; phylum Chordata; class Mammalia; order Rodentia; family Octodontidae; genus Octodon; species Octodon degus. The sequence continues at coordinate 28,481,230 of NW_004524586.1, read as the reverse complement.
CCTGGCCCAGCAACATACAAAAACAGCAATGCAGGACCTGGATTGAATAGTATACACTTGATAAACTCTGTTCTTTAATATACCTTTAATATACCTTTTACTTATGAGACCAATTTCTGTTCTGGTACACAGATTCCTGTAAAAGGTCAGTTCTGATAGTAGAAGGGAACATTTAATGTAAAATAACATGTACAGACATAATGTATAGATTACATCAAATAATGAACTTTATTTTCTCTGACATAAACCAATCATTACTAAGAATATTGAATTGCAAACTATTGTGCATTAAGTCATATTTAGATAATTAATGTTCCACTGAGCCATCTCCCTGGCCCCTGGATAATTAATGTTAACCATAAATTAGCTTTTATATGGACTATTACTTTGCTAAAATTGAGTTATATTTAGAAACAATATCAACCATGGGAAAACTTAATTTTTATGTTGTTAAAGTTAGCAAATGATTTTGCTTCATTCAAGACAAAAATCATTTAATTTTTATTTATATCCTTGGTAAAACTGTTACTAAATTTTAAAATATATTTCATTTAAATTTAGCTGCATTATATTTTATGTTAGAAGAAAAAGAGGAACACAAGTGAACTAAAATGTTTGCTTGTAATGATGAAAAACTTCAGTTGTTGTTAAGCTAAATCCATGCAAGATTACTTGTGTATATTCACTTCCATCAAGTTGTTAGGAAATAAAGTAAAGGATGAATAATTTAGAATATACACAAAATTCAAAGAATAATGATGACTTCAGTTATAACTAAGAGGCACCAGTGATGTGTGTTGTCTTAGGAATTTAGGTATTTTGCAGGGTGGGAATTGTATAATTCATTCTTAAGATTTATTTATTTATTTATTTATTAGAGAGAGAGAGAGAGAGAGAGAGA
>NW_004524586.1:28477757-28480192 GCF_000260255.1 Octodon degus | reverse complement strand
GGTCCCTGATGCCTTGCCAAGCTTGTTCTAAGTAGGTGCTTTAGACCACTGAGCCATCTCTCCAGCCCCTATAATTCATTCTTGAGTATGTCATCATCTAAATTCACAAAGTAGTTTGTGGTGATACATTACCCCCAACTTTCTCCCTGGCACAGAGCACCCCAAGACCCTCCCTCCTCAGCTCTTCCAATTAGCTATTATTCCTTCATATATGCACATGTAATGCTTTCTAGGTTCAAAGGCTTGTTTGAACCTCAAATTAACTGTAGTAGTTGCCAGCACATGCTTTAATGGTGGGATATTCTATGTTCAAACATCAGCTCTGCTATTTCCTAACTATATGCCTTATATGTAGAATAATAGTACTTCAATGTTAGAGTGGTTGTGTGAGCCATATAAGACATGCCAAGTGTGTGTGGGTGTGCAATAGGTCTACATTTAGCCACACTATTTCCTCTGTTTTTTCCTCCATTTTTTCCCACTTACCACAGTCAAGTATATTCTCCCCATTTGGTACTGGCCAAAACACTACCTCTTTGTCTCACACCAGAGTTTCCATTAGTGAATGCAGTATAACCAGTGCCTTGAAATGGTTACTACAAAATTCTATAATTAGGCATGTGGTAAGAGTATGGTGGCTATGAGTTCCACAAACTAGATAGTGCTTTCCATCAAGGAAGACAACATGTATTATCCATCCTCAACAAAATCTCTACACCTGGAATATGGAAGATGCTGACTAAATGTTGATGGATTAAATCAATTGCTGTTTCCTGACGTCAGATGTCCCAGGCTGGGATGAAGAAGGGTAAAAGGTGTGGAAATAAAGATTTCTAGTGCAATTTACTTCAGGACTCAAAATACTTCACTTATGAATTGTCTTTAGCATTTACATTGTGCTTTCACATCCACTATTTGACTTAAGATAAGATTTTATTAAGTCTACCTTCCTCAGTACTCCAAGTAATTTTTCTTAATATGAATCTATTCTTGGCATGCTGTTCCTTGGAATCTTTTAGGGCTGGCTTCAGGATAAAATTTCATCTTTTCTACAATGTGCCAAGCCCTTATGCTCCTTTCTTCTTTGTCATCATTGATCCACTCTTTTTCCTAGACATAGAGAATCTCTAGTAGTCCCACATTCACAAATGCATGTCTGCCTTCTGTTCATGTCGCTTCCTCCATCTAGAAAACACTCTCATCTGTCTTCTTTGTAATTCCATCCTTAGGTACTAGTTCAAGGGTTATTCTCTCATGAAAATATTTTATGGTGCTCTTTGATTCCCTCAGAAGTAAGACCTTTGTAGGTAAATTGTTAATAGTGTTTTACGATGTGTCATCATTCATGTCCCTTCAATATTACTTTGCCAGTTCTGCCAATAGGTGGAATCTATTTCTTCATCCTTTGAATTTGGGCTGACTTTGGGACTGCTTAGACCAATAGAATGCAATGAAGATAGCATTCTAGTCCTTCCAAATCTAAGAATTAAGGGTCCTTCTTTTGTTCAAAGGAGACCAGGTTGTGTTGCTAGAGAGAGGAAGGCAAAGAAGACAAAGGGCACAAGGAAGAAAACAGAAGTTCAATAGTCCAGGAGTCCTCAATGCTTGGGCAAGGGCCAGTACTGGTCCATGGTCTGTTAGGAAACAGGCCATACAACAGAAGGTGAGCAGTAACTGTGACAATTTCAATTGCTCATATTACCACCTGAGCTCTGCCTCCTGTCAGGTCAGCAGTGACATTAGACTCTCATAGGAGTGTAAATCTTATTGTGAACTGCATATGTGAGGGATTTATGTTGCATGCTCCTTATGAGCATCTAATGTCTGACAATCTGTGGTGGAGCTGAGACAGTGATGATAGTGGAGAGGAGCAGCTACAAATACAGATTAACATTATCAGATAGCTTTAACTGCCAAGAGACTATCATATCAACTGTTTGATGACATCCATGCCAGTGAGTAGGAAGTGACAATTAAGCTGTATCTGGTGACAGGCTTTATAGTGGCAAATGAGTTGATTGACTTCAGTTTTACAACTGTATCTGGGAGTAGGCTTTAAGTCAGAATTTGATAATTATTTCAGTCTTAACATAGCCTGACCATTATTTTTTTACTGCTTCTATCCACACATCTTTCCTGCTTTGTACACATGTCTCAGTCACAGTTTTTGTAAGCCCACAGCTAATCCTAGACAAAATGAATAAAAAGCAAACATCACCTGAGACTTTCTCTGAAAAGATACAGAGACCCAATTATGAGACAGCAGAAGACTCTAACATTGCCAACAAAAAGAAAGTTGCATTTAAAAGAAAATACTGAGAATTCTACTTAAATTATAGGTTGTTCAGCCTCCTTTCCACTTGCTAGGCCACTGTTACCCTAGTAAGGTTTTTTTTTTTGAACCAAGAATTGAACTCAGACCCTTGCGCTTGCTA
>NW_004524586.1:28461880-28476309 GCF_000260255.1 Octodon degus | reverse complement strand
ATGCAATGTGTTAATTATTGAAACTGTCCTACCAATTTGGTTTGAAACTGTCTCATTGCTATTTGTTTATCAATAAAATTATGGAAAAAAATTATAGGTTCATTGTAAAAGTTCTTCATATTCTCCAAGCCTGCTTTGTGTGTGTTATGACCAGCTATTTAACAAAACCATGAAATCTTCAAAGCTGCTTCAGCACATGAAGACAAGCACCTTGCATTAAAATACATACTTTTTCAATTTTTCAGAGGTAAAAAGAAATTGAACGTGAAAAATAGAAGCAATTATTGAAGGCCACCACTTCATCAAATGTATTTGAACTCAAGAGTATTCTCAGTAGTTGCTTAAGCTAAAGCAACTACTTTGCTAAAGCTAAGAAGCCTTCTACTAGTGATGAAGAGTTGATCTGGCTGTTACTAAGGACATTTGTTGTGAACTTTTAGGACAGGCAGTGAATCAAAAGGCGGCACGTGTTCTTGTTTTGGCTGGCACCATAACTAGATGAACTGATGAGATAACAGGGAATTTTGATGCATAATTGTTAGGATTAATGAGTCACTCTGATATGCAATCCAGGTCAACAAGGCTACTAATTTTGACAAGGCAATAAGACTTGTTTTGTACATTGTATGTTGCAGGAAGATGTGCATGAAGATGCATGCACTCTTGTTTCCAATCAACAACACAACTACAGAACTATTAAGTCTTTGAATTATTGCATATCAGGAGAACTACATTGGTCATTGCAGCTGGTATATGCACAAATGGAATTGCTGCCATGACTGGATAGATTTCTGGTTTTATTCCTTGGGTCAAAGAGGTTGCTTTTGAATATTAATAAAAATTTCACCTGAACTTAATGCTTTACAGTATGTGGCTAAAATTATCAATCACATTAAAGTACCTGTCTTTAAATCATATCTGTTCATGCTGCTGTCTGCGGAGATGGGCACAGGAGGCACATGTCTTCTCTTATACACAGAAGTGAGACGGTTTTCTAAAGGTAGATCACTGCACAGAGCTTTTGAGTTATAAGAGCTGCTCCATAAATTTCTTTTAGAAAAATGCTTACCACCCACAGTGCATTTTAGGGACACAGAATATATCAAAAAACTTGTTTACCCATGTGATATATTCAACTTTATCAATGCAGTCAATCTCTCACTTTAGAGGAGAATGACAATTATGTTTGAGTCAGCATATAATCTTGCTGCATTCAAAACAAAATTGGAATTGTGAGGATGATGAGTGAACACTGGGATTTTTGATATGTTTCACACATTAGCAAAGATTTTTAAAGAGATTGAGCCAGGGCCTTCTTTCTTCCAGCTGGTGCATAATTATCTATTTCCACTCTCACAAGAGTTTGAAGACAACTTTCCAGCCTTAAAACATTTCTGAACTGGGAAGAAATGTATCTGTAACCCATAATACAGGTGAATTAACTTTGTCCATGCTAGAAGAGATTCAATTGCTTTAGATTGCAGATGATGGTGGCCTTAAAAGTATGTTTCAGACAACTTCAAATCTCTGTACGTTCTGGATTAAAGTCAAGGCAGGATATCTTGAGATTGTCACAAAGGCACTTAAAAGTCTACTCCTATTTCCAATATTTTATCTGTGAAGCAGGGATTTCTGCAGTGACAGCAGTAAAATAAAATTAAGGAGTAGATTAGACATAAGTAATATACTTCAGTCGTTACTGTCTCTCACCAGCCCCAAGTAGGGCTTTCTGTTTGCAAGCTCAGGTTTCTCACTGTTTCTACACTATGGTGAGTTATATAATAATTTTACTATACATTATAATGTAATAATAATAGAAAAAGTTCATAATAAACATGATGTGCTTGACTCATTGCAGTCTCTCTGCCCCAATGTGGCCTATGAAAATAATTTCTACAAAACTAGTATCTGATGTCAAAAATTCTGGGGACCTCTTCTCTAGTCCACATCCAATGCCAAGGCCTCAGACATTCCAATGAAGCCATCTTGGGTACTTCAGGCCCACGTAAACATCTCAGCTTATACCACTAGAAGCAGTAACTAGCTATCTACTAGGGATTGAATGCTTATATGCCCCTAAAATTCATATGTTGAAATCCTAAGCCTTAACATGGTGGTATTTGGAAATGGAGCCTTTGGGAGATATGAAGTCATGAGGGTGGAGCCCTCATGAATGGGATTAGTGCCCTCACAAGAAGCTACCACAGTGCTACTGAGGTCTCTTTCTACCCTAGGAAGATATAGTAAACTAGGGAGTCCTCAACAAAAACCTGATCCTGATTCAGAGTTACAACTTCTAGAACTTCAAGAAATAAAGTTTGTTGTTTAAGCTAAGCCGTCTATGGTAATCTTTTATAGAAATTTGAGCTGGCTAGAATATCATTCTTGTTGAATCCTATACAAATTCCTAACCCCTAGAATCATGAGCAACAAAATAACTGTCTGTTTGATTAAAAATGTTTAAATTCTAAAGCATTTCAAACATATGTCAAAGTAGAGACTAGTGGAATAAATACCCACACACCCTTCCTTCAGCTTAGTAATTATTAATTCATGACTATTCTTACTTCAGATATAACCCCACTCACTTTTGCCTCTCCCATAACAGCTGTTGTTTTGAGCCACTAGATTTGGGGTTGTTACTCAGCAATAGATGATCACAACACCTTCACAAATAAGTCTTTGCTTATTTTGGAAGAAGTCTCCAAAAGTATTGTTTGGGAGTGGGAGAATGAGACAATACAGAGTATGTTAATAAGCAGGCTATCACTATGAATAACTGGGGCTCAGTCCTATTGATGCTTTATATGGCCTGTGTAGACCTGATTTCAGAGCTGGGTTTTCATCTCCTTGAGATGAAGATGCTAAGTTATATATTCCATATATCCACTGATTCTCTCTTATCTAGGTTAAGGATTGTCACTGGGCTATTACATCCTTGCCTTTTATGTGGTAATGGGAATTGAACACAGCCCCTTCACATGGAGCTATACCCCCAGTCCTTTTTTATTTTAATACATGGTTTCACTAAGTTGCTAAATTACCCAGACTGAATTCAAATTTGTGATCCCTCTGACTCAGTCTCCTAGAGTGTTGGGATTATAGATATGTGCCAAAATGCCTATCATAGCTCCCTGACATTTCTGCCCCACTTGCAGATAGAGAATCAGAGGAACTCACAGCAAGAAGCTACCATTTGAGAAGAAAACTGTGACCTGAGGGAAAGATTTTTTTTGGCTGGCTCAGGCTGCTTTAAGGGCAGGTCTGCTAAGGCAGGTGTAGGTAGGGATCGAACCACGGTATCCTGCACATGACTGCATTTGCATAAGCAGGTGCTTAAACAACTGAGCTAACCTGCAGGCCCCCCAGATCTGAGGGGATATGACAAGATAATCAAACCCAGAAGAGGATAGTGTCTACATTAGTTAACATACAGTGAGGTCTCCTTCTTCTGGGATCCACCTTGTCATACAATACTCCATGTGGATATGTATTATAGTATTCTTTACATCAATTGTGTTCACTTACTTTCTCTACTGAGTCCCCCAGACTATGAGCTCCTGTGTAATAGGAGCTGTATTTTATTATTCTCTGGTCCTCTAGTGCTCAGTAGATTCTCATCACACAAGTCACAGGGCAATAAATACTACTGGAGTAAGTAGCTTTGTTTACTCATAGAAATCTTGTGATAGAGGCAGGTCAAAATAGCTACAGGTCCAGGATACCTTATCCATAATTATGAAACTGAAGGTATTCTGAAGTATAACTTTTTCTTGAAATTTGTGTCAAAAATAATTGGGAGGCAAAACCTAACCTGGACTGTGGTGGCACTTATTTTAGGCTAACATAGTGTGAATATTCATGTGTGTGTTAGAAACATTTGTTTATTGAGTGCTACTCTGACCCCATTGGAGGTGTGTGGAGAAGACAGAATCTATATCATACAACCTTTTTGAAATCGAAGTAATTTGGAATTCTGAAACAGACCTTGTTTCATTGGTATTTTTATTTTAATAACCAGAAAAGTATTCAAGATAATGGTTATGAGGAGAACAATTTAGAGGACTCAGATTTAGCTGACTCCTGGGACAATGCTCATTTTACTCAACCATCCTGCAAATAGTGAGAAATATGATGGATTTAATAGGTGTTCTCTCTTTTGGCCACAAGGTTGATATCAAAAACCTAAGTTTGAATAGTTTGGAATGATTCTCTAATACAGTAGCCAGCAAAAGCCCAGTCCTGAACTGGGCCTCAATTCCTGCTGGTAGATGTGTCTAGCCTTCATGTTAGTACTCTGAGACTACCTTCTGAGTCATGGGACCAGGAACCAGCCAATCTTCTGTTTCATGAAGAATCTGAGTTCCATGATTGCAGCTGCAGAGACTGCAGCTCAACAGTGTTGGACACAAAGTTGGGAGCTCATGTATGGTGCTCTTGGATTATGCACTCTCATTGTGTATTCCCTAAAGCAGATACAGCCTGCCCTAAAGAGGCATTGACAGCAACATTTACATAGAAGAAAATAATGCAATAGTTCATGTGACCACCAAGAGCAAGAGATACAGCCTTCAAGCTTCTGAACTTATTCTGGGCCCCCTTGAGGCCTGGCTGTGCTTGTTGCCCCTGAGTTATAAGAGATATTCTTATATCTCCTTTTCTTTGAACTAATTTGAACGTATTTCTGCTTTATGCAATGGTGTTTTTTTTTTCTTTTTTTTTTTTTCACAACTAAAGATTGAACTGAGGCCCTTGTGCTTGCCAGGGAAGCACTTATTCTACCGAGCCATCTCCCCGGCCTGCAACGGTGTTTTCTTACCAAAATAAATTCTAGACTTGTATGTAGCATTTCTTGTCTATTATAGGTTAATCCCTCTACTCTACTTTGCTGTGGAGCTCCCAATGGATTTGGCATATGATTAGGGATGAAAAGGCATTTGGGCTCTAGTACATTTCTCAGCAGATGTAGCATGTGCAGTTGGAGCTCTGTGTGCTTCCCTCTATATTGGCTTAGGTTAGGGAGTGAGGGTAAATTTATAATCCTAAAAAAGATTACCAGACAGTAATTGGTGGGCCAGTACGTGAATAAACAATAAGAGGGTTGTCTTAAGGGCATTTTAAAAATCCAGTGTCACTTTTCTAATGAAAATGATCACACTCATATATGAATAATGTAACAGGAAAGAATATACTCCTCTGGGATGTGATTGTTTCCATAAAATTGATAGCCTAAGTTATTGAATTTTTCAAAATTAGGTTAAATTTCCAAGCCATGAAATGATCTAGGATTGTGCTAAATATATATTTGGTAATTTTTTTCTGAAAAGGTCTTAGGTTCTGATCCAAATGTAGTTGTTTCATAACTGTTGTGTCAGATAAGAAAATAATTTTAAAAGTTTGGCCACAATGTTTATTTATATAGTCAGATGACAATTACTTCATAGGATCATATTTATGACAGAAGTGGGAGACACTATTGGTTAAGAATACATGGTAAAGAGATATACTTATAGTATTTGTGTACAGAATATGAAGAAGGTTTAGGAATGGTTGGATTTAGAATCAATCTAGAAGTTAGTGGTCAAATGTAAAAGAGTTGTGGAATGTTTCTATCAGCTTTTTTAAGTGTTTAGTATAGGGTCTACAGGGTCTCACTACACAGACTGGACTTGTAGTGATCCTCCTATTTTCAGCCTCCCAAGCGCTGCAATTACAGGTGTGCATCATCACACCCAGTCTCAATTGCCATCTTAGTGTGCCCTGGGTATGGGGTTGGCACTGTATACTGGGGATCGAACCCTGGTACCTGTGTCTGCTTAAGCAGGTGCCCACTGAGCTATCTGGCCAGCCCTCCTGTCAACTTTTATCAGTCATTGGTTGAGTGTTATTTCTAGGTGTGTTGGGGGAGCAGGTGTTAGCTTCATACATACAGAGTGAGAGGGCTTTAACAGTTGGAGATAGCCCCAGGCAGACAGTCATAGGTGTTTGTACATAAAAATTATTGGGTCAGCATATATAGGAATAGTACATTTCAAGGGGACAAGGCAAGGCTCTGATAGCGTTGCCTGTACATTTATATATGATGATCAGAGATGATGCAGGTAGAACCAGGGGAATATCAATTGCAAAGATTGAAGGACCAAGACAGTTCAGGCAAATGATCAGGAACTACTCAAATGTTCTTTATAGAAGATTATGGCCAAACATCCAGCAGAATAATTGTCATAATCATGGGTCAGGTGACAGGAGTTCTGAATAGAAGTCTCTTCTCTAGCACCTATTTGTGTGGACCTGGGAAAATAGCAGGACCTCTTGATATTTGTTTCCTCACAAGTAAAATGAGAATAGCATCTTCCTTACCTGCTCACAGAGTACAGAAAGGCCCAAATGAAATGAATTACAGGAAATCATTAGACCCTGGGCAACACTATAGAATTTTTAAAAGGGATATGATGATAAGGAGCAAATTGGAAAGGCTTAATTCTGAAGTGTGTGTGTGTGTGTGTGTGTGTGTGTGCACTCGCGTTAGCGCGCGTGTGCACACACATGTGTCCAGATAAGGGGCTTCAGATGAGTTCTACAAAGGCAAATACTGAGGTCAGATCGCCAAGAAAGCTTGAACACTGAGTTGTAAACACCTGACTGGAGTACAGACTGTGGAGATCCAGCAGCTGTTTCTGCTTCTGATTGTTGGTACTGTCACGAAGACTAGCAAATCCGATTGTGTACAACACTGACAGGTGACACAAGTCACTTAGGAGAGGTGTGCTGGGGTGAAACGGGAGATGAGGATTTCAGATTTTTTAAAAATGAAGATTTGAATCTTATAAGAAGTGAATGTGATCCAAACACAGTTTCACTTGAATAAATTTATTTTCTTCACATTAGTCACCCTTATTACATTCCTCAATCAAGGTATTGAAGAGATATGAGCTTTTCCATAAAGTGTAGCTCAGACTTTTGGTTACTTATATGTAGGTAGGGCTACCCAATCACACTTCCACATAAAATAATTCTTGAAGTGGCTCTTGCTGAGTGTAATTGCTCCTAGTGCAAGAGTGAACTGCCACAAAAGGAAAATAATAGGGTTCTCTCAGCATCTTAAGGATGGCTGCCATTTTTTCTTCCAGGATGTCTAAGGTCTTTTGCCTCAACGGGATCTTAATAACAGTATAATTTTCAGTGAACACTGTTTAATGGAAGGCCTTTTGTTAAGGTTTCACAAAATATAAAGGCTTGACTTGCTGGTTCAGCCCATATACTGAGGTTTTCCAAATATGGTGCAATAGTACTATTAAGAAAACCAGTGAATGAACTAATAAGGGAGGCTGTTGCCTGTGATAACAGAGAGAAGGCAATAACAGTTTTATTAAAGTCAAGTAAGATAAAAATATAGTGGGTCCATCTGGGAAGCCCCTAATTCTGGGAACAGGAAGAGAATAGCTAGTGTTTTACAAATCATCTCCTTAAATAGCGTTTTTTCCCACTTTGGCAGATTCTTTCCTTGCCTTATACAAAAGTCTTTTAGACTTCCCTTTATGTTTTCCCGTATGTCTTCCACAATTTACCAGTTTCCTGCATTTCATAATCTCTTTGTTAAATTCCCATTGACAATTGGCTTATTTTCCAATAGACAAGAAGGTACAGACAAGACTATGCCAGATGATGATGCAGTAACTCATTGTAATCAAAAGCCGGAACTCTGGGCATCTATGCTGAGTTTATGCAAGATAAGAGCTTCCAAACAACATGCTTTTATTTGGTGCAGAACCAGCCTTTTCTGTGCCTTAGCACTGCCTGTACTCCGCCCGGAGCACAGAGAAATAAGACTGAGTTGCTTTACACAGATTTCCTGAGTTCCTGTCAACCAATTCTAGTTTATTTTAAGCACTTTCCTCTTCGACTTTCACAGTTGGGTACCTATAGCTATGCCTGGGTGTAGCAAACCCGCTTAAAGCCTCTGTTCCTGGGCCTTCTATAAATACGTGAAAGGACCCCTGTGACATTCTTTTAGATCTGTTAGCTTAGTCATTGTCTGTCATCATCAAAGAAGCTTTCTTGGAGATTGCTTTTTATTCATATTAAATAACTTATCCTTTCTCTGAAGATCTTAGTGACTTACTCTGCTTTTATTTCTGCTGCTTCTTTTTGAAGAGATACCAACTTCTTGAAGATCCTCTCGTTAATTTACTTGGCCAAGATATATAAGCAGCAGTTTAGGAGAAACAATTACTGTGGTTACAATGAGAATATTATGTTTCTCCTGACTGTGTTCCCTACTTCCTGGAGGTTTGACGTTGCTAGTATTTGCAGTAAGTAAAACGCTTTGTCTTATCATCTGACATCTTCCTTCCTCTCCAGTCTGATGTATTACAACAGTCCTCTTTGCACTCTATGCTCCAGCTTAGTGAACTTTCTTCAGTGTCCTGAATTCAACAAAGCATCTGTTTGATTACTTTTGTAAAGAGTGGAACCCACTTATGCTTATAAGGATAATAGTAACTGCTGTTATAGATAAATTCTAGTGTTTCCATGGCTCTAACACAATAGAAACATCTCTTACCCTATGAGGCTGACATTTTGTGCTGTTGTAACAGAATACCTGAGACTGTGAAATTTGAAAAGTACAGAAATTTATTTTCTCAGTTCTGGAGACTGGGAAGTCCAAAGACAAGGTGCCAGTATCAGGTGAGGACATGTGTGCTTCATTCCCATGTTCACTTGGGCCAAAAGAGACTAATCTTGTGTCCTCACAGGGCAGAATAGCAGAAAAGAGTGAACCCATTCTTGAAAGCTCCTCTATTCATGAGGAGGGACACCTGATAACCTAAATACTTCCTGATATTTATTGCATTGGGATTAAGTTTCTCACACTTGAAGTTTGGAGGACACATTCAGAAAACAGAAAAGCCCAAAGTTGGTGTTCTTGATTCATAGGTGGCCTTCCAAGTGGTCATCCAGGACTAAGGTTTCCTTCCTCTAGAAGTTTCATGTTTGCATCCAGGAGGCATGGATGAATGAAGCCATGGGAGGATGGCTGGGGAGGCTTTTATGGGTTGGACCTGGATGTGGTACATACTTCTGCAGAAGTTTATTACCCAAACTTAAATACAGGCTTCTCATGTACACCTGCAAGGAAGGCTGGGAAGTGTAGTCCTGTTCTTTTTCAGGAAGAAGTTTGAGAAGTAACTACTCAGGTAGTCCTCTGTCACAAGTGATAGTTTAGGCTTCTGGAAATTTATTATAGAGTAGTTGGTGGCTCAGAAAATATTCAAAAGGCCAGAGAATCTGTCTTGAAGGCTATGTCGTTAGCAACAACACTCAAGTGACACCACTGGGCTGTTCCAAGGAAGGTCTGGCTGTCTTACTGCCTTGAATCTTATTAATGAGAGCTTCATTTCATGCCCATGCTGTACATTACGCTATGACCAGCACTGTCCAGTGTTTTTCTGTAATGCTTTGCCAGCATAACTTGCACATGAGTTTGTTTAACACCTACTTTCTCATCTCAGTATCTTCTCAATCAAAGCCTCATGAAAGAGCATCTGATTGTCTGAGCTTTAGACAAATGCTTGTGCTCAAGCTGAGAAAGAAAGTAGTGCGGGTTTCTATCTCTGAGACATGGGAACCAAATGTGGGAATTCCCTAAATATACGAAAGTAGTTCAAAAGATGATGACAGGGCCAAATATCTACTACTGCCTCTGTCTGTGTTCCCTTGAAATCAGATTGTAAATAAGGATGTGTAGATTATTTGAGTAATACTTCCAAGAAGCAGGGATGAGGGAGTCATTTGAGTGAGATAAGAAAAGAGGAAGAATTAGTTAAGTGTGACTTATTAAGCTGGTTGCCTCAGGTCACATGTGACTCAGTGCCTCTGGGATCTTTTGAGGAACCCTGTAGAATGCACCTCAGCCCAGTGGTATCACTTTCACTGTGTGGAAGACATAGAAAAATGAATCTATTCGCATTGTCTACTTTTGAGCATTTTATCTGAAAAAGTAACTACATTCCTTACCACAGTTGTGCTTCTGAAGTGTGGAAAAGACATGGAAGTCATGAGATGGGACCCTGGATGCTCGTAGTATGCATGGTAACTGTCTTTACAGATAAAGTGAAAATTAGAATGGGATGAAGAGGACACCGTTTCCATTAATTCTGTACAGTTTTAGCAGACAAAAGCAACTGTAGTTAATTATACTATCCTTCTGTTTAAAAGGGTTCAAAGCTAATATGCCTAACAGACAAAGTTCTCTCAGGACTGGTCACATAAACTTGCCTAGTCACTCCTGTGGCCCATATAAGGAGGCATAGTTTGCTACTCCTAGAATTTGGTCAGATTTTTAAAGAAAACCAGAAAGGCAGGAGTGTTGCTGAAATCTAATCAATAAGCTGATGTGTCCATCAAGGGTACCTGTCCTGAATATGTTAGTCTAGTGTCCCTCAAGGAGACCACCTGTAACACTATCATGCATGCCTCCTTTTTCTGGAAAACTGAGCCAAACTCTGAATGATTTAAGTAGGAAGGGATTTTTTTTTGTGGAACTGGGGATTGAACTCAGGCCCTTGTGCTTGCCAGGCAAACACTTATTCTACTGAGCCATCTCCCCGGCGCTGGTAGGAAGGGATTTAATGAAGATATTTTGGGGTAGCTCACAAAGTGACTCCAGGACAATAGGAACTTAAGTCAGACATAGGCAGATGACACCCAAACTGTGTTAAAAGTAACACATCATGATGATACACCAGTTTCAGTGAATATTGACACAGCTTGTGTCATCACAGCAGGGGAATTGGGGGCTGGGTGCTGCCATGTCTGTCCTAGAGTTCTGATGTGGTTGCCACCATCACCAAGATGGATCCTCCATATCCCTACTTCATTGTTTTTCTAGCTCCCAATTCTAGTCTGGAAAGAATACATGCAGTCGTTGGCATAGCCTCAAGATGGTAAGGAATATGTAATAGTATGTGTAATAAGACATTATTCACCTTGGGGCATCTTTTTCACATTGCCAAACTTCATATTCTCAAAAATAAATTGCACAACTTAGTCTGTATAATGCCAGATGATCACTAAGGTTCCTTTTTGACTTCAAGATCCTGTGATTTGCTCATTTTCTATAGCTAACTACTTTTTCAGTGGGGAATTTATTCTCTATGGCAAAACTATTACAAAATATATGGATATCTTTTATTTGGCTCATTTACTTCTCAATTTTATGCTACTAATTTTTGTTTCAAACTAGAATGCACAGGCAGAATACACTTTTTTAGAGCAGCAAACTGCATTAACTTAGTGTCTTAGAAGCTGAAGATAGCTAAAGGGGTATGTCAAAGATATTTAGTAGTTTTCACTCCCATAACTGCACTGGTTTCAAGTAAGGTGGATGTGATCTCTCAGGCAGTCTACTACAGCTGGGAATATGAAACCACCTTTCAAAACTGCCAGAAGCACCTCAGTGTATCTGCATGATAATACTAATCCTAGCTTGACATAAATGCTGGTTTTATGGCTGTACACTCTGTAAAACGTGTATTTAAGCCTGCAGAAAATGCTCGTGTTTGGATGGTTTTGACTTTATTTTGTCTCTCTTGGTTTGAAATAATCATGTTTAATTTTGACACATTGAGTCAGACATCTTGCAAACCTAAATGCTCTATTGCAGAAAAAGAACTTGGAGCTGAACTAAAATTTCAATTGTTTGTTGAAAGATTGTGGAATTTACTAGGAAAAAATTTAGTCCCGTATATGTTGTCATTTAGTTATATCAATTGAAAAAATCTCTGGTCATATTTCTATTAGGTCTTCAAAGGGAGGATAAAATAGAATTGTGAAATCCCTCTTTGATAAAAATGGTTACTGTTCACTTTATCATGTATTATATTAAATTGTTATTAGGGATTCTGTGGTTCTTAGATCAATGAAATATGGGTTATGCCACATTTTATTTTTCTTGTGGAGACTCACTGGCTTAGTTACTTTTCTGATTGCTGAGGTGAAATACGCAAAGCTCAAAGTTAAAGGAGGAAAGGTCTATTTAGTGTACAGTTTGTAGAGGTTTCAGTCCATAATCAGCTGGCTCCATTGGAGGGTAGTTTTGTGGAAGAGAATAGTTTATGGTGGGCACAAGACAGCAAAAGAAACAAGAGAGAAGGGACAAACCTCTTTCTCTTCCTTATATTGTATACAGGCTATGCACCCTAAGATGGGTGTAGCACTCACAAGCTTAATCCCAGAATTGGGCCATGAATCAGTCACAAAATCTTTATTTATTGTAGTACCAGGGATTGAACTCAGGATCCTGTGCTTGCCAAGCAGGCGCTTATTTTACTGAGCTATCTCCCCAGCCCCTTCAATCACAAAATCTTGATTAAACCACCTCTGAAAAGCCTGTCCCCTCTGACTGCATGAGCTTTTGTGGAGCCAGCTAGACACAAAACTTAACACTCATACTGTATGTTAGTACCTTAAAGGCACTGAAAAGTCCTTTGCTATAGAAACCTGCTTTCCTTTGTTAGCATGTTTCTTCAATTAGATCGTGAAAACTTATTATTTTTTGTGTGTATTTTAAAATTTTTATTTAATTTATTTTGAAGAGTAAAAATAGAAACAAAAACACAGAAAAAAAGACAGAAAGAAGGTAGCATACAATAACACACATGTTACAGATTTTCAAAACGGGAATAGCTAATCAACGATAGTTGTTATCTTACCTATTTTTATCATCAAATATGTTGCTCAGATTAACAAATATAGTTATGCAAGATTGGACAAATAGTTGAATGTTAATGTTTGCTTTCAAGAAATAATTCTTTCCTTATCTTTTAAAAATACTTTAAAAAGAATATGATAATTGCTAAGACAGTATAAACTGCACACATTTAGAAGACCAAGATGAGAGGTACTCATTCATGGGTTTTGTATTACACATTGCTGTCCTTGATGTAGTGGCTCAGATCAGCATACAGAGTTGTCAAGGTGAAATTCTAAAATTAACTGCTATTTTCAAAAAAATGGATGGAAATTATTAGTGCAATCATCTCAGCATCATATATATATATATATATATATATGCATATATATATTTGCATGTTTTTCTCCTTCCTTTTTTCCTATCTTTTCTCCTTTCTCTCATCTTCTTTGTTTAATTCTTAAGTTCAGGTTTCTTTCCATCTTGCTATATCTACTATACCTTTCAGGTTTTATTTAGTCTTTGAGGTTCTTACACAAGGGAGACAATACAATATTTACACATTTGGGTCAGTTGCATCCACTTACCTATAAAGGCTTTGAGTTTGTCTTTCTTTATATCTGAGTAATACTCCATTGTACAAAAATACCACATCTTTTTCATCCACTCTTCAAGTGACGGGCATTTTGGAAGTTTCCAAGATTTGGCTATGACAAATTGTGCTGCTATAAACATGGGTGCAAACACATCACTGGAATATGATATTTTCAGGTCTTTTGGGAAAATACTCAGAAGGGGAAGAGCTAGATTCAGTGGGATTTCCAGTCCTAGTTTTGAGGAGTCTCCATACTGATTTCCATAGTGGTTGTACCAGTCTACATTCCCATCAGCAGCAGTGAAGGGTTCCTTTTTCCCCACAGCCTCTCCAGCATTTGTTATTGGGTGATTTTTTTTAAATTTCAGTCATTCTTTCTGGGGTGAGATGGTATCTCAATGTTGTTTTAATTTGCATTTCTCAAATGCCCAATGCTGTGGAACATTTTTTCATGTATTTATTTGCCACTTGTATTTCTTCCTCTGAGAAGTGTGTATTCATCTCAGATGTCCATTTTTGGATTGGGTTTTTTAATTTTGGGAGCCTAATTTTTTAGTTCTTTATATAATTTAGATAAAAGTCATTTTTCTGAGTTTGGTTATGATTTCCCCCAATTTGTGGGTTATCTATTCACTCTGTTGGTGATTTCTTTTGACATGCAGAAACTTCTCAATAAGATGAGATCCCAGTTGTTGGTTCTTTGGAGTTTTTCCCATGCAATTTGATTTTTACTCACAAATTATCTGCCTATTCCTATGTCTTCAAGATTTCCACCTACTTTCTCTTTCAGGAGACATTGTTTTTCTGTTTTAATGTTTAGATCTTTAATCCATTTTTACTGTTGTTTAGTGTACTTCAATATACCTGGATCTATTTTTAGTTTTTGGCATGTGGAGAACCAATTTTTCCAGCACCATTTGTTAAAGAGGCTATCTTTCTTTTAAATTTTTTTAAATTAATTAATTAATTAATTAATTTATGTGTGTGTGTGTGTGTGTGTGTGTGTGTGTGTGTGTGTGTGTCTGTGTGTGGCCAGCTCAGCCCACCAGGGGACGGGGCTGGCTAGTATGTGGTGCTGGGGGATTGAACCGCGGTCCCTGTGCTTTGCTAAGCTTGTTCTAAGTAGGTGCTTTAGACCACTGA
>NW_004524586.1:28444524-28461780 GCF_000260255.1 Octodon degus | reverse complement strand
TTTTTTTTTTTTTTTTTTTTTTTTTTTTTTTGCCAGTACCATGCTGATTTTATCAGAGTAGCCTTGTAGTGTAATGTCAAGTCAGGGATTGTAATGTCTCCTTTCTTGCCTTTGTTGCCCAAGATTTGCTTTGGTTTTCTACATCTTTTCTAGTTCCAAATAAATTTTAGGAAATTTTTTTATCTAGATCTGTGAGGTATGTTGATGGTATTTTGATAGGAATTGCATTAAATCTGTACAACAATTTTGGGAGTATGGTCATTTTCAAAATATTGGTTTTTCCTATCTAGGAGCAAAGAATAGCTTTCTATTTTCTGAAATCCTCTTCGATCCCTTTTTTTAGAAGGTTGTAATTTTCATTGTATAGATCTCTTACTTCCTTTGTTAGATTAATTCCTAGGTATTTCATTTTTTGAATGCTATTGTGAAGGGTATTGTTTCTCTAGTTTCTCTCTCAGTGAGTTTGTTATCTGTGTAGAGGAATGCTATTGATTTTTAGGTGCTGATTTTGCATACTGCTATACTACTGACTTTGTTCATTAATTCTAGGAGCTTCTTGGTGGAGCTTTTTGGGTCTTCTGAGTAGAGTATCATGTCACCTTCAAATAGTGATAGTTTGACTTCTTCTTTACCTATTCTTATTCCTTTTATTTCTCTCTCTTGTCTAATGGCTCTAGCTAATGATTCCAGAACTATATTGAATAGGAGTGGTGATAGAGGACATCATTGTCTTGTACTTGATTTGAAAGTAAAAGCTTTCAGTTTTTCTCCATTTAGAATTATGTTGTTTGTTATAGATGGCTTTTGTCAGGTAGAGATATTTGCCATTTGTTCCAATTTTCTGTAGGGCTTTGATCATGAATGAGGGTTGGACTTTGTCAAAAACTTTTTCTGTATCAATTCAGATCATCATGTGGTTTTTGGGTTTGACTCTACTGATACAGTGTATTACATTTATAGGTTTGCATATGTTGAATCATCTTTGCATCCCTTAGATGAATCCTACCTGGTCATGGTGTGCAATCTTCTTGATGATATGCTGTATTCTATTTGCTAGCCTTTTATTGAGGATTTTTGCATCTATGTTCATGAGGGAGATTGGCCTGTAATTCTCTTTTTTGGTTGGATCTTTCCCCAGTTTCAGTATTAGTATAATACTTGCCTCCAGGAATTATTTTGGGAGTACTGTTTCATTTTCAATTTCATTGAAGAGTTTGGTGAGTATTGAGATTAAATTGTCTCTAAATTTCTTGTAGAATTCAACTGTGAATCCATCAACTTTTATTATTTTTTAAACTAAAATACATTGACACAATGAAATTGGGTTTCCATGCACTTTTGGAAACACATTCTATCATCTCACCCCATTGAAATCATCCTTGCTGGACTTTGGGCTTTATTTGATGGTTACCTTGGAAAATTCAAGGGCAGCATTTAAAAATATACTGTAGTATATAAGAAAATTATTAACACACATGAATAATCAAATAAGTAGTAGTGTAATTGTGACAAGAGATCCTAATACCCGGTCATAAAGAGACAGATCAACTAGACAAAAAAATCAGCAAAGAAATATTGGAACTGATGAAAACCAATGCAAAAGTAGACTTAGTAAATATTTTCAGAGTGTTCCATCCAACATCATCAGAACACACATTCTTTTCAGTTGCACATGGGATATTTAAATTTTTTTGTACAGGGTCTTACTAGGCAGTTCATACTCATAGTGATTCTCCTGTATTCAGCTTCCTCACCACTGGGATTACAGGTGTGCACCACCATGCCCAGACTTGGTGGCCAGCTCAGCGCACCTGGGGATGGGGCCAGTGTGGCAGGTGGTGCTGGGGATTGAACCTTGGTCCCTGCGCTTGCTTAAGTAGGCACTCAGTCTGCTGAGCAATTTTGCCATTTACTAACCCACAGAACATATTTAAGTAAATGGAAAATAATTGAAATTTCCCATGTATATTATCTGATAATAGTGCAATGAAATTGGAAATTAATGGTAAAAGAAACCACCAAAACTCCACAAGCACATGGAAATTGAATAATACTCTCCTAAACAAGCAATGGGTCACAGGTAAACTTAAGAAGAAAATAGTATCTGCTATTGCTTGGCCAATGTGCTCTCTGTGAAAGTCTTAGAGAATGGTTTCTCTCCATGCGACTCTTCTTAGGCATACTCTGCATCATTGATTACTTTCCTCTTTGGCCCCATAATCTCCTTGATCAGAAAATTTGGGACACTACTGAGTTACATGACGTTACAGTACAAGTTCTCATATATCCTGAGCCTTAATTGACCTTGGAAGGCTAGGGCAAAAATGTTGGCTTTCCTTGCAGGCCTCCTTCTTTAATTTTGGTTTGCAAACTTAGGTTGTTAACCCTCCAGAAGAGAAGGTTATTGTTATTACCATACAACCTAGGCTGTTAAGCTTAACCTCACTATCTGTCTGCATATCAAACATCTTAGGCATAACATGGAATAGGTATTTTTCATCAAGTATTGATATGTTGAACTTTAAGTCCCTACAGAATATGATGAAAAAAACATTTAAAAAATTAAAATATATTTTAAAAATAGGCATAAAGAATTATATACTTCTTATGTTTACACATAAGTCCAGAAATCTAACCATATATAACCTTGTAGCAGGACAGTCCTACAACATTCCTTTTCCTGTCTCCTGCATTCATTCACCACCCCCTTCTTTTTGAACAATCATCTACCCAAGAGACAGCATGGCAGCAACTGGCATGTCATGACAAGCAGCCCGTATTCAGAAGACCAGAATGACAGGCACTCCAAGCATGAACCTATTATTACAAATTGCTGTCTTTAGTACATTTGCTTAGTTTAAAGGTGTCAGTATATATAGTTAGTCAGGGTGAGAATCATTTCAATTAACTGCAAGATTCAAAAATCTTCTGAAGATTCTCAGGATCATTGCCTTACACATCTTCTACATATAACTGTATGGCTTGCCACTGTCATGTTTCCTAGTTCTTCTCCTTTCCCTCTCTTAATTATTTAGTCTTCAAGTTCTTGCTTTCCTTTTACTTGGATTATACCTTTCTATTTGTATTTCTTCTTTTGAATTCTCATACTAGGGAAACTATATGATATTTACACATGTGTGTCTGGTTTAATTCACTTATGATTATATCTTCAAGTGGCATCCACTTCAATATAAAGGCTTTGAGTTTATCATTCTTTATAGCTGAGTAATATTCCATTATATAAAAATACCACATTTTCTTCATCAATTTCTCAGGTGATGGGCATCTTGGTTGTTTCCAAGATTTGATTCATCCATAGGGTTACACTGACAAAGGATCTACAATCTGAGGTACAGGATCTCAGGATAAATCCTGAGGGGATTTGACTGACTTTATCAAATGCAAAATCTACAACTCTTGTTGCATAGGCCTTGCTTTATCTTGGTCTTAACCATCCAGCAGAAAAGTATAAAAATGAAGTATAAGAAGTAAAGCCATGGTATTATGTTGAGCTGTAGAGGACTCAGGTCAACAATTTCTGACATTGCCAGTCAAGCGGAAAACCCAATAATATTATGGATTACTGGACTCTTTTAGAATATTTTGCTGAGTTAACATACCTATAATATTCAAATGACAGAACTAAACAAAAAAGGGGATACAGATAAATGTCTATTTTATATCTGTGTATTCAAAATGGTTAGGATAGATATATAGTTACATTCTCTTAATGAATAGAGGGATTTGTTGTAATAGTGTTTGTAAATAAGATATCATGTCTGCATCTTGCACAACAAATAACCAGTAGGAAGAGAGTATGCAATGTGTTAATTATTGAAACTGTCCTATCAATTTGATTTGAAACTGTCTCATTGCTATTTGTTTCTCAATAAAATTAAGGAAAAAATTTAAAAAAATTTAAATGTAAAATAAAATATTTTTAAAAGCAAAATAATAGTATCTAGTACTAAATGAGAAACCAGATAGAACATATAAGAACTTATGGGCCACAATGAAAGCCGTCCTAAGAAGGAAAATTATAGGGGTGAATTTTCACATCAGGAAAACAAAATGAGCACAAATAAATAGCCTAACATTGCAACTCAGTTTTTTAGAAAAAGAAGAGCAAGACAAGCCCAAGGCCAATATAAGGGAGGAAATTACAAAGATCAGAGTAGAAAGTAACACAACAGATACTAAAATAAAAACCTAATGCAAGTATTAATGATTCAGTGTTGGTTTTTGAAAGAATAAATAAAATTGATAAACCCTTCCCAAACCTTGTCAAAAAAGGAAAGGCTCAAGTCGATGTATTGAGGAATAAAAAGGGTGAAGTCACTACAGATCCTGTGAAAATTCAGATCATCAATACCTACTTCAAAAATCTTTACTCTGATAGAATGGAAAACATCAAAGAAATGGACAGATTCTTAAATACATATGAATTACAAAGCTGAATCAAGAAGATATAAATATTCTAAATAGCCCCATGTCATGCAATTTAATTAAGGATGTAATTAAAAACCCACCAACAAAGAAAAGCCCAAGTCCTGATGGATTTACTGTTGAATTCTATAAGACATGTATGAATCTCCATAATGAAGATAGATGTAAAAATCTTCAATGAGATACTGGCAAACAGAATGCAGCAAATCATTAAGAAGATTATACGCCATGACCAAGTGGGATTCATGCCAGGGATGCAGGGAATGTTGAACATACAGAAATCAATAAATGTAATACCCTATCAACGGAGCCAGACAAAATTCATAGGATCATTTCAATAGATGCAAAAAAGACTTTTGACAAAACCAACACCAATTCAGGATAAAAATTTTATAGAAAATTAGATAGAATGTCTTTATATCAATCTAATAAAAGCCATTTATGACAATGCAACATCCAACATTACACTTAATGGATAAAACCTGAAAGCATTCACTCTAAAATCAGGAGCATGACAATGTTATATATTATCACCAATCAATTCAATACAGTGCTGGAAACATTAGCCACAGTAAATAGACAAAAGGGACATGCTTACTGTCCAGCATGTTGAAGACTGATTCTTTCTGGACCAACTGGCAGACATATTTTCTGCCTATTATGAGATATTCAGGTTCATTAAGCTGAAGGCTCCTTTCCTATAAGGCAATCCACTCTGTGTATAAGTGTCACTGTGCCCTCTTTGTATTGCTGTATGGCAATGATGGTTAATCTTTTAGAATTTTCAGAGATAACAACCTGATGCAGCATGTGTGCCATAAGTTTGCCCTCATTGCCCTATGGAAGGTGGCTTTGGGCATGAACACAATACTGGCTAGCTGATATTCTAGCTACTGCTATTGCTGTAATAAATTGTTCTTCATCTCTGACCCTGGTGTCTCATGGCCTCTACCAGCGCTAATGAAACAGTGACAAAAGTCAAATCTCAGATCTTTCACAGTTCTTGACCCTTTGGTTGTTATGCATGTCTTTCTGCTGAAGTTTCTGAGGCGATGTGGTGAAAACTTGAACATGCTTACAGCCATTTTGTCATCACAGGAGAACTTTGCCTTGAAATGAAGTCACAGAGGAAAGTAAAGTGCAGAAAGAGGGGTAGGGTTGAGTGAATCATTGTTGTAATTTCCACTTACCAATCACATGCATATGCCTGGATGTGTTAGGCACTGTTTATATTTCTGTTTTCTCTTTCTTTCTTTTAGTAGAGTCACATTTTGTTTTCTTCAGTTTTTAGTATCAATTAGTATGTGTTTGCCGTACATAATGATCACATGCTTTTGTTTTTGAGTCCTTTTGCAGCCATAAGTATCAGTATTTTTACACTCCTTTAACAGAAGAAACAACTGAATATCAACAAGTTGGCTCTTCTTACATATGTGAGTAAAGAAAAATCTAAATACTATTTGTTTTCCTTTTTATGTATTTGTTCTAGGGTCTCACTATGCAGCTCAGACTCGTAGTGATCCTCCTGTTTTCAGCCTCCCCAGAGCTGGGGTTACAGACATACACCACCACACCCTGTCTCACCACCACACCTGGGCTCAGTGGCTGGCTCAGCATGCCTGGGTGGGGCTGGCACAGCATGTGGTGCCAGGGATTGAACCCCAGTCCCTACATTTGCCTAAGCAGGTGCTTAGTCTGCTGAGCTATCTTTCTGGCCCTTGCTTTCTTTTTTATGTAGATCTCTTAATTAAATTATTATGTACTTTAACATAAAATGATTTCCTAATTATTTTTAAATACATTAAAGAATAATTTGACAAGATCGGGCACATTCATGGTGCTGTGGTCATATACACTAAAGAGTAATTTGTAAAGATAAACCAGCGTTAGGCCCAAATGGTATATATTTTCTTATCAAACACTGCATGTATTAGTGACACCTCTTGACCTATACTTTTTTTTCTCCTTAGAATTCTTACAAGTACAAAAATCTTGGACAATTACATTACCTTTGTGCGCCTCAGATGTCTTATCTATAAAGTGAGGATTAATGAGTAGCCAGTCATGTTTTAAGCTAGTGCAGATTACATGAGTTTTTAAGAGCCATGGGATCTGTGATGGCATATATTCCCATGCCTAAGAAATTGGCTTGGGAAAAAACCATAGGGAGACAAACTAAATGTGACAGAAATAAGGCAACTTTAGAAAACTAATAGAAATTATTTGCTTATAGTTCAGGTCTACAAATGGCATAGAAATCTCTCATTAAAATTAGCTTGCTATGGTTTAGATCAAGAATGTCCCCAGAAAGCCTCATGTGTTTTGAAGTGATTGAATTATGGGATCATGATAGCTGATTTACAGGTAGAAGGTAGGGTCTGGTTATAAGAGGTAGGTCACAGAGGATGTGACCTCGAAAGGTATATCTGCCCCCCTCCTCCCTCTTCTCTCTGCTTTTTGGCTTCCGTAGTGTGTGCAGCTTTCCTCCTCCAGGCCCTTTCACCATGCCCTTTCTGCCTGGAACCCAGCCAACTATGAGTTGAAACCTCTAAAAACAGTACTACAAATAAATCTTTCCTCCTTCAAATAGAGGGTATCAGGCATTGTTTCTCCACAATGAGAAAAGTGATACAACAGATGGGTAAGGTATGTTGGTGTGTACAGGAAGTCCTAGCTACTCAGGAAGTTCAGGCAGGGGATTTTCTTGAGCCCATGAGTTTGAGACCAGCCGTGGTAACACAGTGAGTCCCCATTTCAAAAAAAGAAAATGAAAAAGAATGTACATTTATCCAACCATTTGGTAATGTTCCCTAGATCAGCATCCTAAATTCCAGGTCTTAGGTTTGCTTTTATGAAGAATCATAATTTTGTTATGCTCTTCAGTTTTGTAATGTGTTCCGAGTCGAATTTTTTCTAAGAGACTTCTCTTGTTTTCCAAAACTCACAGGAACGGAGCAGTTTCAGATGTATTTACACAAGGCTTCCTCTTGTGAAATTCTGATTCTTTCAGCAAAAATGTAAATCCCACTGGGTTTAAACGACTTAACATGGTTACTTCTTTAGACCTGTTATTTTTTAGAGGGGAGAATTGACACAAGTACCTATCTGCTCATTCCTTAAATTATTTCTTAATGGATCATCAGCAGCCTCTGGTTCAAAATGATCCTTGCTTACCCCATCTCTTAGTCTTGGCTTTTTCCCCTTCCTGGGCTTTGTGCTTTTCTTAAGGTACAGAGGGCAGGTGTAAGTTGGGGGAAAGCAGAGCTGGGAATGGGAGGGCCATTCCTGCTGTTCATTCACTTTTGTTACCTGCTGTTCTGCTTCTTGAAAAGAGGATTATTTTGATAGGTTAGAATTGGGATAACAAAACTCTTACTCTCCTGTTCATATCAGTTGCATTCTACTAGGGATTTGAGGGGTCTACCTCCTTAATGCTGCAATAAGACAAGCTGGGAACAATGAGGATGATTTGGATGGGGCTAGTCTTTCTTATTGAGTGATACGTGTATGTCAAAAATAAGAATTAAGAACAAATAAAACCAATAAATTAACAACAGGGCTGCTGACAGCTGTTCATCTCATGATCACATTGCAGTCTTAAAAAAATTTGAGAACCCTAGAGAGATTTTTTTTGTAGGTTACATAGCTACAAAACGTTTCCTTTTGTGGTGTTGGAGATTGAACCCAGTGCCTTCACACTGAGCTATATTCCAAGCCCTGTTTATTGTTAATTTTGAGACAGAACCTTGCTAAGTTGCCCAGGCTGACTTCAATCTTGTGATCTTCCTGTTTCTGCCTATGAGTAATGGGGATCACAAGCATATGCCACTGTGCCCAGGAAAAAAAAATAGTTTTGACCTTGCAAATACACTGAATGGGTCTTGCTTCAGGACCCTTAGCGATTTCTGAACTCTACTTTGAGAACCCCAAATACAGTTGATTTTTTAGATTATCTTAAAAGTGAGTTTGGGCAGTTAAAAGTCAGACTATAGGATGATAAAGGCAAAACTATCTTCTGTATGATTACAGAAGAAATTATTGTTTTCTATGTGTCTCTGAGAAATAAGATTTTGACTAAATCAAATGTAGGAAAAGCTTCTGGACCAACCCTGTCCAATAGAACTTTCCACAATGATGGGAATGCTTACATCTGTACTGTTTAATACTGTAAGTGACTACTAAGCATTTGAAATGTTAACAATGGGACTGAAGAGTAGGGTTTTAAATTATGCAATTTAAATGACATAAATTTAAACTGAAGTAGACACACCTTGTGACAGGACACCCCACTAGACAGTGTAATTCTAAACAATAACTGGTTGGAAGCCAACAGTATGTATTACAACAAATGCTGTGAAATTCATATTGCTTTGTTAAGTGAAATTCTGTATCACTTGTAATTTTTTTCTGTTTTAATTCTAATTTGTACTCTCTTTTAAAAATTAAGAAAAAAAAGAACTGCCTGGAGGAAGCTACTGAATCAAAGGAGCAAGATATCTTGCTGGAATTCGAAAGAGACAACCCACTTAGAAGTTTCCATGCCCAGGTTACCTTAAGAACAGGGGTGTGGGAATGCAAACAAGGCTACAGATGGCTTTTCCTGGTGACTTCTACTACTCTCCATTTTGTAAAGGAGTAATCTGGTGATTGTTAGAACTGAAGAGTAATTTCTCATTGACTTGTTGCACAACCTGTCACTTCTCTAGGCCCACAGTTCTGCCATTTTTGCATGCACAATGTCACTTGTGATGATGTGACTTTCAGGGACACCAGGATTAGGGCATCTCCAGGAGGTGACTGTTCTTATCTTACAAGTAGTGATTGTGGTCCCAGTTGGCACAAGGACCTTGGCACATCCTAGTCACAACATTAGTGAGATACAGTGGTAGTGCAAATGATAGCTCTGGCACACTGACTTGGACATACTTGAGTGGGGGGATAAATGTTGATTTGTTTCTTAGGAACAAAAAGCCTACAAAGCAGAAAGTGCTTCTAGGTTGGCTAACTGGCTGCTATAGACTTCTGGGGTGATGAAGGCCTCAAGTTTGAGGTCCTCATTCTGGATCTGAGATAAAGATACTCTGATGACAAGGAGGCACTCTATGGAAAATACTTGTAAATGGAGCCTCAGTTTCTTTATCTATAAAATGAGGTGTTTGGAGGTTAGGGGCAGCCCCACCCTGTTCTTATAATTGTTACTCTGCACCACAATGCCACTGCCCCATGAGAACTACTGAACTAGGTTATCTCCATAAATTCTAGCAGAGAATGAAGTGGATCAGTTCTTTTACTGTATGAAATAACACGTCAAGCCCTCCATGTGGCAATTTCAAGCAATTAAAGCCCTCCATGTGGCAATTTCAAGCAATTAAAGCCCTCCATGTGGCAATTTCAAGCAATTAAATTTTCAAGTAATTGAAAATTACTCTCTCTGTCTTTCTCTCTGTCTCTCTGTTTCTGTCTCTCTGTCTCTATCTCTCTGTCTCTCTCTTTGTCTCTCTCTCTCTCTCTCTCTCTCTCTCTCTCTCTCTCTCTCTGTCTGACTCAGAGGATGAAATCCAGGCCTTGTACAAAAGCTAGGTAGGTGCTTTACCACTGAGAAACACTCCTGGTCTCTACCCTGTGGTTTTAATCAATGTAGACAGCCAGTAAAGGTAATTCACATGAGGTTCTCTTTTTTGTCTATGTGACAATTACTCTTAATTTAAATCTGATGAAATAAGGACCAGCACTGAGGTGTCAGCAAAGGAGCTGGGAGAAAGCAGCATATCAAAGAGAGAATTTGTAGGGAGTTGAGAGAGTACTGAGACTGGATACAGAGGAAAAGGAGAAGCAACATGCAAACATGGTTGATACAGGGCAATGGTTTTGGAAGTGTGGTCTTGGAGCCATCAACATACATAGCCTTGCTCTGGAAGTTGTTAGAGATCAAAATTGAGCCCCTCTGCTTCTCTCTCCTCACTGAGCCAGAAACTTGGGCTTGTGCCCCTGATCCATTGTAAGAAGCTGTTTATGTGATTCTTATGTCCACTCAAGGTCAAGAATCCGTGGTGTAATGGATGCTGCTGCTGCCCTACCCATGTCCTTTCTCCTAGGGTGTGTTTCCATCCCTGAGCTCCTGTGGATACTACTCTCTATTATTAGTGGATGAGGGAGAGAGGGGGAGAGAAGAGGGAAGGAGGAAGAGAGAGAGAGACACAGAGAGACAGATAGAGAGAGAGAGACACACACACACACACACAGAGAGACAGATAGAGAGAGAGACACACACACACACACACACAGAGAGACAGAGAGAAATTTGATTCATACTTCTTTTAGTTACTTTTCTCATTGCTGAGACAAAAATACCTGACACCCCTAGTTAAAGAGGAAATGTTTATTTCAGTTCATACTTTATAGAGATTTTAGTCCATACTCGACTGCCTCTAAGGCAGGCCAGCATGGCAGAGGGGCATTGCAGAGAAGCAGTACACCACAGAGCAGGCATGCAGCAATAGCCTGGCTTCTTTTCCATCTCTTTGTATTCATATAAGCCTATTGATTGATGGTACCCACACCCAGGGTAGGCCTTTTCAATATCCACGCTCAGAAGTAGGCTAATTCCAATCAGCAGACATATGTTAATCCCAGTATCACACATGCTAGATCCAGCCAGCTATGAAAAGACCCACTAACGAGTGTATGAGGCTTTAGGAGAAACATCTAGATACAACACATAACATAATATTGTGGAGACTGAGGCCTGAGAACTCTCATAATCTGCCTTCTGAAACTGGAGACATAGAAGAGCCAGTATAATTTGTAGGACTGACAACCAGGAATTCTGAGGCCAGGAGAAGATGGGTATCCCCATTCAAACAGTGAATTCAGCCTTCTTCCAACTTTTTCTTCTATTTAGGCTCTCTGTGAGTTGTATGATATCCAGCAACACTGGATAAGGTCATCAGCTTTACTCAATTCACCAAAAATGTTAACACTTTCAGACACACCCAGAAATAATCTGAGCATCCCTGGGCAGTATAGTTGCCATGCAAAATTAACAGTGTTAGCTGCCAACTACTTACAGTTGCCCCTCAAATCTGGACCCTTCCCCTGGGTTGGATAAGAGCCGATGTAGCCTGAGTGTTTACATCCCTCTGCCCTGATTCTAGGGTCCAGAATATGATACTGAGGTACAAAAGCAGTCATTTAATCTTGAGGAAGGACAATTTGTAGTGTGATTTATACTCCTAAGCTTGTATGTGGTTCAGCCTAAGTCTGGACTTTGCTGAGATCTTGCCCTTGCTCGACTCCCTGCCCTATCCTACATCCTTCACTCCAAAACACCTGAATAGGTCTCTCTTGGGAGCATACCTTCCATCAGTCATGAGCATACAAAATCCCTTTTTCTGGTTTCGCTTTTAAGCACAAGGAATGACTCTAATGTCAGAAAGCTGAAAAAAGATTCTTAAAGATAGAAAGAACATGTAGAAAACACATGACTTAGGATCACTCAATTTGGAGTGTTTTAAAAAAGGTATATATATTTTTTTTTCAAAGAGCAATTCATTTATATGGATCAAAAATTAAGATATTAAAGGGCCAGCCAGATACCTCAGCAGACTAAACTGTCTGCTTAGGCAGAGTGCAGTGTCTGTGGTTCCATCCCCATGTATGGTGCAGGCCCTGCCCCCAGGATGCACTGAAAAGGTGATTGAGACTGTAATCCCAGTGCTTGGGAGGCTGAAAACAGGAGGATCACTATGAGTCCAGTTTAGGTAGTGAGACCCTATAGACCCTGTACCAAATACATAAAAAATAAATATATTAAAAATTAAGATATTAAATGATATGTAATGAAAGGCTCTGTTCTAACTCCATCCCTCTATCTGCCCCTATACTTCACTTTATAAGTCACTGTAATTGCTAACTGTATCACACCAGGGATTTCAACAATGCATATATTAACAAATACAGATTTATATTTTTTATACCATTCCCTTTATACGAATGACAAATTTTTGCACTCAGTGTTCTGCACCTTGCTTTTCCCTCCCTTTACACTATTTTGGAGGATTTTTCTTATATGTACATAAAGAACATCTTTATTCAGTTTTTACAGCTCCCATTGTAGAGAGATCACATATTTTGTAATCAGACCCCTTCACTTGTGGTGGCCAGTTAGTTTGCTGTCAATTTCAGCCTGACTTCTGGCCATTACTGAGTCATATAAAGTTGCTTAGTCAGTGTAATTCCTCATAATGTGGAATATATATTTTAATTTATGTGTTAGGTAGTGTCTCACTACACAGCTTGGACTCATAGTGGTCCTTCTGTTTCAGCCTCCTCAACACTGGGATTGCAGGTGTGCCACCACTCCTGGTTTTAGTGGCCGGCTAGGCAGGCCCGGAATGTCGTGCAGTACTGGGGATTGAACCCAGGTCTTTGTGCTTGCCAGGCAGGCACTTAGACCACTGACCTATCTCTCTGACCCCTGGATGCTCTATATTTTTAGTGGTCAAGTGTTCAAGGTGTTATCATTGACTCTTTCATAGGAGACCATATTAAAGATGTAAGTGTTTTATTATAGCAGCTTTTCTTCAGGAATACCCAGTGTCTGAAATGATCTACAAAAAAAGCACACACATTAGGTGATAATGATTTTGTTTCAGAAACACTCCATTTGATAGATTTGCCATGGTGTTTACTTGGATGGAAAGTTTCTATGATTTAATATTACAAAAATTAAAATCACCTTTGTTTTCACAAGAATGTGTGTACTGGATTTAAGCTAGCTGCTCCTATATTGTTTTGTATTTATTAATACCCTGTATGGAATTTGCAAGTTTCATTTAAGCAGTAGCACGATTCCTGCTGGAATTGTTGTTATAGTAAATAGGCATTGGTTAGGGTTTGGCAATGAGGAAGCACAGAAATCATATTGTTGAATAAATATTTTGTCAGAATCGCATTTATTTTTATGAAATTTAATCTGGAATGATCTTTTGGGTCTTGAACAATGTAATTCACTTTTTTGAACCTGGCTTTGGAAAATACTTTGGCTTGGCAATGTAAATTTTAAAAAATCTTTCCAACTCTCTTTACCAGTTTTTTCTTTAACTTGTTACAACCCTTTAGCTAAAAGAACAATTAATAGGGGCTAGTGTGATAGTGTAGCAGTCTAAAGTGCAAGCTTCTGGTTCCACCAAAAAAAAAAAGTCTAAAATTTTATGGGACTGGGGAGATGGCTCGGTAGAATAAGGGCTTGCCTGGCAAACACAAGGGTCTGAGTTCAATCTCTGGTTCTGCCAAAAAAAAAAAATCTGAAGTACAAGCTTAGGCAAGTGCAGGAACCATGGCTGGATCCCCAGCACCACGTGCCACACCAGCCCTGCCCTCAGGGCAGTGAGCGGACCACACACACAAAAAAGAACAATTAATATTTTCTCCATGAAGGAGGTGGTTTGAATATTTAAAAAATCGATTTCCTGGTTAATGGAAATTTGTATTTTTCCTGCTGCCACCTAGCCTAATTCTGTTAGAGGTACTCTGTGATACTATGAATAGTTTCCCAAACATTTTCTGCTCTTTCTGTTACATCAAACTTCAGCATAAATTATAATTTCAGGTTCAAAATTTGTTATTTCAGTTCACTTGAAGCAGCACTTTGCTGTTAATTCATATCAATGTTACGCCTAAATAGAATGCAAATCCTGAGGTGTTACCAATACTGTTTTAACAGAGCAGGGAAGTTGTAAAATGTTAATTGAAGGGAGCATTTTGGACTTTACAGATTAGTAGGTCTTTGATTGCTTTAGAAATTGGGACATGAAAACAAGTTGTTCTTACATCTTAGTCTCTGCAGATACAAAATAAAACGAGCACTTGTTGCCACTTCAGTTTAAACAGGTAAACATTAGTTCAGGTAAGAAAAATTATGTCACCTAAGGGGAGTGAATACTTGTCACACATGGGAGGAACCATAACTGAAAGGGCACTTTCACACTTTCCAGATGAGCCCACAGAGATGACAGACATTGAAGAGTCGCAGACTTTTTTGAACAGAATTTTGTGGCAAAACATGGAAAACAGAGAAAGCATGTCATGTTTTATCCATGTGCTCAGTTGTGCCAATATTGGCTGAATGTTGCACAACAGCATGATAGCTGCACTTACTGCAGCTGTCGTTTAAGGAATGTGGCAGATTTGCTCGACTTCAAAATCGTTCTAGCAAGATTCCATTTTTACTTTTGGAATTTTGCTTAGAAATTGGGGAAAAGGCTCAGGAAAAGCAGAATTGGATGTTCCCAGCTATTGATTTATCCCTTTTCCCTGATATTTGGGCTAGAGTTGGGCACAGGTGGGGCAAGTTCCCAAGAGCCAAGAAAGGTTTGGAAAAGGGAAAACTACATTTTCCCCAGGGTGGTGGGGTATGAAGTTGCTGAGAATATCCAGGATCAACTGAGTTGGGCAGGGGGATGCTCATCCTCAAACAAAGCAAAAGTCCAGAAACAAGTGCCCTTTTAATGCAGTTTCTTTGCAGGCTCTAGGGACACCCATGCATCTATGTTTTTTTCCTCTCCCGTGTTTTCCAGCCTCCTTTCACCAGTTGACCTGGTGTGGAACTCTGAAAATCTAAGAGCTCACCCATCTGGAATGTTAAGAGGCAGCCCTAGATAAGAGGGGTTTGGATTACATAAGGGAAACATGGTTGCTTTTTCCTCATCTTCTTCTCTTATTGACTTGATTAAAAAACCTGTTATAACATGTACATAACATGGAACTTACCATTTTAACCATTCTTAGCTGAACATTCTGTGGTATCAAATACATTCACATTGACATGTGACTATCATCACTTCCACCTCTAGAAAAATTTCTCTCTTCCTATACAGAAACTCTGCCTATTATTATACATCAACTCCCAATTTCTCTTCTACTTAGCCTCTGACAACCACCCTTCTATTTTCTGTCCTTTGTTATGTGAATGAATTGAACCCAGGGCTTTGCATATGCTAAGCATGTGCTGTACCACTGAGTTACTCCTCTGGTCACCTATCCTTATAAATTCCATTACTGTAGGTGCCTCATCTATGTGACCTTATAATTTTTGTGTGGATGAAAATCCTTCAATGCCCTATTTGAGACATACTTTCTCATTGAGGGATTGCATTTGGATTTAAGACACTACTGAAGGGGACAGGTAGGAAAGTCCATCCAGCTGGGGAAACAGTGATCATTAGTAATCTGCACACTCACATGCATGCTGCTAGAGAGCTAGTGAAGAGGGGCTGCCATATTAGACTGTCGTTTGAGATGGAATGTTTCTGTACTTCATTTATTCACTGGTAGACGGAGGAAGTTGAATTCTAAAAGCTGTTTAATGAGGAAAGGGGAGGGCTGAGCAAACATGATTAGTCACAGAGCTCCAGGCCTAGGTTATTTATTCTCTGGAGAAACACAGGGTTTGTGAGTGGGATGGATTGCTGACTGCAAAGCTGAGTAAATTTGACTATGAGGCCTAAACCAAGGGGAAGCTGGGCTCTTTATAAGCTCTATTGACACTGAATAGAAACATGGGCTTAATTCCAATTTGTTTCCTAGCAAAATAAATACATAAATATCAAGGACACTTCCTTGTTTTAAGAAAGAGGAAAGAGTTGAAGTTATTATGACTAGAAAAGGCAAATGAAAAGGAGATGAGTGGTTTTGAGGATACGATAAAAATATCTTCGTAGGCAGTTACACGTAAGTGTAAAAGGATACTCTAAAATCTTTCCTGGCTGCAAGGGCGAGAGGAGTGAATTACAGTACCCAGCAAGGTTGTGCATGATTATATTCACGGGTGTGTGAGGCTTGGATGCTGGACCAAGTGACAACACAAACCGTAGAAACAGTGCCTTTGTTTTTGCCAAAATCATGACAAACTCATCCCTCTTAAAATGCCAACATTATGATAAAGTCTAGATCCAGATATGTACAGAAATATTTGCTGAGGGGATTAGTGAATAATATATTTAATTTAAAACTACAAAGAACTGTCAGTGTAATAATTGTTATGCAGTTTAAGATGTCCACTGACAAATCTACTGTTTCTGATATTATTCAGTTCTCAGATCTTCTCAGCTGTCTGATGACTATGCTGTGGGCCACTTCTCATTGGGAGTTAAATCATCACAACCAACACTTTACATTTTTTATGCAGAGAATAGTCTGCCCAAAGGCAGCATCTCTCCATTATTACATACAATAAACCAAACATAAAAATGAGCTGAACATTTAAATGTGTTCTTTCATACTTCTAGCTTCTTACAGCAGTTTATATAATTTATTATTTAACATTTTCATGTTCTGATAATACATGCTTATTGCAGTAAATATAGGAAATACAATTATAATGAAAAAAATCAAAATCACTGGTAATTCACTATCCAGAGATAAATATGGTTATATGATTTTTACATATTCTAATGTATTTTATCTAGTTTAAATAAACCTATAAATATGAAATATGTAAAATACATGACATGTAATGTTTATTTTATATACATGAGATATATTCTTCCTTTTAATTGAGGATTTCTTGATGCATACTTTTCTTAGCCATGAAAGAATTTTCAAATATGATTTGATGATGGCTGTGTCATTTTGTCATATGGCTGTGCCATCCTTTATTTAACTCTCCTCCTCTTGTCAAATAGATTCTTTCACATTTTTTTCTTCTTTTTAATCAGAAATGACCCTTTGATAAAAATTCTTACGTAACAATCTTTGGCTCTTTTCTTAGACTGCAATTCTTTTTTTTTTTTTTTATTTTCTGTATGTTTT
>NW_004524586.1:28439531-28440631 GCF_000260255.1 Octodon degus | reverse complement strand
GGCCCACACTGCGCCTGGGCTGGGACTGGTCCCGCCGGCACAGGTAGCAAGAAGCTCTCCAGACACTCACCGGACCTGGGCTAGGACTCGGTCTGTAGACTGCAATTCTTAAGGCCAGGCATAAGGAGTCTCTGAAATTCTTAGGAAATTTCACTATATTCCTGTCCCTCAAAGTCATACTAATCATAATGTCACCAACAGGATATGAGATGCTTACTGGTATCGTGCCTAAGACAAAATATGAAAAATCTTAACCAATAATTACTCAGACAAAGGACTTCTATCTAAATTATATAAAGAACTAAAAAAAAAATAAGGCTCTCCAAATTCAAAGACCAAATCCAAAAATGGGCATCTGAGATGAATACACGCTTCTTAGAGGAAGAAATATGGAGGGCAAATGAATACATTAAAAAAATGTTCCACAGCATTGGTCATTTGAGAAGTGCCAATTAAAACAACACTGAGATACCATCTCACCCCAAAAAGAATGGCTAACATCAAGAAGTCAGCCAATAACAAGCTCTGGAAAGGCTGCAGAAAAAAGGAATTCTTCTCTACTGTTGGTGGGAATGCAGACTACAAGAACCACAGTAGAAAGCAGTGAGGAGAGTAGGATTGGAAATGTCATTCAACACAGCTATTCCTCTTTTGGATGTTTTTCCCAAAAGAACTGAAAACATCATACTGCAGTGATATATACACACCCATGTTTATAGCCGTACAATTTGTCATAGCTAAATCTTGGAAACAATCCAAATGCCTTTAACCTCAGGAATGGATAAAAAAGATGTGGTATTTTTATACAATGGAGTACTACTCAGCTATAAAGAAAGATAAACTTGGGGCCTTTGTGGGTGAATGGATGTAACTAGAGGCTATACTTATAAGTGAAATAAATCAGATCCACATGTGTAATCATTGGATTGTCTCCCTAGTGTAAGAACCTGAAAGAATAAATAAAATCTGAAAGGTACCATGGATATCATAAGAAGAAATATCAGACCCAAAAGCTGCAATTCTTGTTGCATAGGTCCTGCTTTACCTTGGTCTTAACCATCCAGCAGAAAAGTATAAAAACGAAATATAAGAAGTAAAGC
>NW_004524586.1:28438543-28439112 GCF_000260255.1 Octodon degus | reverse complement strand
ACACACACACACACACACACACACACACACATACAATAAATGTTAAAATTAAAAAAAAATCAATGTCTTATATATGTATGAGTCTATTTTGTTTTTACTTTTTATTCTGTTCCACTGATCTATATGTCTATTCTTTTTACCAATACCATCATTGTTTTGATTACTATAGCTTTATAATAAGTCTTGAAATCAGATAGTATAAGTCCTTTAACATTGTTTGTTTTTCTAAAACTGTTTTCAACTATTGATTTCCATATAAATTTTAGAATAAGCTTGCTAATTTCTAGAAAATGACTTGCTGCTATTTTGATTGTGGTTTTATCCTAGGTACAAATCAGTGTTGGGGAGAATTCCATTTTAGCAAGGTTGAGTCTTCCAATTCATGAGTAGGGAATATTTTTTCATTTATTTAGATGGTTTTTAATTACAATCAACAATATTTTGTAGTGGTCAGTGTATATCTCTGTATATATATATATATTTTTCTTTTCAAAGTTTTATTGATAAACATATAGCAATGAGACAGTTTCAAATCAAATCGAAAGTACAGTTTCAACAAATAATACACT
>NW_004524586.1:28435908-28438443 GCF_000260255.1 Octodon degus | reverse complement strand
CTACTTACAAACACCATTAGAAAAAATCATTCTATTCATTAAGAGAATGCAACTATATATCTATCCCAACCACTTTGAATACACAGATACAATGTATATATTTTTTCAGACTAGATCTCACTATGTAGTTCCATGTGGCCTTGAACTCACTATATATGCAGGCTTGCCTTGAACTCATGGTGGTACTCCTGTCTCTTCTTCCCGAGTGTTGAGATTACAGAGGTGTGACACCATGCCAGTGTACATCTATTGCACATTTGCTAAGTTTGTCCCTAAGTAGTTTATATTTTTATAGCATTGTGAACGTAATAATTTTT
The DNA here is from genome assembly GCF_000260255.1 of Octodon degus. Lineage (NCBI taxonomy): Eukaryota > Metazoa > Chordata > Mammalia > Rodentia > Octodontidae > Octodon > Octodon degus. The sequence continues at coordinate 28,438,126 of NW_004524586.1, read as the reverse complement.
AATTAAAATAACCAATTATTCATTGTTAACATAGAAATGCAATTAATTTTTGTACATTGACAATGTAGCCTGTTTTTACTAAATTCATGTAGTCTAACAATTTTTCCTATGGATTTACTTTTCTACAGATTCTTAGTACAGTAATACATTGGTTCATGAATGCTTCTCTTAGCAAACAGTTCCACACTGGGTGACTGAAGCCACCCAAGGACAACTTCAGCATCATAGAATGAATTAAGTTCATGAATCAAGGTACCACTGTATATTCTGCACATGTGATCATGTCATCTGTAAATAGAGTTTAATTTTTTTATTGCTTTTATTTTATTTTCTTGCTTGATCTCATTGGCTAGAGCTGTCAGTACAATGTTTAGTAGTAGTGATAAGGGTAGGTGTTCCTACCTTGGTCTAGGTTTCAGTCGCTCTCCACTAAATATGATACGAACTGCAAACTTTTCATAGATATCTTTTATCATGTTCAGGAAGTTCTTTCTATTATTATATAGGGGAAAGATTATCATAATTCATTTTTTATTTTCTACAATAATTGAGAGGAACATGCAAGTTTCTCCTTAATCTCTAAGGTGCAGCATTCTTTTTAATAGTGAAAAATTAAAGACAACATAAATGCACCACAATGAAGAAATTATGTTCATGCAGTGAAATTGTACATCACAGTTAAAAATAATAAATGAAAATAATAACATCAACATGGAAACATCTCAAATATTGAATGTATAGTGAAGAAAGAGTATAATAGCTGCAGCAGATGTTTGTTTTGTTGGTGGGCATACTCAGCCTCTAAACACTATTTTAAGGTTTTCTCTGAGCAGGCAGAGAACAGAGAGTCTGAGTAATTTTAAAAGAGAGAATTTAATTTAGAGCATTGTTTACTAGATTCTAGAGAACTGAAAGCAAAAATGAAAAAAAAAGATAGCCTAAGGACTACCAGCCCTAGAGATGGAAAAACAAAGGGAAAAGGTTAGAATATTTAGAACTCAGAAGTTTGGGGCATAGACTTGAACCCCTGAAGAGGCTAAGGGCTAATTATTGTCTGGGCTTAAAGTGGACAAGATTTGAGCTAGTTCTGGGAGTGTTGGGAAGATTTTAATGTGGAACCTACTGCCACTACTGACATGAATCACCTCTGATAGGTTTAAAGAAGCATTACTAAAGTAATGCTAACTGGCATAGGAAGCAAATAGGAAGAAGCATTGACCATTCATTTTCCCTGAGATTTCAGGTTGCTTCTAAAATCTTCTATTGGCAGAGCCAGTGTAGGGAGCAGGTGGTGAAGGAAAAATACAGATTAAAGAGTCTCAACCTCGGCATCACAAAGTAGTACTGCATACAGCAGAATGGGCTTGAAGCTAAGAAAAAATAGTTTCATAAGTGCACTTCTCTATTTTGTGTCTTTTTGGAAGACAGTGTCCTGTCTCTGCAAAAGGATCAGCTATATCTTCTCCATAGGCTTGATAGCTACACTGTATCCTAGGCAATTTGATAGACTTTGAATCTTGAGAAGATGACATCAACATTCAGGAAGATTTGAAAAATTACTCAGGGTTGAGACTAGCTATGTTGAGAGGCTAGACTAACCATGATGGTGAACCTTTTAGAGCTTTCAGTGATAACAAACAGCTGGCTGTGGCACATATGCCATAGGTTCATCACCACTTGTAGAGACAGGGGTGTGTAATATACAGGGGGCAGCTGATATTCCATCAGGCTGCTTCTGTGTCATAGCCTGACATAACCTGGCTATTGTCTAGCTACTCTTTTGCTTACTTTTATCTAAGACTATTTTCAAACATCCCTTTTGTATGTTAATGACTCAATAATCCATAACTCCTTCTGCTTAATTGCATCCAAGCACTCAATGTGATAATACATCATGAATTGGAATTTTTTTTGGTGGAACTGGGGATTGAACTCAGGCCCTTGAGCTTGCCAGGCAAAGCGCTTATTCTACTGAGCTATCTCCCTGCCCCATGAATTGGAATTTTAATAAATGACTAAAACCAATATTATGAAACATGAATTTTGTTAGTAATACAGTTTCTAGTTCTGGGTAAAGAGGTTAGAAGAATTTATTTTTCTTTGTATTTTTATAATTTTTAAGTTTCTGAAAATATTAAAAATTACAATTTAACATCCATGTGCAAATTATGCCAAAAATCTAATGGTTGAGAAAGATGTGGTATTTTTACACAATGGA
>NW_004524586.1:28429450-28435808 GCF_000260255.1 Octodon degus | reverse complement strand
GGACTCTTTTAGAATATTTTGCTGAGTTTACACACCTATAATATTCAAATAACGGAACTTAACCAAGAAAAGGGTATACAGATGAATGTTCATTTTGTATCTGTATATTCAAAGTGGTTAGGATAGATATATAGTTACATTCTCTTGATGAATAGAGGGATTTGTTCTAATGGTGTTTGTAAATAGGATATCATGTCCGCATCTTGTACAGAAATTGACTACTAGGAAGAATGTATGCAATGTGCTAATTATTGAAACTGTCGTACCAGTTTGGTTTGAAACTGTCTCATTGCTATTTGTTTATCAATAAAATTATGAAAAAAAGAAACAAGCAACAGAGAAGAAGGAAAGGAGAAAAGATAGGAAAAAAGGAAGGGGAAGATCATGCAAGTGTATATACAGAATAGCTGAGATGATTACATCACTAATTTTCATCGGTTTTTTGAAGTTGGCAGTTAATGGCTAAAATTTTTACTTTGACTAACTCTATATGCTAATATCTGTAATCTGAGCAAATATATCCAGGACAGCAATGTGCAATACAAAAACCATGGTTACATACCTCTCATCTTCTAAATGTGTACTGTTTCTAATGTCTTATCAATTATTATTATAATACTGTCAATAAAATAAATTTAAAAATAAAAAATAAAAAGGACATGAAAAAATTAAGGTTTATTGAAAGGAAGGGTTACTGTTTAATTATTTGACCAATATTGCATACCTGTATCTGGTAATCTGAGCAACAAATTTAATGATAACAATACATAATATAACAGCCATTGCTAATTTTCTGTTCTTGTTTTGGAATTCTGTACCATTTGTACTGTTGTATGTTGCTTTGTTTCTGTCCTTGTTTTTGTTATTTGTTTTTGCTTTCGTTTTTAGTATTTGAAGTAAAAACGATGAAGTACACACAAGAATTTAAAAACAAACTTTTCTTCTTTGGCAAGTGTAAAATGATTATCTCAGTGGTTGCTTATATTTGTTGATTATTAAATAGGCTAACTTTGAAAATGTTAATTGGCTATGTGTATTCCTGAAAATTCTCTATTCATGTACATTGCCTACTTTTCTATTTGCTTGCCTTTTTAATGCTTGATAAAAGGTTTTTTGAACATTAAAAATAATATTATTTGTCACAAGTTGTAATTAATATAAAACATAGTGAAAAGATGTTTTTAATCACTTAACAGTTTATCCTATTTATCACTTGGAAAGTGCGTTTGTTTACATACTATCTCAAGTGTTGTTTGGGCAGGTGTCATTTCAAGCAGTAAATTCTTGTATTGAATAAATTTGAAAAGATTGTAGGTTTTATATTTCTGATTTGCTATCTTATAAAATTAATCAAAAATACATTTTTAGTCATTTGGTATTTAAATAATTAGACTGATAACTGGCTAATAGCAATATAAACTATACAGTTTCTGGAGAGATTACATGGAGAATATTTGCAATGTTTATTAGAAAGCTGATAAATGCAAAGTTTGCTGTATTTATACTTGGGAAAACTAAATACTCCATAGATGTATGTAATTCTCTCTAGGTTATATTATAAATTAAGTGTAGTTAAACTCAAACTCATTTACAGGGCTTATTTAGGGAAATCAATAGCAAACTAATTCTAAAATTAATATAAAATAATGATGTACCCCAAAATTTCTAAAAGAAAAGAGTGTTTATGTAAGGTAAAGATCCATTCTGCCAGACGTCAAAGCACACTATAAAATTACAGCAAAAATGGTATTGACATAGGAATAAACTCAGCAATTAACCGAATAGAGAGCTTCTTTTTCAAAAAGAAAGTCATTGATACATAATGTGGCTTGTTTCACAAATCAATAAAGAAAAGAACAAATATATATATACTCACTAAACAGTGTTGGGATAATGGGTCCTCCATGTGGAAAAACTTAAAATTAGATCCTTAAGTCACACCCTCAAATATTTGGTAAAGTTTAAAAGATCAAAACAACAGCAGTAACAAAAAATAATCTAAAAAAAGAAGAAAATTCAGAATGGTGACCTTGTGCATTTAGCCACCATTTTTACCTGGTCCTTGCTGTCACTTTCCATCTAATCTCCCTGCTTTCTCTCAGATTTCCCTGTTTTCTGTCATGTAGGACACAGTGATCTTTCGAAATTATAAGCAAGATATGGTCTCTTCTGCTTCTCTACAGTGGCCTATAGATGCCCCCTTGTCTGCCTACCTCTCTCACTTTGCTTCCTACCACTTGCCCCTGCTCACTAAATTTCAGCTTTATCGGTCTCCTTGCTTATGATTCCTCAAACAGCCATCCTTGGCAACTCAGGGCCTCTGTTGGCTTTCCATTTTACTTGGAATGCTCTTGCTCCTGATATGTGCATGACTTATTCCCTGACCTCACCATGTCTTTGCTCACAGTGGCGTCTCCTAAACACTCTAGGTAAAGTAGCTCTTGTGTTTCTCTCTCTCCAATTCTTCTTACTTACTTTTTAATAGCACTTTTATTCCTTGAAAGCAAATTGTGTATTTATGCAAACTCCACAAGAGCAGATTTGTATTATTTATTACCATAAGTAGTAGTAGAACAAAAACTGTGTTTTTAAAAATAATTTTATTGAGAAACAATAGCAATGATCCAGTTTCAAAACTAATCAGTAGGACAATTTCAATAATAAATACATTGCACATTGTTGTCTCAGTGGTTATTCATTGTATAAGATGCAGACATGAAATCCCGTCCACAAACACTATTAGAACAAATCTTCTTATTAATGGAATTAAGAAAATGTAGCTGTATATCTATCCTATTTTGAATATAGAGATACAATGTGGTCATTCATTTATAGCTCCCTTTTTGTTTAGTTTTGTCAGAGAAGGGTATTACATTGTCATTTAAATATTGTAGGTGCGTGAATTCAGCAAATTTGTACAATATAGTCCATAATAGTAGTGGGTTATACACAGGACTGGTAATGTCAGAAGTTGTTCACCTGAGCCCTTTATAGCTCAGCTTACCAACATGGTTTTACCCCTTATACCTCGTTTTTATACCTTTCTGCTGGATGGTTAAGACTAAGATAAAGCAAGACCTATATAACAAGAAATGTAACTTTTGTATCTGACAAGGTCAGTCAAGTCCCCTCAGGATTTATCCTGAAACCCTATACCACACTTTGTATATCCTTTATCAGTGTCAGCCATGTGGATGAGTCATGGCCACTGCTTGACCAATTTGCTCTGTGTGAAAGCCTGAGAGAATGTTTTCTCTTCATGTGACTCTCCTTAGGCACACTCTACATCATTGATCACATTCCTCTGTGGCTCCATAATCTCCTTGATCAGAAAATTTGGGACACCACTGAGTTACAGGATGTGACAGTATACGTTCTCCTATGTCCTCAGTCTTCACTGACCTTGAAAGGCTAGGACCAAAATGTTGGCTGACCTTGCAGCCTTTCTTTTTCTCTAATTTTTGGTCTGCAAACTTAGGTTCTTTACCCTCCAGAAGAGAAGCTTATTATTACCCTACAACATATGCAGTTGGGTTTAACATAACTGTCTGAATATTAAATATCTTAGACATAACATGGAATAGGTATTTTCCATCAAGTATTGAAATGTTAAGCTTTAAGTCTCTACAGAATATGAAGAAAAATTAAAAAAATGAATAAACAATTACATATTTTTACACAAAATTTAGAAATCTAACCATATACAGCATTGTAGCAGGACAGTCCTATGACATTTCTTTCTTGTCTCTTGTTTTCATTTATTACCCTATTTTTAAAAACAAACATTTACTTGAGAGACAGTATGGCAATAATTGGTATGTCATGACAAGCAGTACATATTTAGAAGACCAGAATGACAGGCACTCTAAGCATGACCCTACTATTACACATTGCTATCCTCAGTGCAGTTGCTTAGTTCACAGGTATCAGCATATATAATTAGGCAGGGTGAGAATCCTACCAATTAACTGCTAGTTTCAAAAACCTGCTGATGTTTCTCAGGATCATTGCCTTACCCATCTTGTACATAGAACTGTATGGCTTTGCCCTTGTCATGTTTCCTAGCTTTTCTCCTTGCCCTGTCTTCATTGTCTAGTTCTCAAGTTCTCGCTTTCCTTTTAATTGTGTTATACCTTTCTATTTGTATTTCTTCTTTTGAGTTCTTATACTAGGGAGACTATATGATATTTACACATATGGGTCTGGTTTATTTCACTTATGAGTATATCTTCAAGTGGCATCTACTTCAATATAAAGGCTTGCAGTTTATCATTCTTTATAGCTGAGTAATACTCCATTGTATAAAAATACCACATCTTTTTCATCCATTCCTCAGGTGATGGACATCTTGGTTGTTTCCAAGATTTGGCTATCACAAATTGTGATGCTATAAACATAGTTAAACATATATCACTATGATATGACGTTTTCAGTTCCTCCGGGAAAATTCCCAGTAGGGGGATAGCTGGCTTGAATGGGATTTCCAGTCCTAGTTTTCTAAGGAGTCTCCACACTGATTTCCATAACGGTTGCACCTGTCTACATTCCCACCAGCAGTGGAGAAGGGTTCCTTTTTCCCCACAGCCTCTCCAACATTTGTTGTTGGTTGATTTCTTTATGATAGCCATTCTTTCTGGGATGAGATGATATCTCAATGTTGTTTTAATTTGCATTTTGCAGATGGCTAGTGATGTGAAGCATTTTTTCATATATTTATTCGTTTCTTTAATTTCATCCTCTGAGAAGTGTGTGTTCATCTTGGATGCCCATTTCTGGATTGGGTCTTTAAATTTTGAGGCCCTGATGGTTTTTAGTTCTTTATAAATTCTAGAGAGCAGACCTTTGTCTGAGTCCTTGTTAGTTAAGATTATTTCCAAATTTGTTGGTAATTTCTTTTGACATTCAACAGCTTCTAAATAAGAGGAAGTCCCACTTGTTAATTCTTTCAACTATTACCCATGTGATTTGATTTTTGTAGAACAAATATTTTGATTAATAAATGAATGAGAGGTCTAGGGTTTCTTCCTTTCTCTCCCCCTTCCCTTTCTTTCAAGAAGACATAAAAGCTCAAACCATAAAGAAAAATTATGACTTTGTGTATAAAAATATGAAATACATGTTTGTCACATAATATAACTGTACAAGCCATATGAAGAAAACAAATGGCACATACAAAGAAAAAAAGCCATATGAAGGGCAGGACAAGGCATTTACAGTGCATATAAATGGCAAAAATTAGAATCTGCAATACACAAAGAACTGTTACAAATCAGTAAGTGATAAATGACACAATAGTAATAAATGAAATATATGGATAGGCAAATCATAGAGGGTGAATCTGAATGGCACATAGACATGTGAAAAGAAATTCAACCTTACTATTTATCAAGAAAATAAAATAATGAGGTATTATTTTTTCAGTCTATGTCAGTAGCAACAAAGAAGCTAGAACATATCAAATATATATTGATATAACCACCATTGCGATCAAAACATGGAATGTTTTCATCACCTTAAAATATCCCCCTGCCTTGTTCCAGTCAATAATTCTCCCACCCCCAACCTTACCCGAGGGAATCATTTTAATCTATAGTGCTCTGTCACTATAGATTAAATTTTCCTTATTTAGAGTTTAACAAATAGAATCATACACTGTATGCTCTTTCATGCCTGGCTTCTTTTGCTCAGTGAATGCTATTAGAAATTCCCCATGTTTTTGTAGAAGTCCTTAGATAGTTCCTTTTTCTCTGGTACTGGGAATTGAACTCAAGTCCTTGCACTTGCTAGGCAGGCACAGTGCCACTGAACTACATCCTCAGCCCTGATAATTCCTTTTTATTGATGAGCAGCATTCTATTTTATGAATGTACAATATTTATTTATCCATTTCCCTTTTGATGGATATTTTAAGTATCTCCAGATTTTGGGTAATATGAATGAAGTTGATGAATATTGGTGTTCAGGTCTCGGTATAATATACATATTTAATCTTCTTTAGGAAATAGTCACAAGTGGAGTTGCTAGGTTGTGATAAGAATATAATCAATACATTAAGAAATTATGAAACTGTTATCCAAAGTGACTGCACCATTTTTGATTTCCATCAGCAGTGTATAAAAGTTCCTGTTCTACATCATTGTCAACACTTGGTACAGTTGTCTTAATTTCAGCTATTCTTCTGGATGTGTAATTGTTGTGAATCTCCCTAGTGACTAATGATGTTGAGCATACTTTTTGTGCTTATTGACCATTTGTATGTATTCTTTATAAAGTGTTAAGATCATTTGCCCATTTTGTTACATTGTCATATTTTCATTGAACTATATGAGTATATGTTCTAGATCCAGGTACTCTTTAA
>NW_004524586.1:28409793-28418580 GCF_000260255.1 Octodon degus | reverse complement strand
TAATGGTGTTTGTAAATAGGATCACAAGTCCGCATCTTGTACAGCAATTAACCACTAAGAAGAATATATGCAGTGCATTATTTGTTGAAAAATAAAAAAAAATAATAAAAATAAAAAAAAGAAAGAAAATTATGCCAAAAATCTCATGAGGCAGAAATCAGCCAAATACTTTTATTTCTGCCCACATTCCCTGTTTTTTAAAAAGGTGCATTTAATTGTCAAATATATCTGAAAATTTATTGGTAGAAACAGGAAATAAAAGTGGCACCCGAAGTTTGTATTCTAAATAATCCATTCTTCCAACCCCTAATTTCCTAATCCTATTTGGGTAGGTAATACTAACCTGAATTAGTTTTTGAAAGTTGTTCTACATTTCTTATACTTTATGTCTTTTCGTAACAGGTTTGGACAAGTTTTTTTTCATACTAGCTAGAGCTATAAGCAATTTTCAACTTAATATTCCAACTATTTATATTTACTTTTGTGTGTTCCCTTGCATGTTGATTCTCTGGGAAGCAAACTCTGAGATAAGAGTTAATGGGCAGGATGTTTATTAAGTCTGCCCTTTGGGCCAACACCTGCTGGAGAGGGAAGACAAGTGGCCAGAAGTAGAAGTCAACCTGGCCTGGGATGGGGCCCTGGCCATAGCTTAGGTTAACCCCTTAGGGAGCTGTGTCACTAACCTGATCCATCTAAGTTGTTTTAGCTGGGCATGGTAGTGCACTTTTGTAATTACAGCACTCTAGGAGGCAGACACAGGAGGAAAACAAATTCTAGTCCAGCCTGGGAAACTTGGTGAGACCCTTCCCAAAATTAAAAAGTAAAAAAAGAGTTGGTGATGTAGCTCATTGCATAGAACCTGAGTTCAGTACCCAGTATTGCAAAATCAACTAACCAATTAACCAACTAACCAATCACCAAGTGGTCTTGTGTTGAGCATAAATTATTGGGTCTTTATACACCTACAGAGTGTGCTGACCTGAAAAGGTTGTTGTTGGAGCCAAGGTGCTTCTCTGCAGTCAAAGGTGACCCTGCAGGGTCAAAGAGTTGGAGGCTGCCTGCTGATAGCACTCTCAGCAGTGGGGTCAAGAAGCCTTCTACCAAAGTGGGCTTGGGTGGTGAGGTACATGTCCACCACATGCTGTGATATTACAGAAGCACGTTCTATGTATCAGGCCTGTGCAAGCATGTTCAAGTTTGTTATATCACAAAATTGTCACAACACTCTGAGGTATGTATTGTGTTTTGCATTTTACACATGAGGAAACTTGGCTTGTGTTCGTTTTTCCTAATGAAAACTCAGTGTGGGGCAATATTTCACAGGTGGTCAACTACTTGGAGGAGTGGTTTGCCTGCTTGTGAAGAGGAAGAGAGCCAACTCTTTATCAGGAGTTTCAAAAGTTTGGACTGGATGTTCTGCTTTTAACTTCCTCATGTACCATAGGGTAATTATTGTTCTCTCCTTCCCTCTTACATTTTAGTATATAATTTTAAAAAGATATGTATATTGAAATAAGACTAGTGAGAATGAGAGGGAATTCCAATTTGTCTTTTCCTGTTAAGGTTTTTGCAGTGGAGTGAGATGTCTTGACCCGATATGTATAAGAAGGACCGTTCTAAAAGAATCAGTGTCTACTCCCCCAACTCATTGCTCCAGAATCACTTCCCTAACTTTCATAGAACTTCTCATTAGTAAGCAACAGGATATCCCAGCCACATGGAACACAGAGGTGACTCAATTTGCTATCTGATGATCTGGAAAGTTAATACTATGAGGGTGGTACTTAAGTATCATTAAGGGAAACAAATGGGTACTTACGTGAACTCTGGAAGACATTTCTGCTAGAAAGAAATGCTAGACACCACTTTCATTTTGAGCAGTTAGACAGGGAGACTGAGGAAACTCAGGTAACAAAAGAAAACAAGTGGAAATGAGGCCAGCTCTACCCTGACTTGGTATAATTTTCTTCTGTGTTTTGTATATGTTTTCGGCCTATGAGTCTGGTTGTTAATCTGTATGTATGATAATGAACTTTATAAGAACTTACAAGATCCATAAATGAATCTAATGCTGGCAAAAGGAGTGGGGGAGGGAAAAAGGAATTGAAATGTGTTTTCCAATTCCTCACAATGAATGTAATCATTATGTACTGTAAACATGTACTAATAAAAATGAAAAATTAAGATTAAAAATTGGAGAATAACAACAATAATAATAATAAGAAAAAAAAAGAAAGCGGACGGCAGGGATATTTCAAGACTAGCACTCGTGTCCACTTGTGCAGTCAAGGCCAGCTATCTGGGCCTCAGTGATTTTCTGTGTAAAATTTTCTCAAACCTCTGTTTTTCTGAGACCACTTGGAAAGAAAGGCAAAGCCAAAACATTGTAAGCAAAACCATATAAAAGCTTCAAAAGATAAAGCAAAGGGGTTATATAAAATGTTTCTATTACTTTGGTTCTTTTAATCATGTAAGACAGCAAATTTATTTCATGCTAATATTGTATGATGAAGGGAAAGCAGTTTCCTCAGTATTTAAAAAAAATGATGACCTCCAGGCAATTTTTTTATTTACTTTATGGTGAATTTTATAAGGTTGAGGGTCTTGGGCTACCACTCTTCTTACTTAGGATAAAGATGACATTTTCACTATGAAGATCTTTAAGAAGTTGGCACATTGCAGAGAGAATTATAAATTCCCAGAAATAATGGTTTGTGGCTCATATTTACTAAAAATATTTTGCTGGCTCAAATAAAATGATGAGAGAGTAATAATTTTGGTGAGCAGAGGCATGAGAAGTGGGATTAATTTTTAAAAACATACAAGGATAAAGGCTTAGTAAAGTCTGCACGGTGGAAAGGAAATGGAGGTCACTGCATTTTGTTTAGTGAAAGTAATATCAATGAGCTCAAGGACATTAGTGTAGACTTTGAGGTTCACGTTTGCTACCTCCCCAAGTTATGTACCAGCTTTGTGTCTTTGGAAAATCTACTGAAACCTCTTGAGTCTTAATTTCTGTGACTTGAACATGGAAAAATATTAGTAACTATCCTTTTGAGGATTAAAAGTGCCTGCACTATGCATGACACAAAATAGAAGTTCAAAAATAGAAGAATATAAATTTGAAATGAATGCCTTCCTTTTTCACAAAGCCTTTCTGAAAATGATATCAATTACTGGCGAGAGAGATGCAAAATGAGGACATCTGATGAATGTAACTAATGTCATCTACAAACTCAACCATGCAGATTTTAGCACAGAGAAGCCATGACTCAAAATTCCACATGCTAGTCAGGATGCCATTTTATGTCAGAACTCTGAAGCTTCATCAGTATTTCCTGTCATTTAAAATACTTTACTAATGACAATAGCTTCTGAGAATGAATTAACAACATTTTATCCAGATTTGTGTGTAGAGAAGTCATCTTATTTTAATAAAGATTTAAATGATTACATCGTGAGCAGATACACACAGTAGAATATTCATGTAATTGATCCCCTTATCTCAGAAAAAAGGTTAATCAAGTGCCCTGTTTGATGAAGAGTTAGAAAACACCCCTGCCTCTTTGTGCTTTAAAAAAATTCTTTCCTGGCCTTATCAGTTAGTTGACTCAAATGTGACCTTATTCTGTGGGCAGTGAATCAATTTCTTTCATTCTGACTCAAGAAGTGTGTGTGTGTGTGTGTGTGTGTGTGTGTGTGTGTGTTTCCCCCTTGGAGTTACTTTAGCTAGTAAATTCTATCATCTTCTATGCTTTATCTATCATGGATATTCCAGGATGGAAGATTTTCTTTTGGCTCTTTCTTTTTTCCTAGTGTGAGTAGGGATTTCGTGGATGTGTAAATATGTACCTATTACTATGTGTGTGAATAAAACATTATAATAATGCTGTATCTCAAGTGGATGAAGCAAAGTGGCAAGTTGAACTTTCAGGAACTTAGTTGAGGACTCATAAACAAGTAAAACAGAACTCTGAGTAGCTAAACTAGGTATCATTCAATCTTTGCATAAAAACAGATGTGTTTTATTATAGGAATGTTTCCTGGACACTTATTCAGAATTTATTTATTTATACCCAACAAATAAGTCGGACCCTTATTCAGAGTTTATTTGTACTTAAAAATAATGCTTATCAACATTGTTATCTGCCTTCACTCATAACCCCAAGATTTCAGAACAAACCAGAAGTAGCCAGTTAAAAGCATGGTTTAAGCAAAGTAGTCTACTGGAGGAGTTACTATTGAGTGCTTATAGAAAGTTGGAGAAAAAGTGTAGTGATCTGGTGCCATTCATGTACACATATATTAGTTCTATACCGAAGAGAACAATTGTTAAAATTCATTTTTTTGCAAATTCCACACCAATAAAGGTTACATTTAGATGTAGAAAATTCAAGACAATATATAATGAAATTTCAAAATTCCAATCTGAATTGGTGGAAAAAATTTAAAGCCAGGTTTATTGAGGCATAACTTATATATAGTAAAGTTCATTCTGTTTAGGTATATAGCTTTATGAATTTTGAGAAGCATATACAATTATGACTACAATATGTAATCTTTTAAGTCTGGCTTGTTTCATTAAGCATAATAGCTAAGGTTTATTCATATGTGCTGACTATAACTTTAAAAAATCGTTTTGTGTTTCAAGCTGGAAGAACTTGGTCGTTGCCTAAGGCTTAACTAAGATTTCTTCTACAGATAATGTAAATAAGTCGTACTGAAAGAGTAAATAGGATCTGAATGGTATAATGGATACTGTGAAAGGGAGAGAATCTATTCAAAGGGAAGGAACAACTGGGATGAGGGAAAGGAGAAAAGAAAGAACGAAGAGAAAAAGAAAAAAAATATATATGCACAGGATAGCTTGGATAATTGTACTGCTGATGTCTGAAGAGCTATGAAAAGAGCTCATTTTTTAGGTCATTTTTTTCTCTCTCCTTTTTAAGCTTTATAATTTTTTGACCAATTTTACAGGCTTATTTCTGGTAATATGAACAACCAATTCAAGACAACAATATGTAATACAACAATTGTTGAATTCCTATCATTTTCTTTAGTAAAGTTTTGTATTATTTCTAATTTTTTGTATTCTCTTTAAAAAAATTACTAGTATGAGAAAAAATATATAAATAAGTTATAAAATAATCTTCACTGGGGGAAAACAGGCATCAACATTTGCTATTGGTGAGGAGAGTAAATTAGTGCTAATATTTCTATTTTTTTTCTTGGTTTTTCTTTCTCTCTTAAAAAACACACCAGAAAACCTATGGCAAGTGCCCACCATATTATCTGGTGTTTAATAAGTTTTTGATAGTTATTGCTTTGTCTTTCCTTTTTCTAGTCTTTTTTTATATTTTAGGGAAGGGTCTACAGGGTGTTCAGGGTCTCACAACTAGATCAGACTCGTAGTGATCCACTTGTTTACAGTCTCCCAAGAGCTGGGATTACAGGTGTGTACCACGACACCCAGTGTCAATCGCCATCTCAGTGTGCCCCAGGGGTGGCACAGCAGGCCAGGGATTGAACCCCTGGCCCCTGCGCCTGCTTGCAGGCACTTTAATCCCCTGAGCTATTTGACTGTCCTTTATAGTCTTCTTTTTGTATCTCACTTTTCCTTTTTTCAAAACCTCTTGATATATTCCCTTCAGGTTGCCTTATAGGTCAGATGAGGTTGAGTAATTATAGTAAGAGTTGCTCCTCATTGCCCCCATTTTCTTGAATTTTAAGGGATGCCTTTCAAATCTTCAAGTCTTCTTCCAAGTCTTCTTTCAAGTCTTCTTCCAAGCTCAGGGACTTAGTCACCTGTTGAAAAGTTATCCAAAGAGAAATCAGGCTTGTGATCTTGGCCTTTCATACAGTATTTATTTACACTCATGTGTCACACCTTTTTTGGATGCCAATCAAATTCACTCTTCTTTGAAATTGCCCTTGCAGAAGGCGGGGTCCAGCTAGCCATATTTGTACTGTGTAACAACCCTTGGCCTTAGCTGACTGGTCTGAGAAGGAATGTCTGATTCAGGGCAATTGATCATAGGCTGCTATGGTTTAATAGGATAATCTTTCTTGAGAACTGAAACAGAAGAACTACAAAAGGGCTCTGATGGTGATAGTGGATTCTTGAATTGATAACTCATCTGGAGTTGGCTCTCAAAAGTGGTGTCTAGGAGGAAATGGAGTCTGAATTAGACTTGCTGAGAGATATTTGGAGCCCTTGAGAAGTTCCAGAATTAGTCTCTTTCTCAACATGCCTTTTCTGCCTCTTCTTCTCCAGTAAGACTTGCACACTGGGGGTCTGCCTATGGAATCCCTGTTATAGGTTGTAGCCTTTACTCATGCGAGTGTGGATGGTATCCAGTTTACTGCAATCAATGCCTGTTAGGACAGTTTCCTTGAAATTAGGCCTTTTGTCTATTAATAGAAATATATTTATAAAAAGAAACATATTTATATATAAAACAGTCTCATGGAAATTTCAAACTGCAACTTAGTGTATGGTTTTTTATTGCTACACTAACAAATTATCACAATTTAGTGGCATATAATAACATAAAATTACTTTTATATAGGCCTAGATATGAGAAATACAGAAGCAGCCTCACCAAGCTATAGTCAAGCTGTTGACAACATCTTATTCCTTCTAAAGGCTTCAGGGAAGAATCTTGTTTTTTGCCTTTTTTTTTCAAATTCCAGAGGCCACCCGCACTCCTTGGCTCAAGGTCTCCTTTTACGTCATTCCATAATCTCTCCCATTTACTCCAATCTCTTCCATTGCCACAGCTTCTGTTATCTTCTTTTTATCTTTTTGCCTTCTTAGAAGGAGCCATACAATTACATTTAAGGTTTACTCAGAAAATGCAACTAATCTCATCATTTTAAGATCTTTAACTTAGTCCTATCTGTAGAATTATTTTGCTATATAACATGCACAGGTTTGGGGGGGTTAACATGTAGATAATATTTAGAAATCATTAGCCTACTGCAATGGCTATTTAAAAATCTTACAATGTTGAGCTATATCAGGAGGAAAGGTACATTGACATGGTTTGTGAGGCTGATCAAAAGTGGAGGAAAAATTAAGAGACAAGCAGCCACAATGCAGATGTGTAGTCTTCTAGATTCTAAATCCTAAAGGCTAGGAGGGAAGAAGCAAATTGTAATGTTGTAAGGTTCTTACACTGTACATGGAGTGTTTTATTATTGAAGGGAGAGATCCAGTCCTAGCCCAGGCCCAGTGAGTGTGTAGGAGAGCTTCCGGCTACCCTGCGCCTGAGGGACCTACTTGTCCCAGCCCAGGCGCAGCATGGGTGAGACCCTCTTCCACTCCCTTGGGATGCCCCCACCACTCTTCAGCACCTCCCCCATCCCCTGCCGTCTGAGTAGGAATCTCTGCTGTGTTCTGGGAACCCCCAGATCCACTCCTAGCCCAGGCCCGGTGAGTGTGTGGGAGAGCTTCCAGCTACCCTGCACCTGTGGGACCTACCGATCCCAGCCCAGCGCAGTGTGGGTGAGACCCTTTTCCACCCCCTTGGGACACCCCCCACCACTCCATAGTACCCCCCCACCTTGCCCACCAAGTAAGAATTTCTGTCCCGTTCCAGGAACTCCCAGATCCAGTCATAGCCCAGGCTTGGTGAGTGTGTGGGAGAGCTTCCAGCTACCCTGCACCTGTGGGACCTACCGATCCCAGCCCAGCGCAGTGTGGGTGAGACCCTTTTCCACCCCCTTGGGACACCCCCCACCACTCCATAGTACCCCCCCACCTTGCCCACCAAGTAAGAATTTCTGTCCCGTTCCAGGAACTCCCAGATCCAGTCATAGCCCAGGCTTGGTGAGTGTGTGGGAGAGCTGCCTCTCCCTGCTACTCCACCTTGTCCCCTTAAGACTCAGCTCAGGCCTGGCATACAGGCCTAGGGTGAAACCCTGCAGCTACAATCCCTGCAGAGAGTGTAGGGGACAGAACCACCCCGCTAGTTCAGGAGCAGAACATCTTGCCAGAGGGGCACAACAGGTTCAGTCCCAAAGGTGGCAGCAGGAAGGAGCTGAGCATAGCAGCCAGACCCAAGCCAGGCACAGCAGGATAAATTCAAACTTTGTAGATATGCACCTGAATTTCAGTAGGTGCTAAGGTTATAATTGCACCAAAGATCTACAACAAATGTGAGAAGATAGTGCTACACATAATGACAACGAGAAGGAGCAAAAGGCAATCTCAGAACCCAAGCCCACCCATAACAAGTGCAGAGGACACTAACACAGAACAAATTGGGAATCACACAGCTGAAAGCAATGAATCAACGGCCTCTGATAAAAAGAAACAGCTGCAGAAAGGTATAGAGGAACTCAGATTGGAAATGAAAAAAGTAATCCCTGAATTAATAACATCTGCAGTAAAGAATCAAATGCTGAAACATATGGAGGAACCCAATGCCCACTCAGAACAAGTGCAGAGGACACTAGCTCAGCTCAAATGTATGAATTAATAGCGTCGATAGCAAATAAGCAACAGCAGAAAGTCATAGAGGAACTCAGAGAATTCTTTTCTACCAGATCAGCTCAAATGTACGAATTAATAGCGTCGATATTAAATAAGCAACAGCAGAAAATTATAGAGGGACTCAGAGCAGAATTTTCTGAAATAAGAAAAGAATTCTCAGAACTCATAGCAACTGAAGTAAAGAATCAACTACAGAAACATAGGGAGGGCCAGAGAGATGGCTCAGTGGAATAAGCGCTTGCCTGGCAAGTGCAAGGGCCTGAGTTCAATCCCTGGTTCCACAAAAAAAA
>NW_004524586.1:28398741-28408598 GCF_000260255.1 Octodon degus | reverse complement strand
GATTAGGAAACAAAATCCAACAATATGCTGTATACAAGAAACACATTTAACTCATAAAGACACTCATAGGCTGAAAGTCAAAGGATGGAACACAATATTACACGCCCCAGCACCTCAGAAAAAAGCAGGGGTAGCAATCCTGTTCTCAGTCTCAACTTCAAACTAAGAATGATCAAGCGAAATAAAGCCACTATATACTGGTTAGGGGAAAAATTCAAGAGGAAGAGGTAACACTCATAAATATGTATGCACCAAACACAGGAGCATCCAACTATACAAAGCAAATCTTAATGGACATGAAAAATCTAATATCCAATACCACAATCTTAACAGGAGACCTTATTATTGAAGGGAGGATGTGATCAGTTAAAGAGGTGCACTATAAATGCTAAAGCAAATACTAAAATAACAGAATGAAGTTTCAGCTAACAAGCCGATAACAAATGGAGAATGGAATAATAAGAAAACTCTTAATCCAAAAAGAAACAGAAAACGAGAACAAAGAATAGATGAGATAAATAGAAGACAAACACAAGATGGTAGAATTATACACAACTGCACTGATAATAAGGTTAAATGTAAATTGTTTAAATACTCCAATTGAAAGCCAGACATTGTTAGATGGGATTTTTAAAAGATCTGAGTGCTCTTTCATCAACAGGGAAGGGCTTATTTTTATATTGCTGATAACAACAGTTGCATTGTCATCCTTGTCGCTGTCACTATAGCCAATTTCATCTTCTTCCTCTCTGGATACACTTTTGTGGAAGTCTATTTCTTCATCAGTGTGAACCTTGTTTTCTTGAAGAACATCTTGAGGGTGATTAAATGATTCTGCCAGGTCTAATAAGGACCCATCATCCTGTTGCTTCTCAGTGTTGTTGTCTCCATAACTCCAGTGTTCTTTATCTTCTACCTCCAGTGGCCTCTTCCATTACTCTCTGCTTCATGCAATTCTGGTTCTTGCTCTTGAGACATAGTTCCCTGATCAAGGCTTTAGATCTCAGAACTTTAGTGAAGTCCTCCACGGAGCTCGAGTCTCTTTCCCGCCTGGGGCTGGTGTGTCATTTATATTTGATTTTTGTTTGTTTTCTTTCAAATGCAGTAAAGCATCCTAGATATAACTTGAGGTGAATATCTTATGTATATATTTTGTATTGAAATGTACTCATTAGGTGCAGCATTGATGCACTTTTGTTATTGCAAGAGTGGAAAATCTATTAATTTAAAACACGATCATTGCTAAGAACTCTAAAGTAGGGGCCGGGAAGATAGCTCGGTAGAATAAGCTCTTGCCTGGCAAGGGCAGGGTCCCAAGTTCAATCCCTGGTACCACAAAAAAAAGAACTCTAAAGTAGATTAAAAATAAATACAGAGATGATAGTAATATTCAGAGTGTGTTAACTCAGTAACTTTTAGGGACTTCACTATATCCTCTTTTAGTCAACAAATATCTACAAAACTGTGAATAAAATATGGGAAACTCCAAATTTATAGCATTCATAATATATTATTTTCAATGCTTACATAGCAAAATATACAAAGAGCATGAAAATAGTAGAAAATTACGTCAGACAAAAGTGACATGACGGCCTGGGGAGATGGCTCAGTGGAATAAGCGCTTCCCTGGCAAGCACAAGGATCTGAGTTTAGTCCCCAGTTCTGTTAAAAAAAAGGGGGGGGCATGAAAATGTCTTCTTCTAGAATAAGAAATGGTGGGAAGGGGTGGTGAAAGAAAGGAAAAGGGATTTAAGAAAAACAGAACTGATGAAAAAGATGGAAATACAGCTTTTGCAACTGGGAAAAGAAAGAAGAACTGGAGGGAGAGGAGAAGGGGACCAGAAAAGATTTAAGATGTGCCATGTACATGTACAAATTCCCTATGATGAATGTGATCACTATCCACTACAAATATGAACTAATTAAAAAAAGAAAATATCCCCTTGTTCCACAGCCTCAGTTGGAAGTATTACTGAAATATGGCATTTAACTCTTTCTATCCCATAATTTTAAGGTCACCTTCAAATTCAAGGGATTGCAATTTTTATAACAAAATTATAATTATAGTTAAATGTGGATACAGTCCTGATTTATTAGTGTATATTAGTTCATCTTGTGATAATGAGATTCAGTTTCAGCTAAACATCACTTTTGATATTTGACTGAGCCTTTTAACACTAATCCAAAAGAATTCAGTGTAACAGTTATATGTGTATATGTCCGTACTCTTATTTTTAAACTAAACATTATCATATGAATATAAAATGTCCTAAGTCCCTAATATTGTTTTATGATGTGATTCTAAAGAACTATATAAAATAGAATCATTGGACTGTACCATGGTTTAAATTCCTTTTTTCATTGGTCTTTCAGTTGTTTTCTAGATTTTATATAAGTGCTTAATGTCTTGTAGAATATGACTTTGACTTATCACTGAAATTTTATGTCCTTGACTTATCACTGAAATTTTTTCTTTTCAGAAGCCTTGTGCTAATTTCTTCTCCCATGTCTCATACATGAGTGCCATTTTTCTAAACCCTTGTCAACGCTGACTATTATTAGTTTTATAATTTCTGACAACTTGATAGACAAAATTGGCATCTCATTATTAATTTAGTTTGCAGTCTCTGGTTACTTGGTCCGATTATTTTCTTTTGTGAAGTTTCTGTTTCTGTTCTTTCCCTGTTATCCACTTGTTATTATTTTCATGTTTATTTGCAAGAGCCCTCTGTTTATGTAGTAAATTTATTAGCATTTATTTGTTAAAAATGAAGAGTGTCAACCCAGAAATGCCTTCCATATTTGCATGTACCAGCTACTTTGATAAGCTTGGATGGAGTGGGTGGAGAGGGAATGTGAGGGTGTTTACTGGGAACATTATTGGTGGGGAGCAGGTAAGAGGGAGCGGAAATATACTTCATCCTTCATACACCCTCAAACTGTTTCTCCTAAAGTAATACTGTCCACATGCCTTCTTCCCCTCAAAATCTTCCCACTTTTCGTTATCAGTTGACTATCAGAGCTCAATTTCATCAGCCAGGCATTAACATTTCCATGTTAACATTTCCTTATATTTCCAGTACAGGTTTGCAGTATTTGGTTTCACGTTGTGTCCAACCCAATCCAACCCAACCCAACCTAATCTAGATCTTTCTAGTCTAGTTCAATGTGTTAAGTGTTGAATATATAGTGAATTACAGTGTCTGTTTCTTTAAAGCAGCCACAGATGAAGAAAGAGGGACAAATAAACAGATTATAATTCATGAAATAAACCTCATGTCAGAAACATGCAAAAGGCATTGTTGGGAAATAGGGGACAGATGGCCTGGCTGGCAGAAAAGAAGATGGGTACAATGCATTTTGATGAACAGACAATTGTCCATTAGCCAAGAAGACAGGTCACAGAGGAAAAGGAATATTGCAAGATGAGGGAAGTTCAGGTACAGTTCTGGTCAAGTAGAAGAATATAAGAGAAATGGTCAAAAGTGACAGGGGTAAGGTTCAGATATCCTATTTTATCAAAGGATTTGGGTTTTAACTTTAGAGTAGTGGGAGTAATTGAAAAGTTTTAAACAGAACTCCAGCTGATCAGGATTATGCCATAGCAAAAGCACCCTGGCTGCATCCTGGACAATGAATATGAAGGGGAATATTTAGAATGACTGTAGGTCCAAATTGACCAGGGACTCTTTATCTATACCTATTGCCTTGAGATTTTGCCCTTTTGCCCTAGGCTTTAATTTTAAAATCAAGTAGTATTCATATTAAGCATTAAAATAAGTTGGGGTGAGTTTGGTAGACCTTCATTTGATACTTTCAGTTTCTGTCATGGTCTTGTCTAATACTGTGATGAATATTCACTGGGCAGGGGCTCTTAACATGCAGTTAAACCTGAAATAAAACCAATGATCTTATCTCTCTTCCTGACTTTCCAGTTAAAAGGTAGCTGGTACCCGTTTTTCAATAAAGGGGAACGTTTAGACTGTTCAGTGATAAAATCAAGAAATTTCAACATTAGTAGCTGGGGGAAGTTTAAGTCCTTCTAATTTTAGGTGGTGTCAGGAGAAATAGTTGAAGCTAGTGTTCGGACTAGTCTCTGTGTACCAGTGAGTTGTTGTGTTTCTTGCCACAGCTGAAGACATGAGCAAAGCTGTTTAGGCCAGCTCTTGGCCATATCAGTGGGAAATGTGGGACATCAGAGATGAGGTATGTGTGAAACATGTGCAGGAAATAAACATTGAATTGCTGTGGAGGCTAGAAAAGATCATCTCAGTTCTTTTCTACCTGAGTTTTGTCATTTATTGCATGGTACAAACTTGCATCTGTTATTTATTGTATTGTCAGCAAATGCTTATTATTTTTGTTTTTGCAATAAAATTCTGGCAGCAATGAGTTCAAGGGAATGTTCAATGAAAAACTAAGCACTTAATTTTTACCTTACAGGAATGTTGATGCTGAATATATGACATACATAAAGTGCTTGGGGACATTTATCAGCTGCCATGGAAGCAAAAGAGGTTTCATCTACCAGGTAGAAAATGAAAGACACAAGTCTGCTGAAGAAACATTGTCATCTGATTCAAGAAGCAGTAGAAGGTGACTTAGCACACACAGCTGTGGACAGTGCGTTCTGACCATCTCTGACATTCTTAGGCCTGGGGCAAGAGGACAAATGAAAGCTTACATTCCATTAAGTTTAAATATTTACAAGTTATGAATCAAGCTAGGAAGCAGTTGAATAAAATATGTTCTGTGCCTCTCCTTAATGAAAATACCTTTGTTTTGACAAAGTAAAAGAAAATGGATAAAGCTTTGAACTGACAAAAATCCAAAGATGACTGAACTCAAGATTGTCTGAATGTTGTGATGGATCAGCAAAATTTAGACGAGTGAGGAAAGTAACGCGTAATTTATGAGCTACTACGTATTCCATAAAATTTGTGTTCTTGAAGCTAGGGATGTAACTCAGTGGTAGAATGTATGGTTAGCATGTGTAAGGCCCTAGGTTCAATCTCCAACACACACACAAAAACAAAAGTTAGTGTTCTTTCTTCATTTCAGCAAAATCATTAGTAATATTTTTCACTTCAAAGTTTTCATGTGTTTGGTATTCTGTTAATAGTAAATATTTATAAGGTTAAAAACTAAAGGCAAATTATGTTAAAAATGTATCAAATCTGAACATGTTCATTTAAATATGTAACTGAATGAATTTACAATAAAAATCAAGTGACTTCATGTTTTAAAATGATTTTTAAAAAATATTCAAAGTTGGGGCCAGGGAGATGGCTCAGTAGAATAAGTGCTTCCCTGGCAAACGCAAGGGCCTGAGTTCAATCCCCGGTTCCGCAAAAAAAAAAAAAAAAAAAATCAAAGTTATCAATTAAAGTGACAACATAAACGATCTCAAACACAGTAGCTATTATGAAATTTAACATTAAATTTAAATATAGATAAAATTATGTTAAATATTATAAAAGTAGAATTATTCATAATCCTAGGGCTCAGTGTCTATCTAGTTGACAATTTAAAGACTGTGGAGCTTGTGTTACCCACTTTGATATATACTTACACATAAATGTAAAAAGTAAATACATGTATATATACGGGCTTATGAATACACATGAATTTAATAATTTGAACTGTGTAAAAGTGTAAGTGTAAATATTACAAATACTGACTAAATCTTTAGTACTTCCAGAACCCAGGAGTGGAACAACTATAAAACAATAATATCCTCAGCACTAATTGGAAATGACACTCTCTTATGCAGACATCTACTGTATTCTTCCTATCTATGGGGAATCATTTGGCAAGTTATTTAATTTTCTTATATAAGTCCCTCAACTGTTCAGCTCCTATGCGAGGTCCAAAATTGTTTTTGTCTGTGACTTTGAAATTAGCATTTCGATGTATAGTAGTTACTTTTTCTTTCTAGGAAATTGGGATAGATTTGTGGAAAGAGGTTCCTGAGCTTTGAAATGTATTAGTTTTGAGTGTGGATATTTAATATATTGGCTCAAGTCTACCAGCACTGAGCCTGAATATCCAGTGAAATCCACTCCTGTGTTTGTAAATGTAATTACAGCGTGTTTGTGATATTCAGCACTACAAAGTAAGGAACTTGTTGTCCACATCTAAGAGTATTTATATATGGTATTGTACAGCAGATATTTTCATTTAGTTATACTGGCTGATCTTTGTTCCAAGTTTTTCTTGTGCTTGTACAAAGAGTGAAGCAATGACTGTCAGTGGATTTTTTCCATTAAAAGATGCTCACAGAGAGTTACATGACACCAGTCATATATTAGTATATTTGGATACTTTGGATGAAATATCAGTTCACTCCAATATAGTTGGATATTTTCATCCAGTTCATAGATTTAAATTAACATTTTAGGGGCTTGTTCTGTAAAGGATGTAATATCTGCAACAGTTGTGAATGTTATAGTAAATTCACTTAAAATTTCAACGTTTGAAGACAATAATTTGAGGGGTAGTAATTAAATATAAATTTCAGCATAGCACATCATGGAGAAGAAAATGTTCTTAGTAAAATTAAGAAAGCCATTGAAACAAGTTATATTTGGAATGAGTCAACTGCATACATAATTCATAATTGGTTGTATAAAAGCAAGTTGCATTATACCAATAAAATAGAAGGAATAGTTGTCAAAATTTGCAAATGTTTATTTATACAATGTTAGAGTAACTGAAATATACAATGTTTATTAAAAAACTGGTGTTGAATGAAAAATATTTATCAGCGCAGTATGAGCATCAATAAGTGGATTTTAGAAATTTCTGAGCCTTTAATGAGCCACTTTGAAAATTATTCATTGTGTTCCACATTGGTGTTGAATGTGTTTGTAAATCCTCTCAATTTTAGTTCTTAATTTCTCAAAACCATTTGGAAATCACTAATAAAGTATTTAGACAATATTTAGAAAAGTAAAATTATTGAGAACAAAGCTTACAAAGACATTGAGATTTATTTCTTTGATGGGAACTAAGCAAGTTAAACGTGTGAGTTCTAAGGACTTCTAGGATTTAATTTTCCAATCCTATAATTGAATGTCAGAATATCTTGGCTTTGAAGTGTATTTTGATGGAACGCCTATTTTTAATTGGACAGATTTATAGTTTGTACCAAAATAGAATAAAATTGAGAAGCCCTACAGTTTTGCATCATTTGATTGTGTAAAGCACTAAAAAGATTGTAATAAAGTCAACTTATTTCAACAGTTTTGTCACACAAAAATATTTGTCAAAGAAAGCTACTCCAAATAGAAGCCAAATGTCACTACCTGAGAAAATAATTGGGATTATATATATTTACATATTTCAATAAAAATATAATTTATCCTGAAGGTACAGAATTTGTACCATGGCTGGTAAAGATAAGTGTTTCTTATTTAAAGGATCATCTTCTCAACAAAAAAGGTACTAGGACAATCGGACATTCTCATATAAAAGAAGGCACTTAGCCCTGCATGTCTGAGCTCCTCTCTATTAGCTAGCTTTCATCATTGTGACAAAATATCTAAGAATAACAAACTAAGGAAGGAAGGGTTTATTTGGACTCATGGTTTCAGTCCATGATTAGTTGGCTTCAAAGCAGAGATGTCATGATAGAATGGCATGGCAGAGGAAAACTGTTCAGCTTGTGGCAGTCAGGAATCAGAAAGAGGGAAAAGCCAGAAAGAAAGGGACAAGATATATACCCCTCAAAGTCATGATGCTTCCCATTCAGCTTAATGCTCATCAGTGGATTGAGACTCTTGATCAAGTTAGAGTCCTCATAATCCAATCAGTTCCCCAAAGCCCATCTGTGGGCAACTAAGACTTCACCATGAGCCTTTTGGGGGGCACTTTGGATCTCAACAGTAACACACCCTATGCAAGAATTACCTCAAAAATGAACCAAAGATCTAAATATAAGAGCTAAAACTACAAACTAGAAACAGTATAAATATTCATGACCTTGGCAGTTAGGCAGTAGTCTCTTAGATATGACATCAAAAGTGTGAACAACCAAAGAACAAAATAGATAACAGGATATCATCAACATTAAAAATTTTTACAAATTAAGCCAGGTGTGGAAGTATATGCCTGTAATCCCAGCACTCTGGGACACTGAAGCAGGAGGATCTTAATTTCAAATTTAGCCTGAGCAACTTAGTGAGACAACCCCAACCCCCTTAAAGGCTGGGGACGTAGTTCAGGGTAAAGGTTCTAGATTCAATCCCCAGTATCATACAAAAAAGAAAACAAATTTGTAAATCAAAGAATACTGTCAAAAAGTAAAAAGCCAGCCTATAGAATGGGGGAAATATTTTTAAATCATACCTAAAGATGGTCTAATATCAAGAATAAAGGGGGCTGGGGAGATAGCTCAGTAGAATAAGTGCTTCCCTGGTAAGCGTAAGGGCCTGAGTTCAATTCCCGGTTCCGCCAAAAAAAAAAAAAAAAAAGAATTTTTAAAACTCACAATAGGACTGGAGGTATAACTTAGTGGTAGAGCACTTGCCTAGCCTTGGGTTTAATTTCTAGCACCACCAAATCAAACCAAACTAAGCCAAGCCAAACCAAACCAAACCAAACCAAATAAAAAAAAGAAACACACAAAAGTAAACAATATAAAAATAATAAATTTCAACCCAATTAACATTTGGGCAAGGGATATAAGCAGACACTTTCCACAGATAACAGACAGATGGGCCAATAAACACTCAAAAAGATGATCAATATCATTAATCACTAGGGAAATGAAAATCAAAACCACAATGAGATAACACTTCACACTCACTAAAATAGCTGTGATAAAACAAGTGGAAAATGGAAAACAAGTGATGGTGAGGATATAGGAAATTGGACCCATCAAGCATCACTCATAGGAACTAAAAATAGTTTAGTAGCTCTCCAAAAAGTTAAATATAGAAGTACCATTTGACCTAGCAGGTCCATTCTTAGGTATATGCTCAAGAGAATTTGAATACATGGCCACACAAAAAGGGAGGAAATGAATGTTCATAGCATCATTATTTATAGTAATCCAACATTAAAAACAACCCTTGGCCAGCCAGACAGCTCAGCAGATTAAAAAACCTGCTTAGGGACACTCAGGGGCCAGGGGTTCAATCCCTGACCTGCTGTGCAGGCCCTGCTCCTGAGTTGCACTGAGATGGCAATTGATGCTGGGCATGGTGGTGTGCACCTGTAATCCCAGCACTTGGGAGGCTGAAAAACAGAATCACTACCAGTCCGATCTGTATAGTGAGACCCTGTAGACTCTGTACTAAAATACAAAAGAAAAAAAATATTTACCACCTGAAGAATGAATATACAAAATGCGGTATATTGACACAATGAGAAACTATCTGGAAATAAGGAGGATTAAGTACTGATACATGCTGCAACATGGGTGAAACTTAAAAAAATGCTAAGTGAAAGGAGCAAAACGCTATACAACTTATGATTCCACTTCTATGAACTATTCAAAATAATCAAATGTGTAGTCATAAGTAGATCAATAGTTGTCAGGGACTGGGAGGAGCAGGAAGTAGGATTAGGTGGTTAGAGACGTGGGCTTTCTTTTGGAGACATTTTGGAACTAGGTAACAATGATTGTTGCACGCTGCTAAGAAGATACTGAAAACCACTAAAGGTGCCCCAATACAAAAGTGTTTTTGTTTGCAGAGAAGAGTGCCTAAGGAGAGTCACTTGGAGAGAAAACATTCACTCAGGCTTTCACAGAGAGCACATTGGCCAAGCAATGGTTGTGACTCATCCACATGGCTGACACTGACAAAGGTTCTACAATCTGAGGTACAGGATCTCAGGATAAATCCTGAGGG
>NW_004524586.1:28396637-28398041 GCF_000260255.1 Octodon degus | reverse complement strand
TATAATATTTAAATGATGGAACTAAACAAAAAAAGGGGATATAGATGAATGACCATTTTGTATTTGTGTATTCAAAATGGTTAGGATAGATATATAGCTAAATTCTCTTAATTGAAGGAATAGAGGGATTTGTTGTAATATTGTTTGTAAATAGGATATCATGTCTGCGTCTTGTTCAACAAATAATCACTAGGAAGAGAGTATGCAATGTGTTAATTATTGGAACTGTCCTACCAATTTGATTTGAAACTGTCTCATTGCTATTTATTTCTCAATAAAATTATGGAAGAAAAGAGTGATTGGGATATGTCAATAATTTGAAATTTATAAACAAAAGATTATAGGGCATTGATAATTATAGAAAATTATATAAAACAATTTAAAATAATTAGACCATATAGAAAGGAATTTAGAAAAAATCCTGAAACCTTGTCTTAGAGATGGATGAGGAAGAAATGAAATAAGTTTATATGTAATTATGAATACATATAATTTCTGATTGTATGTTTTTGATAGTCTTATAATGAAGAGTTTGAGTTTTTATTTTAATTTGTATAGATAATATAATTTTCCCTAAAATATTTTTATTTTTAAAGTTTCTGAAGATTATCATTTTATAGGTGTATTTATACTAAAGCCAATTTATTGGTCAATACATCAGCAATCCAAAGATTGTGTAATTTTATTTCTTTTAAGTTCCATTTTATTTAATTGTCACAATAAGCTACATGATCACACTATGGATGCCAGGAGTGGTGAGAAAAGTTAGGAGGCTATTTCCTTCAGGCAAGAGATGATGAAGACTTGAACTAAGGCAGAAGTTGTGTGTATAGACAGAATTAGATAGGTGTGGAGATATTTAACAGCAAAAGGGTGGTAGGATTTGGCAGCTAATTAGAAATTTAGGCTAAAAGAATAAAAGGGGTGTGGAATGATCCTTAGGATTAGGGTTTGGATAGATGATAGTATCATTAACTTTGCTGATGCAAAAGGAAGAACAGATTTATTACAAAAGGACAGTGAGTTCAGTTTTCCACATGTAGAGTTTAAGATGCCTACTTAAAATGCTCCAGTTATTTCCCAGGTGCTTTTCATTATCCTCAATATTTAGACAGAAATCCTTCAAATCCCAGACAAGTGATGTATAAGCACACTTGGAAGCACCCATTCTCAAGTTAGGGACAAATGTTGGGGACAAGGCAGTAGTTAGTTGCTAGAAGATCATGGCACATAGCTTGACATGCAGTCCTGGTAGCAACAGTTCATTCTAAAATGGCATGAAGAAGACTTAGCATTCTCTGGGTTAGTTTGAAAAGTAACCATAGGAGTGAGTTGGGGCATGGAATTAGGCAGACCAAGGACACCTGCTTACATTTCCTTCCTTCTTTTCTTTTCTTTTCTTTT
>NW_004524586.1:28393921-28396537 GCF_000260255.1 Octodon degus | reverse complement strand
GACCAGGGTTGGTAATAGAGTGAGGCAAGAGAGCTGTCAAGGACACAAAATTGAAGATGGCACTAACTCTCAAGCATGGACAAGTGTACCTGAGACCCTGAAGGTGAGCACCTCCTTAAATTCTGTACCCTAGAGATATGTCTTGCCTCACTAGTCCAAGCTTTGCTGGAGATGCTTTCTTCATATACCAATATGAATTATCAAAAATAGCTGATCATGTAGTCACCTGGGGAGTTGTTATTCAGATTTTAAAGTGCAGATTCCTTTTTTTTTCTTTATTTTTTAAGGAAAGGGTGTACAGGGTGTTCAGGGTCTCAGTACTAGATCAGACTCGTAGTGATCCACCTGTTTACAGCCTCCCAAGAGCTGGGATTACAGGCACACCACCACACCCAGTCTCAATTGCCATCTCAGCGCACCCCAGGGGATCAAATCCCCGGACCCTGCGCCTGCTTGCAGATGCTTTAATACACTGAGCTATTTGGCCAGGCCTAAAGTGCAGATTCCTATATCTCCTCTTCAAGTATACTGAACTGATGCCTTAAAGAGTAGAGGTCATTGTCATTCAAACATTGTAGGTGTGTGAATTCAGCAAAATAATCCAATATACTCCAGTAGAACATAATAGTAGTGGGTTATCTACAGGACTGGTAATGTCAGGAGTTGTTGACTTGAGCCATTTACAGCTCAGCATATTAATATGGCTTTATATTTTAGACCTCATGTTTATACTTTTCTGCTGGATGGTTAAGACCAGGATAAAGCAAGACCTATATAACAAAAATGCAACTTTTGTATCTGACAAGGTCAGTCCATCTCTGACAAAACTAAACAAAAAAGGGGGATATAAATGAAGGACCATTTTGTGGTGAAAAGAAATGTATCTGTCTAACAAAGTAGTTAGGTTAGTTATACAGCTACTTTCTCTTAGTTCAATGAGAAGAAAGATTTGTAGTAATAGCGTTTAGACAAGATATCATTTCTGCATCTTGTACTATGAATACCTATTATGAAGACAATATGCAATGTATTAATTATTGTAATTGTCCTACTGACCTGTTTTGAAACTGTCTCATTGCTATTTCTTTCTCAATAAAATTAATTTAAAAAAGGAAAAAAAATCTAAAAAAAAAGAGTAGAATTCATGAGCCAGTCAAATAGCTCAGTGCATTAAAGTGCCTGCTTAGACAAGTGCAGGGACCAGGGTTCAATCCCTGGGCATTCCGGCTGTGCCTCTGAGGTGCACTGAGAGTCAACTGAGACTGGGCGTGGTGGTGCGTGCCTGTAATCCCAGTGCTTGGGAGGCTGAAAACAGGAGAATCACTATGAGTCTGATTTGTATAGTGAGACCCTGTAGTACCTGTACTAAACTACATAAAAAAGAGTAAAATTGAAAAAATATATGTTAGTTGATTTATGTGTATGAAGTCTATAGGATCCACTCGTGTTTGGCCTTAAAAGCTGTTCCTTCACCATCAGACCTCAGCTTGATGGTAAGCTCCTGGCAGGTAACTGGGTTGAGTATACTAATAAAATACCTCATTGCCATAAGCATTATAAGCCATGTGAGAATTTGATGCTGGACTCAAGTTGCAATTAACAAACACTATCATTCAAAGAAAAAACACAGAGAAATTAGAAAGTACTTGGAATTTAATGTATCAAAATTGTGTGACGCCTCTTAATCCCAGGTGTGGTAGTCATTCCTCTTAATCCCAGCTGGTTGGGAGGGTAGGACAGGAGAATCATAATTTCCAGGCTAACCTGGGCAACTTAGCAAAACCTTGTCTCCAAATAAATCTAAAAATTAAAAAAAAATGGCTGGGAATGTAGCTTATGTAGTTAGAGCACATGCCTAGCATGCATGAGGCCCTGTGTTCAATTCTCATTACAAAAAAATATTGAAGGGGCCGGGTAGATAGCTCAGTAGAATAAGCACTTCCCTGGTAAGCGCAAGGGTCTGAGTTCAATTCCCGGTTCCGCCAAAAAAAAAAATTGGTTGCAAATGTTACAGTATGTAGAGCAAAGTTTATAGTACTGAAGTATATCATTATACTATATTAGGATAATATATACATAATAATAGATATATTATAATACATGTATATATGAGGTAAAAGTTCCTCAATATAATGGGCCACATATCTACGTTAAGAAACTAGTACAACAAGAGTAAATTAAACCCAAGTCAAGCAGAAATGAGGAAATGTAAGCAAGACCAAAAATTAGTGAAGCAGAAAAAAAGAAAATCAATGACATTAAAATTATTCTTAGAAAAAAGGGTGCCTTGATTTAGTAAAATCTTACATGATTTATATGTTTGTTGGCCTGTTATTCTAGCTGTTAACTTATATGTATGATAGCTAACCTTATAAGGACTTACAGAATAAATAAATGAATCTAGCAAAGGAACAAAAGGGGTGAAGGGGAAGGGGAAAAAGAAGTAAGATATATTATATACTTGAACCAATTCACACAATGAATATAATCATTATGTACTATAAACATGTACTAATACAAAAACACTTAAAAATTAATAAAATGTATGATCTTATAACCAGAGTGATCAGGGAAGGAGGAAGAGAAAGAGGGAGGGAGGGAGGGAGGGAGGGAGGA
>NW_004524586.1:28386722-28388531 GCF_000260255.1 Octodon degus | reverse complement strand
TAATAAATGTGAGCTGTATGAATGTATGTCGTAATAAAGTATCACTTCCTCATGGAGGCTGTCTCACTTAAAGCACTTGCATTTCTGGAAATTTTGTCTGTCTGTCTGTCTGTCTGTCTGTCTGTCTGTCTGTAAGTTGACTTAAAATTGTACCTAGCTATGGAATATCATGCAATGTTTTAATGTATGTATACAAGCAGTTAACTGGAGGTTCTCTAACCTGCAAACCATGTTAGCCAACTCACTCTTCTCAGTGGAAGCTGGTGCTGGCTTTTGGCAGGGCACTAAGTCAGGGTTATCAGGTGGTACAACTGTCCATGACCTTCCATGTGATTTGGGGTTGTCATAGCATGGCAGGTTTCTAAGATATCATATCATAAATTTTATGATTTTAGAAATAGAGATGTATTTCTTGCTTCCTCCTTGACTTTTGTTAGTGTTGAATACAAGCCTGTTGTATATCAAGCCATTTTCTCTTTCTTCCTAAGCTCTGTCAGTCTTTTAGCCTCCTGGATGTACTGCTATTTGCTTTGCTATAGCAGTCCTCTCCACGTGGGTCTATGTGATTCTTTTCTTCAGGCTAAGGCTCAAGGTTTGTCTCACCATTTCCCAACTCAAAGAAAACATCAGGCTGTGTGGTCTGTTGTTTTTTTTCCAGTGACTATCAGAGAACTCAGGTGAAGCAACAGAGAGGCATATGAGTTAATTCCACATGTGATAAGCTTCAACCTATGGAAAACAGGAGGCAGAGGTTAATTAGCAGATACATTCCTTCTTTTCATGGGTTATTCTGGGTCACCTCTTGTTTGCATATAGTCTATCTCAAGACATCTCACATTGCTAAGTGGCTGATTGTATCTCTTCAAGAAACAGTGTCAGTTCATCTTCACCCATAATCTTGCATTTAAGTTCCATCCTGCCCTGCCTTCTCCTAACTGTACTAGGGCATAAAGGTTGGAGAAAATATAATAGGTAATGCAAGTGTCTCACTACAGGGAAATCCTGCTTGATAGTCCTTCTGCATAGAGAAAGAGTGAAAAAGTGGGCAAGAGCTAGAAGAGCCCAGGTGCCTGACTCCTAGTCAGAGAGAAAAGCCAATAACAGAGCCTTATTGAGTGGCCTTACCAAATAAGAGATGGATTCACATGAGGAAGGTCCCAAGAGGCAATGTGGCATTCTTATATTAGAGGCATAGTGGCCCTACTTAGTGCTAAACATGTTCAGATTAGTCTACTACTACTCCTATTAACCTCTCCCCTTTCCTGGAAGAACAAGAGATCACAGTTGAGAGAGGCATGGAAGTCTATCCTCTGAGAAGTCTTTTTTTTTTTCAGAACTGGGAATTGAACTCAGGCCCTTGCGCTTAGGGAAGCACATATTTTACTGAGTCATCTCCCCGGCACCTATCCTCTGAGAAATCTGAAGAGAGAAAGATGAAGCATACTCCTTTAGAAAGAGATCAACACGTATTTTTCATCAAGTATTGATATGTTGAAATTTAAGTCCCTACAGAATATGATGAAAAAACATTGAAAAATTAAAACATATTTTAATAATAGGCATAAAGAATGACATAATTCTTATGTTTACACATAAGTCAAGAAGTCTAACCATATACAACCTTGTAGCAGGACAGTCCCACAACATTCCTTTTCCTGTTTCCTGCCTTCATTCACCACCCCCTTCTTTTTGAACAATCATCTACCCAAGAGACAGCACAGTAGCAACTGGTATGTCATGAGAAGCAGCTCGTATTCAGAAAACCAGAATGACAGGCACTCTAAGCATGAAACTACTATTACAAATTGC
>NW_004524586.1:28383199-28386622 GCF_000260255.1 Octodon degus | reverse complement strand
AAAAAGGCACATTTATTCAGTGTCATGATAAGACTATTACATTTAGAAATCAACAGCATGGGTACAAAAAAGGTCTACATTAAAACCCTTTGTTGGAATGCTTTATACTTTCCACAGAACAGAAACTAAAATAACCTGTTATACAATTAGTCACAAATACAGTCTTTGAGTTTTTTGCCCATACGCATGAGTATTGTCCAAAACATGGCTGAATTGTAGCAGCTAGGCCCTGCCACCACTGTGCTTGGCTGAGTTCACAAATCTGTTGTAACCTGTAGCTTCCCTGTCACTTCTCTGGCTCTCCTCTCCTGCTAAGCTTTGTTTCCTGGAAGTGTTTAAAACATTCTGCCACTGCCATAGCTACTGCTGCTGCTGGAGCCACCATCGCCATCTTGATTTCGTGGTTTGGTAAAATATTGGTCTCCACCACCATAGGGCCCCGACCTTCTGCCTGCAAAGTTTCCTCCCTTCATGGATCACAAATTTGAAGACTGACTGTTGTAGTTTCCAAATTCATTATAGCTTCCGACACCTCCATAACTGCTTCCATCATTACCAAATCCATTGTAGCCATCTCCGCTGCCACCATATCCTCCCCCACAACAGTTGCCGCCAAAGCCACGTTGACCACTGAAGTTTCCTCCATGACCAAAACTGTCATTGCTACCAAAATCTCCTCCGAGAGTACCACCAAAGTTTCTAGAACCACTTCGACCTCTTTGGCTAGATGAAGCACTAACCATCACCTGCTTCAACAGTATTTTCCTCACTTCACAGTTGGGGCTGTTCACAGTGTGGTATTTTTGAACGACAGTCTTATCCACAGAATTATGGTCATCAAAGGTTACAAAAGCAAAGTCTCTCTTTTTTTCCACTGCCTTGGTCAGTCATGATATCAATCACTTCGATTTTTCCATATTGTTCAAAGTAATCTCATAGGTGATGCTCTTCAGTATCTTCTTTAATGCCACAAAAAACATCTTCTTCACCATTAAGTGGGCACCTGGACTTTGAGAATCTTCTCTTGAGACCGTTCTCTTCCATCCACTTTGTGTGGCCTTGCATTCATGGCTGCATCCACCTCCTCCACAGTGGCATAAGTGACAAGCCCAAAGTCCCTGGAATGCTTGGTGTTCGGGTCTCTCATTACCACGCAGTATGTGAGTGTTCCCCATTGCTCACAATGGCTCCTCAGACTCTCATCAGTTGTCTCAAAGCTCAGCCCTCTGATGAAGAGCTTCTGTAGCTGTTTGGGCTCCTTGGGAGACTCTGACTTAGACAGGATGGCAGTCAGAAGAGAGAGTGACAATGCTTCCTCTGTGGTGTCCACCAGCAGAAAGGAATAAGCTACTAAGCATACTCAAATTAGTTGTTTAGATTACCAGATATGAGTATGAAAAATTGGTCAAAAATTATAAAATTTTAAAAAGAGAGAAAAAAATTTAAGCATTAACTGCTTCTTTCAATAGACCATCAGAATTCGGCAGTACAATTATCCAAACTATCCTGTGTATATACATATATACATATTTTTCTTTCTTTCGAAACATTATTAAAAATGCAATATCATTCCTACACAAAATTTTTGATAAATACAAGATGAAGAGACTTTTTTCAAATGGTTTAGGGAAGCCAGCATTACCTTGGTACTAAAACCACACAGGGACATAACAAGAAATGCATGGACTAATTTGGAGGAAAATGGATGAATCTTGAGACCATAATACTAAGTGAAACAAGTCAGTCACAAAGGGCTAAGTATCACATGGTTTCTCTCATATGAGAGGCCTAAAATATAAATAATTTGAAGAGAAAAATGAAAGAGCAATGTTAAAAAATAAGGAGTTAGTTTCCTTTTTTGTTAATTTTATTGAGAAACAGATAGTAATGAGATAGTTTTAAAACCGATTAATAGGATATTTCAATAATTAATACATTGCACGTGGTTATCTTCTTAGTGGTTATTCATAGTACACGATGCAGAGGTGATATTATTTGAGCTCCCATCCCCCACCCCTTTCTCTCCTTCCCCAAATCCCTTCACATCTCTACAGAAACTGAGGTAGGAAGGAGAGAAGGGGGTGAGGGATGGGAGTTCAAATGATCAAGATGCAATGTGTATATTGTCAGCTGCCCAAGCAGAATGCAATCACTGTGGCTCACACACATATACTAACAACATTTTGGAAAGGTAGAGTTAAATATTCTTCATGAACACAAATGTAAAAACCTTGGCAAAATGTTAGCAAATCAAAATCAGCAAGATATGAAAATGACATTGTGCAATGAAGGAGTGGGATTTATCCTGGCTCTGCATGGTTGGGTAAACATTTGAAAATCAATCAATGGAACTTACTAAATAAACAGATTCAAAAGAAAAAATGGACTATTTCATTAGATGCGACCTTTATTTTGACAAAATACAGCACTGATTTTTGATTGAAATAAATTGACTCAACTTGACAAGGGTTACCTATGGAAAATCTAAGCTGAATGACCAGAAAATATGTTTTCTCTTGTGTCAAGAACATTGTAAATGCATCTTTTGTGACCATTTCTACTTAGTATTGTACTGGAGATCCTAGCCAGAATAAAAAGAAATAAAATATATGGGAAAGGAAGAAGTAAAATTATCCCTAAAATCAGATGAAATGATAATCTGTGTAGAATGTGCAGGATAATATGAAAAAAAAGATGTCAAAACTAGAAGTTGGCTTAGTAAGGTTGTATAGTACAAGGTCAAAGGATACTATCCTAGTAATGAATTACTAGAAATTGAAATGTCATTTATACTATAAAAACTAGAAAATACTTAGGTACATTTAGAGCAAAATATATTAACATTTTAATGCCAAAAAGTATAAAGCACTACTGAAAGAAATTGAAGAACTAAATAAATGTAGAGATACATCAGATTTGTGCATTGAGAGACTGAATATTAAGATGACAATTCACCATGACTTGATACATAAGTTTAATGTAATCAAAATCAAAATCTCTGCTGGGAACTTTGGCTTGAAAGCTGATTCTAAAATTTTTGCTCATCAGTTTGTAATAGCCAAATATTGGACACAACCAAGATGCTCATCACCCTAGTATAAAAACTCAAAAGAAGAAATGAAAATAGAAATGCATAATACAACTAAAAGGAAAGCAAGAACTTGAGGACTAGACAATGAAAAGAGAGCAAAGAGAAGAGCTAGGAAACATGACAGGGGCAACCCATACTGTTATATGTAGAAGATGGGTAAGGCAATGATCCTGAGAATCTTCAGAAGATTTTTGGATCTTGCAGTTAATTGGAATGCTTCTCACTCTAAATATATATATTGACACCTGTGAACTAAGCAACTGCACTGAAGATGGCAATTTGTAATAGTAGGTTCATGCTTGGAGTGCCTGTCATTCTGGTCTTCTGAATAC
>NW_004524586.1:28367521-28372074 GCF_000260255.1 Octodon degus | reverse complement strand
AGAACTAAACAAAAAAGAGTATACAGATGAATGTCCATTTTGTGTCTGTGTATTCAAAATGGTTAGGATAGATATATAGTTTCATTCTCTTAATGAATAGAGGGATTTGTTGTAATAGTGTTTGTAAATAGGATATCATGTCTGCATCTTGTATAGCAAATAACCACTAGGAAGAGATTATGCAATGTGTTAATTATTGAAACTGTCCTACCAATTTGATTTGAAATTGTCTCCTGGGTATTGTTTCTCAATAAAATTATGGAAAAAAAGAAAGAGATCAACGCATTTCTTTCTTTGGAATGGTTACTGGAATTTCAAAAATGTCAGAGATATGTGTTAGAAAAAGTGTATCTAGGTTTCAATAGACATGTATATTCTTTTAAATGATTCACTGCATTCTACTTTTAAGGGTCTTTTTGAGGATTTTTGCATGTATGTTCATTAAGGAAATTAGCTTGTAGTTTTCTTTCTTTTTTTCTTGAATCCTTGTCTTGTTTTAGTATCAGGGTAAAGTTAGACTCAAGAATGAGCTCAAAAGTGTTCCTTCCCTTCAACTTTATGAAGAGTTTGTGGAGTGTTGGAGTTAGTTCTTCCTTGAAATTCTGGTAAAATTTAGCAGTTTATTAATCAGTCCTGGGCTTTTCTTATTTGGTAGGGTTTTTGTTACTGCCTGAATTTCATTTCCTGTTATTGGTCTATTTTTTGCTTAGGATTTTCATATCTTCTTGGTTTAGTTTTGGTAATTCATGTAGGTGTAATAATTTAGCAATTTCTCCTAGATTCTCCAATTGATTGGAATATAAATCTTAAAAATAGTGTCTTAAAATTCTCTGAATGCCTAGGATATCTTTTTTTTTTGTGGTACCAGGGATCAAACTCAGAACCTTGCGCTTGCAGGCAAGCACTTATTCCACTGAGCTATCTCCCTAGCACCCTGTTTTTTCATTTTTGTTATTGCTATGGGTCTTTTTTTTTCTTTAGGTAAGTTTGACTAAGAACTCAACAATCTTTCTTGTTTCTCTTTTCAAAGAACAAACATTTGAATTCATTGATTCTTTGTTACTGTTTTAGTTCCAATTTCATTAATTTTTTCTCTGACCCTTATAATTTTTGCCTGCTACAACTTTTGGATTTAGAATGGTCATGTTCTAGGATCCTGAAATGCGTCATTATTTAGTTGGATTGCTTTAGTTTTTAATGTGGGCATTCACAGATATAAGCTTTTCTCTTAAAACTGCTTTCATTATGTCCCATAAATTTTGGGATGCGGTGCTTCCCTCGTCATTTGATTCTAGGAATTTCTAAATGTCTTCACTGATTTCTTCTGTGTCATATTAGTTATTAAAGTGTATATTTAATCTCCATGTTTTTGTGTAGTTTTCTTGCTGTCGATTTCTAGTTTAGATGCTGATGTGATAGGATGCAAGGTATCATTTCAATTCTTTTGTATGTACTAAAGCATGCTTTATGACATGAAATACAGTCTATTTTGGAGAAAGTTCTGTGTGCTGCTAAAAAAATTGTGTATTGAATTGTCGTTTGCTGAAACCTTTGGTAGATGTTTGTTAAATCCATCTGTTTGATAGTGTGGTTCAACTCTGACATTTCTTCATTATTTTTCATCTGGTTGATCTGTCTGTGAGAGTGGGGTATTGACACCTCCCACTATGATTGTATTGGTGTCCATTTTTCCTTTAATGTCCAAAATCCTGAGGGGATTTCACTGACCTTATCTGATCCAAAAGCTACAACTCATGTTGCATAGGTCCTGCTTTACCTTGGTCTTAACAATCCAGCAGAAAAGTATAAAAATGAAGTATAAGAAGTAAAGCCATGCTGTTATGTTGAGATGTAGGGGACTCAGGTCAACAATTTCTGACATTGACAGTGAAGCGGAAGACCCCATACTATTATGGATAACTGTACTCTTTTAGAATATTTTGCTGAGTTAACACACCTATAATAGTCAAATGATGGAACTAAACAAAAAAAGGGGATATAGAAATGAATGTCCATTTTGTATCTGTGTATTCAAAATGGTTAGGATAGATATATAGGTACATTCTCTTAATGAATAGAGGAATTTGTTGTAATAGTGTTTGTAAATAGGATATCATGTCTGCTTCTTGTACAGCAAATTACCACTAGGAAGAAAGTATGCAATGTGTTAATTTTTGAAACTGTCCTACCAATTTGATTTGAAACTGTCTCATTGCTATTTGTCTCTCAATAAAATTATGGAAAAAAATAAAATTTGTGCTCATGTAGAAAAATATGACATCATCTTTATTGTTAGACAAAATAATACTGGAAAACATCTATTGAGTTTTCATTGTGTTCCAGGTATAGCTTCACATACTTTGAATGTATTGAGAAATCTAATTGTTACAATCAACTTCTGAGCAAGGACAAATCATGTTATGCTCTGTTTATTGATTTGCAAGCAAAAGCACAGAGTGTGAGTAAGTTACCTGAATTTATAAGTCTTTCATTTGGTGAGTTTGCCCTCATCCCAACAACTGGAATCAAGAGTCTTGCCTTTTATTTTTTTGTAATCTCCCATTTCTGTATCAATTAGCTATTGTTGTAAACATCTATAAAAATCCCAGGGACAAATGATAAGGAGCATTTAGTCTCTATATGTTCTGGATGTTGGTTGGAGTGGCTTTGCTGGGCTCAGTTGGGAAGCTCTAACTATGTAGTGAGTTTAAATCTGCTTCACCTGTCTCTAATCCTACTTGAATGATTGATAAGTTTAGGGATGGCTTATTTTTCTGATGACAGTAACAGAAATAACCATGAGGTCCTGAGATTTGAACTAAGGCCTATATCGACCTGTCAACTCTTTCTACCATTAAATTCTCACATAAAAGGAGAGAAAAGAGATATCAAGTCTGCATCTTGTACAGCAATTAACCACTAAGAAGAATGTATGCAGTGTGTTAATTATTGAAACTGTCCTACTGATTTGATTTGAAACTGTATCATTGCTATTTATTTATCAATAAAATTATGGCAAAAAAGAGAAAACTGGAGCTTTCTCTTGCAGATCAGGGAAGTCCTACTCTGGGGTGCTTATATGTAATAAGGAACTAAGAGAAAGGCCCAGAGCTCCTCCCATAGGCGGGCTATTTCAAGAAAGTCAGGTGTAAATGGAAGATCCACTTTTGTTCAGTGACATTTATTTATACCACTTGATAGAAAATTAAGGGATGTCAGACTTTTATCTGTACTTGCTCTTATGAAAAGGGGAGTGGAAAAAGCTTCTGTTTACCATTTGTCTGAGACTGCACGAGACTGTTGAAATGTTATGGCCAAGGAGGGGCATAGAGAAAAAAGCTTTTTTTATTTTCTCCATCAAAGGTAAGGACGGGGTTCTATGTTTCCTGGTATCCCTCCTCTAGGACCTAACATAAAGCTATTGACATAGAAGGTGCTTAACAATTATTGCAGTTTAAACATTAAATAAACTGTTTCATTTTTCACTATGGAAGAACCTTCAAAATATTCCCCTCAAGCCTCACTTCCTGGAGATTCTGCTTAGCTCAACAACAGACATGCGTATTTACATTTTGAGGAGTAGTGTGGCCATTTGTTTTGGTTACCCTGAATTATTCCAATACAGTTCAGAATATGCTTGTTCTGCTGGGGTTTATCATTGATTGCAAAACTAACCCTGGCTAGTGAAACTGGTAAGTTCTGATTTGTGTATGTGTGTGTGTGAGTGTGTGTGTGTGTGTGTGTGTGTGTGTGTGTTTTGTCCTGTGTGAGTGCATTTTGAGTAGAGTTTCCATAGGAAAAAGATATGCAAGATGTGCAGCTTTATTGTCCTAGAAAGACTTCTTCACATAATTCTTGGACATTTCTGTAATGTCCCTCCTTTCCCTGTCTTCCTATTTTTATAGAACTGGAAAGATTTATTGAGTCTTTCCAGCTGTTACCTAAAGTCATCACTGAGACAGTTTCAGATTACTCATTCTGGGTTTAGAGAGTGTAGGACGGTGGTGAACACCTATGCCTTTATCATACAAACCAAGCATTATTGGAAGGAAGAAAGTTAAACTCATCAGAAATGTTCAGGCATACTTTGATCATTTTTTGTATTAGGGATAGAACTCAGGACTGTCTACTTTCCAGGCAGGCTCTTATGCCTCTGAGCTATATCCCCAGCCCCTGACCATTTACTCAGAACCTGACACTTTTGCTTTGGGTCAGAGACAATAGCATTTCTTACAAGTCAGTTTTACCCTCTTCTGAACCCTCCGTATTGCAGAACTTTAAAGTGTAACCACAATGACTTCTATGAAAAATTACCTTCAAGAATTGTTCTGGAAAAATACATGGAGAGAAATGGATATTATTTTTTTCAAATTTGAAGTGTGGAAGTTTTACTCTTATATGACTCTTACAAAGAATAGTTAAGAAGTATGTAAAATAATTTAGATTGTGCCCATTTAATTTCAGTTCTACTATGCAAGTCTCTTAAGATCAGCAGATCTGCAGTCCCAGCCCAGGCGCAGCGTGGGCCGGACCCTCTCCCAGCCCCTCGGGCC
>NW_004524586.1:28325925-28358226 GCF_000260255.1 Octodon degus | reverse complement strand
GTCATTAGCTCTTTCTGTTGAACTGTTCCCTTTACCAATAAGTAGTCTATGTCTCTTCTGATCAATTTTGGATTGTAGTCTACTTTTTCTTAAAATATGGCAGCTATTCCTACTTGCTACTTACTTTTGGGCTTTGGTTACATGGAGTATTGCTTTCCATCCATTCCTTTTAAGCCTATGATCTTCTTTTGGATGACATGTGTCTCATAAGAGACATAGGGTTGAGTTTTGTCTTTGAGCTAATATTCCAGGCTTCTTTCTGTTGAAGAGTTAAGACTATTGACTTTGAATGTTATTATTGAAAGAGATTTACTGAATCCTGTCATCGTATTATTTTTTCCAGTTCTAATTCCTTTATTTTTACTTTTACTTAATTTTTTTCAAAATTGGATTTGTTGTTTCTTTTTTCTTTTTTTGTATTTAAAGAAGGGTCTATGGGGTGTTTAATGTCTCACTACTGGATCAGACTCATAATGATTCTCGTTAACAGCCTCCCAAATGCGGTGATTAAATGCCCGCACCACCACACCTAGTCTCAATCACAGTCTCAGCACACCCTAGGGGCAGGGCCGTCACAGCGGGATCAGGGATCAAACCACTGGCCCTTGCACCTGCTTGCAGATGCTTTATATGCTGAGCTATTTGGCGGGCCCCAGATTTGTTGTTTCTTTTGGGTTCTTTGATAATGTTGGCTTCCTTATCTCTGTCTAGATTTCCTTTAAGTATTTTATGCAATGGTAGTGTGGTGTCATTAATTTCTTTAGGTTATTTTTGTTGAGGAAAGTCTTTATTTTGCCATGAATTTTTTGAATAATTTTATTGAAAAACAAATAGCAATGAGACAGTTTCAAAACTGATCAGTAGGACAGTTTCAATAATAAATACATTGCACATTGTTGTCTTTGTGGTTATTCATTGTACAAGAGGCTGACATGACATCCTGTCCACAAACACTATCAGAATAAATCTTCTTATTCATTAAATTAAGAGAATGTAGCTATATATCTATCCTAACTATTTTGAATATACAGATACAAAACGGTCCTTCATTTGTATACCCTTTTTTGTTTAGCCTTGTTAGAGAAGAGTATTCCATTATCATTTAAATATTGTAGGTGAGTGAATTCAGCAAAATAATCCAATATAGTCCAATAGTCCATAATAGTAGTGGGTCATCTGCAGGACTGGCAGTGTCAGACGTTGTTGACCTGAGCCCTTTACAGCCCAGCATACCAACATAGTTTCACCCCTTATACCTTGTTTTTATACC
The DNA here is from genome assembly GCF_000260255.1 of Octodon degus. Taxonomy (NCBI): domain Eukaryota; kingdom Metazoa; phylum Chordata; class Mammalia; order Rodentia; family Octodontidae; genus Octodon; species Octodon degus. Next base: position 28,356,956 of record NW_004524586.1, on the reverse strand, counting down.
TTTCTACTGGATGGTTAAGACCAAGATAAAGCAAGACCTATATAACAAGAAATCTAACTTTTGTATCTTACAAGGTCAGTCAAGGCCCCTCAGGAATTATCCTGAAACCCTATACCACACCTTGTAGATCCTTTGTCAGTGTCAGCCATGTGGATGAGTCATGGCCATTGCTTGATCAATTTGCTCTCTGTGAAAGCCTGAGAGAATGCTTTCTCTCCATGTGACTCTCCTTATTGCCATGAATTTTGAAAGATAATTTTGTCATATAAAGTAATCTGGATTGGAAGTTGTTTTAATAATTGAAAAGATTTACTTAAAACTCTCCTGGAGTTTAAATTTTATGTTGAGAAATCTGTTATTATCCTGATAGTTTTGCTTTTATAGCATATGTGATGTTTTTCTCTCATAGCTTTCAGAATTCTTTTTTTGTGCTGACTATCTGGAATTTTGACTATAGTATATAGTAGAGAGGTTCTTTTTTTGTTATGGCTATTTAGGGCTCTATATGCCTCATTTAACTGGATATTGAATTCTTTACTTAGAGCTGACAAATTTTTTCCTATAACTTCAGTGAATAATTTTTTGTCCATTAGGTGTTATCTTCTGACATTTCCTAAACTCCTATAATTGTTAGGTTCATTCTAAAAACATCATCTGGCAGCTTTTGGATTCAGCTACTACGGTGTCTTATTTTTAGGGTATCATTGGCTAGTGATTTACTACCTGTCTCAGTTACTTTTCTCTGGTTTCAGGGACAAAATACCTGGCATCCAAAATCAAAGAAGGGAAGGTTTACCTAGCTCACAGTTGAGGTTTCAGTCCATACTCAGCTGGCTGTAAGGCAGAGTAGCACATGGAAGAGGGCAGCAGTTCATGGCAGCAGAAAACAGCAAAACAGCAAAGCCAGTGGCTAGCAAGCCTCTCTCCCTTCTTTGTATTGTATGCAGATTACCCACCCCAGAGGGGGGTGTAGCACTTACATCCATAATCCCAGAAGTGGAACATGAATTAATCACAAACTCTAGAAGTCTGCCCCAGTGACTGCATGAGGGCTTGGGGGGACAATTAGACACAGACCATAATATTACCTCAACCTTGTCTACACATTCTGACAGTCTCTACTCAGATTTGTCATTCCTGTTGACTAAGTTTCAACTGAAATTTTAATATCCAGGATTGTGATTTGATTTTTTTCACATTCTTTAATTCTTTACATAAGTAACTATTTATATCTTGCATTGTCTTCTTCAATTTGATATACTTTTTGTTTGTGTCTTCTTTAAGCTTGTTAAGTAGTCAATAAGTATTAGATCTTTTATCTTCTTATATCCCCTTTAAGTTTACTGAACATCTTCTGGATTTGCTTATTAATTTCTTCTTAAACTCTTTAAAAACTTTTAACCATTTGGTTTTTGACCTTTCATTTGGAACTTACTCTACTTCAGTGTCTGTGAGATCACATTTAGGGGATTTAAGAGATTTTGGAGGCATATTGTTGCATTGTTTTCTCATGTTTCTAATATTTTTGTGCTGTGGGTTAAGGATCAGTTAAGGTAGAAAAATTATAGCTACTGTGGAGATTTCTTTAGTTAGTGTGTGTTTCCCTGTGATGTCTGCCTTGGATTTGGTTGTGATTTTGTGTTCATGTACCTATCAACCTACTTAATGAAGCAGGATGAGTACCAGTCACTATGCTGCAATAAGAGAACAGCTACCAATCTTATTAACTTGACATAACCTAACCATATATCAATACTATAATTTAGAATTAGCTTTTAAGGGGAGGAGAGTGAAAACATCGTGCTTTGAACATTTTCACACTTTCCCCCAATAAACCAGGAAGACAACAAAATAGTATTGATGACATGTAGGCTGTGATATAGAGGATTAGAGAAGGAGAAAGAAGTAAAGGAAGAAAATAGTTCAGAAAGAAGAGAGGAAGATAAAATATAATAGCAGATGAAAGAAAGAAAAGAGAGAGGACTTTGGTAATATATTTTTATTTCTGGAATGGAGGAGGGGAAAGAATGGGCAAGGAGAAGGGAGAAGGGAAAGGGGAGTATAATTGGCGTTTTGGGGAAGCTTTAGAAGGTTGGATCCAATAAAAATGCCAGTAGAAAGCTTGTATTTGAATCTTCATTACACAATTTTTCTTGTCTTTTTGAGACAGGATTTCATTACATAATTCAGGCTGGCCTTGAAATCACTTTGTACCCTGGCTGGCCTCAAACTCATGGCAATCCTCCTGCTTCAGCCTCCTGAGTGCTAGGATTACAGGCATGCATCATGCCAGCTCTATACACAATTTTTAATGAAGGTTAACTTCACATGACTATGAATGATACTGTATAAACTAAAACACTAATTAGTTCTTTTTCTCTGTTTCATATATACAAATACCTCACATATATGTACTTACTGAGAGGAGAAGAAAAAAAGAAAAAGGAGGCACACAGACGGACAGACACAAAAGTAAAGTCCTCTTAGTTTATTTATACTCCAGTCTGAATTTGAGCAGTGTGCTCTTGCTCCTTAGGTCAAAAACGGACAGAACTTGTTGTGTAGGAAAACTGTAGTCCTCTGTGGTTGTGGCTAGGAGACCACTGAGTTGCTGCTAGTGCCCTAATGTGAGAAAGCCTTCTGCTAATTGTTTGTCCACTGGACTCAGTATTCTCATGGGAAGAGAGCTAGAGTAGGTGAGTACTGGAGAGTGTCTGTTACACTGGGCACCCAATGCAGCAGCCTGGCCGCTGCTGTACTTGGCATCTTCTGTCAGGGAGTTAGATCTTTTCCCAAGATGCTGTCTGTGATGCAGCTAGGCCGTAAGCAGTGCTAGGAATGGATGGCAAGCAGTGCTTCTTTGCCTAAACACCCTGTATACTGGAACTCATTGGGTGGGTTTCCTTTTTTATGTATTTAGTGCAGGGTCTACAGGGTCTCACTATACACATCACACTTGTAGTGATCCTTCTTTTTTCAGTCTCCCAAGGCTGGGATTACAGGTGTGTGCCACCATGCCCAGTTTCAGTTGCCCTCTCAGTGCACCCTGGGGACAAGGCGAGCACAGCAAGCTAGGGATTGAAACCTGGTCCCTGCACCTGGCTAAGCAGGTGCTTTAGTCCACTGAGCTATCTGGCTGGCCCTTCAAAAGCATTCATTTTGACAAAAGTTTATACATGCAAAACAAACTAAAAATAATAAAACCCTTCTTTTATTGTAGTCATTGCTATAACAACATCATGGAATTTACCTTAAAGTACTCCAGTAAAGATCTATTTTTGTGTATATTAGTTTTAATCTGTACCCTAGTAGTGTTTGGTTAAAATTTAAAATCCTCTAATGAGGGTCAGAGACAGAGCTCAGCAGCACAGTGCCTGCCTGGCAAACATAAGGTAATGAGTTCAATTCCCGGTACAAAAACAACAACAACAAAACAAAAAACAAAAACAAACCTTAATGAGGATGTTCATTCTAGGCATACCAGTTACCTCTCCAACCAGAAATCAACATTTCCAAAGTAACTATAAGACTTCAAATATCTTAATATCAAATCAATATAACAGGCTTTGTTAATTAGATTAATGGATATTAAGAATGATATTTTCATTGGTGAAATGAATGATATTTAAGAAGTATGCATTAGTTAAAAACACTGTCTGAGAAGTTATCCTCTTGCATAGTGGGAAAGAATGAAGTAAATCCAGTAACCTCTAGCCCTTTGAGTGGCATCCTAGACAGGATTCCAGACTGATCCTTTAAATTAGCCATTTATTGGAGGGCTTTGTTACTTGATTCTGATTAGAAGCTTTGGTACATTGAACAATTTCTATGACACACATGTGCATCATGATACCTTTCATGCAAGGTGTAGTAGGAACGCAAAGTGTCACAAAAGTAGAATTTCAAAGATGAATTGGGTGGCCACCTAGTTGTCTCCTTGTAGGACTGAATGTATGTCAGAATTCGCGCTATTTGCTTTAAACATGTTACTTGGTAGTAAGTTTAAAGTAGGAGAGAAGACCTAATGCCATGACCTATTTCTAACTATTAAAAGCTACTCCTATCCATTCAAAAGTCATAAAATGCATGAATCATCGATTTCATTGGAAGCAAATAGAAGAGCAAAACTGCTCATACAATTCTATCTCAATTAGAGACTCTTGCCTTCTTATAAAGATCTTGCCTAATGATCCTACAGTCCTTTGACCCATAGCATCTTGTAACATATGGTCTCTGCCTAAAAGCACTGGAAACAATAACCTCAGTGGAGTTTGGTACTCCAGTATCTTGATATCCTGTATGTCACATGTGGCCTTTCTGATGTCCAACAGTAGATCTCAGGTAAAAAAAGTACAATTAATTACAGATGAAAGATGGAGGAAGAATGTTTTATCACATGTTTTCTTTCTTACATTTTTAACTGATTATTAACTTTATTGAAAATCAATAATAATTATATAGAAAATTAAAAATTGTAGATAAATATTGAAATGTGAAAGATATAAAATGTAGACAGAGCAAATTTTAGAAAAATATTTCTTTCTTTCTTTTTTTGTGGTATGGGGGATTGAACTCAGGACCCTGCGCTTGCCAGGCAAACACTTATTCTACTGAGCTATCTCCCTGGGCCTTAGAAAAATATTTCTGAAATGAATATATAACATGAGATTAATAATAGATTGCACATTATAAAAAAATTTACAGGCTGGGGAGATGGCTCAGTAGAATAAGTGCTTCCCTGTTAAGCACAAGGGCCTGAGTTCAATCCCTGGCTCTGCAAAAAAAAAAAAATTACAAACTTAAATGAATATAACAATAAAACTTGTCTAAAATAAACATGAAGAAGTGTTTACATATCAGTCATGTAATAGTCCACATTGTGCCAAAATCAAGAAACTTATATTCATATAATTAGAATTCTCAAGGTAGAATGGAGTAGGCAGTAAATACTTAAAGATTTAAAATTTGAGTTAGTTCAAATTATAGCACCACATTTTCAAGAAAAATGAACCTTTGCAAAGAAATATGAATAAAATCTTACCAAGATACACAAAAATAAAATTGTCCAAAACTAATTGTAAAGAAAAAAATAATTAAAGCATATATATAGAAAAATATTAGCTATAGAAGAACAAAATTAAATAGCATCTTATTCCACATTAGAAAAAAAAAGGGAGTGGGTAAGACATTAGGCTTATTTATTCAAAGACTGAAAAATAAAGATCTATTTTGAGTTTGTATAACTGGAAAATATTTTACTTTTCATTTTCAGAGTTATGTTTGCTAAGTATAAAATTCAAGTTTTCTTTTATGTCCTTGGTCCTAAGAAATATAAGATGTTGACTGTCTCTAAGCATAAATGAAGAGAAACACTATAGGTTAAAAGTATGTCTGAAAGGAAAAAAAAACTCAGCAATATTATAATGCTAAAGCCACAGATTTTTTTCTTCTGTATTTTAGGGAAGGGTCTACAAGGTGTTCAGGGTCTCACTACTAGATTGGACTCATAGTGATGTGCCTGTTTATAGCCTCCCAAGAGCTGGGATTACAGGCACACACCACCATGCCCAGTCTCAATTGCAGTCTCAGCACGCCCTGGGGCAGGGCCGGCATGACAGCTGTGGGGATCGAACTCCTGGCCCCTGCACCTACTTGTAGGTGCTTTAATTCATGGAGCTATTTGGTCATTCCTGAGCCATTTGGCTGGCCCAAGATTGTTGGTTTGTTTAAATAAAAACATTGAAGGATTTTTTGATGAACAATTAAATGGAGAGAAAACAATATTATGATTTGAGTAATAGTTAAGATTTTCTTTAATTGTTTATACTGCAACTATATTTTACGGGCAGCAAATTACAGACTGAAAATTGATGATATAATTATAAAAAGAGGCAACTGATTTTCATATATTGCTCATAAAGGAAGTCTTATGGAGTACTGTCATGATCAAATATAACTTGAAAGCATATCACCAAACAATTAAAAAAGGAAACCATATGAACAAGACACATTTTAATGAAATACCAAAAATTGCTATTGTTCTGATTGGTGGTTTAGCTTAAATAGTAAACAGATCACTTGGTTGATGTAATTAACGTTATATTTACAGAACTGAAGCATTTTTGTGCCTTCTCACTCTGATGCAAATTATAGACTTTGGATAATTAAGACTGAAAGTTTACCTTCTTGTTAAATTGTCTTGCATGCATCCACAAAATGGCACTCCTTTAAAGCTGAGAATGGCCCCAATCTTTCCAGCATGTAGGCTTCCACTGCCCTTCATTCACCACTCCCTTAGGGCTCAAGGTGGGAGTGCTGTGCGGTTGCTTCCCACCTTGAGGTCATTGTATAGCTTTCGGCCTGCTTTGTAGTGTCAAGGGGGTTTTAGGTTGTGATTACTCTGGGTTGTATTCTGTGGGCATGAGTGTGGGCATAAAGAGCAGAGAGCATTCCAAAGCTGATATAACCAAGAACCTGAAGTACAAGGAACATGTGCCTGGCCCTGATTCAACTAGGGCTTCACATCTCCTTCTTGCTCTTTCTGTCCCATTCCAAACCATCTCAGTGCCCAGGGCAGGGAAAGAGGAAATGAAACGTAACATTTAATTCACTGGTTTGGCACCAGATTACTGTGAAAAGCTGTCAAATTTTTATGTCAGTATGTTTTAACAGTTACTTGTTGATAGAGTAAGTCTCTGGGTAAAGTTTTTGGGCTTTCAATTAATTAAAAAAGAAACCATTCCTTGATAGGTCTCTTGAGATTTATGGGTTGCTGACCTGAGCTGTTTTCTCCTCTTTTTGATCCTGACAGCCTGGTTGTATCACCTTCAACTCAATGGCCATGAATCCATAGTTTCAAGACTTTCTTGATGCTTCCCCCTGGACTCAATGTTAATTCAAGGATCACATGGAGGCGTGCATAGAAACCTTCTGATGAATATTGAGAGCCTTAATCTTTGGTCATGGAAGGTTGGTGAGTCAGGGACAAGGGAACCCTAGGGGTAGGTGCACTTGAGCCTAACTTTAGCTGCTAAGCAGTTACCATTTTGTGTAGAAGTGAGTGTCATTAATTTTGTGCCTGAAGACAACCAGATGGGACTTCCTTTGAAATTAGAATTGCTGGAAGTCTTGCAGTAGAGGATGCTAATATTGGAGTGGAAGTCAAAGGGGAGAAAAAGGAAGATGAAAGGGTGTCTTTGTTTTACCCTTTTACCAGGGAACACCCAATGGAAACATGCAACAAATACATCCCCAGGAACTGAACTTAATTGCATGGTTGAAGCTAGTGTGACATCCTGTGGTTAGTGGATTGAACACTGCCTTTGGATTCAAATCTAACTGGATGACTTTGGAATATCTTCTTATCCTCTGGAAGCCACATTTTAATTATTTGTAAAATGGAGATAAATCTAGATTTATTTAGTAAAAAGATATACTAAGTAACCCAGAACTACAGTGTAGAGGTGCTTTGGTTTTACATCCACAGCATCTGTGAGCTATGTCTCTTTGTATTCCTACCCTTATATAGTAACTGTTTTTCAGTCAGGGTCAGCCTGGCAACTCATTTTGATTAATAGTGTATGCTCAGTGTCTAAGTCTTATCTAAGTCTTATGAAGACTTAGTGGTTTCAGCCTTTGTGGTCTTTGGGATTCTGAACCACCGTATAGGAAGTCTGAATATTTGTATATATATCTATATATATTTGAGGCTGTGTGTGTGTGTGTGTGTGTGAGAGAGAGAGAGAGAGAGAGAGAGAGAGAGAGAGAGAGAGATAAACAGCCAGCCAGACAGAGAGAGACAGAGAGGGAGACAGAGACAGAGAGACAGAGAGACAGGGAGACAGAGAAGACAGAGAGACAGAGAGACAGAGAGACAGAGAAGACAGAGAGACAGAGAGACAGAGAGAGATAAAGACAGAGACAGAGAGACAGAGAGACAGAGAGACAGGGAGACAGGGAGACAGAGAAGACAGAGAGACAGAGAAGACAGAGAGACAGAGAGAGAGAGAGAGAGAGAGAGAGAGAGAGAGAGAGAGAGACAGAGAGACAGAGAGAGACAGAGAGAGACAGGGAGCCAGACACAGAGACAAGCATCCTAGTGTTCCTGCTGAACCCATTCCCCAACCAACCTGTCAGCTGATGCACGCACATCATTTCATGCTAGAAAGACCAACAGAAGCATGTATTTAGTCCAGTGTAAATTGTGGAACTGAGAGGAAATATAATACTTCTTACTTTAAGACAAAGTTTTAGGTGTTTTTTTTTGCAGGAGTAGATAACAGATAAATGTTGAATAATATATATAGTAGAATCAAGTTGTTCATGAGGTCTGTGTTCTGGGCATTTATTGAATATATCATAACATTTAAACTCACACATAATATGCAGTCAGGTAGGACTGAAATATTTGACAGGCTCCTTTACATTTATGATGATTTAAAAATATGGTTTATTTCTAATCTATTTGTAAAAGACCTTAATACTTCTTCACTTTCAGTACCAATTTCAATAGATGCTCCCAGGGAAGGGAAGCTTTCACTAGGAAGTGGAGTTTACCTTTTGTTATCAGCTTTCTGTGTAGATGCAAGTGAAAAGACAAAACCCACTGAGGTGAGTTTGGCATGGGGTCAGCTATGCTCACTCATTAGCTCTTTTCATGACTCTCTGCCTTTGTAGCATAGGGAATATGGTTTTGTGTTTAGCAAAATTACAAATTGTGTATGTCATATGTGTTTAGGGTATCTTAGGGGTAGCTAGCACTATGAGTAGTTAAATCCCCAAGGAAAATGAGTAAACTGAGGCAGCTGGATTTATTGTCTACCTATTATACATCCTTCTCTCTTCAACCTTTTCCTTATAGTGGAACTTATTTTGTTTATGGGAAAATCCAACCCAGACTCGCTGATTGGAGATGATCTGTTTTCTTTCCCATAGGGTTGGATGCACAATCTAACTTGGCAATGTTGGCTTCTCTTTGTATGTGTGTGGGGAGCCTCTAGAGGTTAGTAGCTAGTAGAGGTCATGTACCCTTCTGCATAACCCATCTGAGATAGTACTCTACCTTGCAAGTAAATCTTACATTAAACAAATACCTTCAAGTATACAAGTATTTATTAGCAAGATGGCCTAAAACATACTATTCAATCTGTTGTGTAGTTCAGGAAAATTATATTCATTTATTGTGATGCTAGAGATTGAACCTACAGACTTCAAACTAAGCTACATACCCAGCCTTGTTGAATTTTTATTTATGGCTTCAGTTTTTAGATAGAGTCTTCCTATGTCACTAAGTTGCCCAAGGCAAACTCACACTTGTTATACTCAGCCTTCCAGAGTGCAGGGATTACAGGTGTGTGCTCCCACTGCTGGCTTGGAAAAGTGCCATTCTTACCTATATACTTTAAAGAAGATCTTGGTTAAGAGGCTCTTGTGGATGCCACAATATTCTGACAGTTGAGAGCTTGTTGGAGGTTCTAACAGGGCAGCGTAGCTATTAATGCACTTTTTCTCCAAAGAATGGTCCTCCTTTATGGAGGGTGGTCTTTTTCTTCGACTGATTGAGTGTGCTTCAGGAGGGATACACAAAGAGCATTGCGGAAGAAAGGGGACACCTGCCTAGCCAGCCAAATTAGCCAAATGAACTGTGGTGATCCATGGAGTGACAGATGTCATAACCAGATCACCCTCACATCCTGTTTTGACAGTTGGATAGTCCAGCCCTGCAGATATGTAGGTGACAGCTGTACAGCAGGTAGAGGAGCACAGAATAATGGAACTTCAACCCTCAGGTGTTATCTGTCCCATCTGACTACTAGGCTTGTTAGGTGCTCATGCAAAGGTGTAAGAGTGGCACCTACATGATTCCAAACTATTTACTACTTTTGAATATCACTCATCTCACCTATAATGGATTTTTAACATTCTTTTTTTGTTATGTATTTCATACAGAGTCTAAAGGGTTTCAATACACAGATTAGATTTATAATGATCCTCTTGTTTTCAGCCTCCCAAGAGCTGGGATTACAGCCTAGTTTTATGTTAATTAGGAGACATTTCATGTGAAAAATTTGATAGCAGATTTTCAGTGCTACTTCCTCTCATCTGCTACTAAATGCTGCGTTTGCCTGTCTAGAAGCCACTACTGGCCATTCTTCCTTTGCTTGGTGACCTGTATGGCACACTTGCACAGGCTGGCTCAATAATCTCTAGGGCTCTCTTCTCCTCTAGTTCCCAGTTGGGTTTAGCTAATAGTGTGCTGATCAGGTGACTGAGAAGAGGAAAGTGTTTCTTCTAATTTCATCCCTGTTGGCTGCTACAACTGCTGTGACCACCATGAAGGTGGATCCCATCAGTGTGGCACTTGCTACATGACTTTCTCCTGTTGTGTTCATGTAACTGTTCCCTGTAGTAACAGCCCTCTTGTCACTAGCTCACAAGCACGCTATATCATTTGCAATTTTTGTCCACTGTATCTTTACTCCTCCTTCAGTTATCCTTAATTGATAAAGCTACTTTGTTTTCTACTGAGATCTTGCAGGCGTGATGATTTTTGAATAGAAGACTGTAAATATAACACCCCCTAGGGTGGAAGTTAGATTTGATTTATATATATATATCCTACACTGTTTATACGGAAGCATGTGAAAAGTCAGTTACCATGGAGATAATGGAACACAAACTTCCTCGCAACTATGATGATTAGCTTACAAAATGGAGCTATAATCCCAAATAGATCAATGAGAGCCTTCCCAGAAATTTTTGCTGGTACAAATATTAATTGCTGTATGTAAGAGTGACTAATTATCTACCACATTTTTTGAAACAGTATCTCACTATGTAGTTTACATTGATCCTGAAATCACCATGTCACCCAGACTGGGCATGAACTCATGGTGATCCTCCTGCCTCAGTCTCCTGAGTCCTGGATTACAGGCATGTACCACCACACCTGGCAGTAATCATCTAAATGTTTGATGGATATTCTGTCACCCAGGAAGGAAAGCTTACCATTGATTTAAAGATTATCAAGAGATGGATAGAAAAGTGACAAATTCATGATTATATTATTGGAGTCCTGGGTCCAGTGATGCCTGAAACTGAAGTTTTTTTTTTCTTGAACTTGAATATTATAAAAGAAAACGCATTTATTTTTGTATCTAGGTTAATTTGACTTGGGATTTATTTCATTTGCAACTAAATGTATGAGTCTTGACAAGTACACCCAAGATCTGTTTGCATAACATTCTTACATGTTTGGGGGCTAAAGCTGCACCTACACAGGTACCTGAAATGAGCTCAACTAATGCAAGAATTGCTTCATTTTGACAAAGGAGATGAAGATATTATCAGACAAGCCTGGCTGGCTGCCCAAACTGTTGTTTCATAGGTTGGCAAGATCATCATAAATGTACACATTGAGTTTTCAAAATTACAGTTTCAAAATATTGATTCTGGTAGTATGGTTGAGGCTAAGTGCGAGGGGCTGACTTTTGCTAGTCAGCCTGTCAGAACAGAATGACATGTAAATCTAAAGTGAATTCACAGTAGAAAACTCAGTCACTCCAAAGGTTTGTCTTTTGATTGGTGTGGGTATACTCTGGTTTCTTTTCAGATCATATAAAGCTTTCACCTTTTTTTGATTGGTGTGGGCATTATTTTTCTTTCTTTTTGGAAAATCCACACAAAAAGTCAAATTGTTATCTAGAAGGTTAATTGGAGAATGGGAAATTAGAACTAGAACTGCAGGACATGAAGGGCCAATGTGAGTGGAAGGCTCAAGGGTTCATTTTCTAAGTGTAATGACTAGTATCCTCCAGCTCCAACTGCCTGAGGCACTCATCCAGAGGTAGGGCTTGTATCAGTTCCCTATGGTCTTGGTAACAATTCTCTGTAAAGTGGGTGGCTTCAAACAAGAGAAATGGGTTATCTCATGGTTGTCAAGAACAAAAGCCCCAAACCAACTTCACTGGGCCAAACTCAAGTTGTCAGCAAGGCTGTGCTCCCTTTCCAGGCTCTCGGGGCCCATCTATTTCTTCCTTCTTCCAGCTTCTAGTGGCTGCCTATCATTCTGGCTTGTGACTGCACCACTCCAAGCTCTGCTCTTTCTTCATATCACCTTTTCTACATATGCCTGATCTTCCAGTTTTCTGCTTATAAGGTTACATGTGATGGTTCCTAGGGGTCACGTGGAAAATACAGGATAGTCACCCACCATGCTTGAGTTAGTCACATCTGCAAAGTCATTTTTGCTGTGCTATAAGGTTATTTCCACAGGTTTTTGGGAGAATAGCATGCCGATATCGTTTTTGGAGGCCATATTATAGTTTACCACTGGGAAGGTTAAGTTAGCTGCATATGGTGGACTGCTTATTTTGACTCTGTAGAGTCCCCTCACGCCCAGATGGTTGTAAGGAAACAGGTAGGAGGGGTGATTCTTGCATTCTGAATCTTCATTTTGAAGCCCCCAATATGCACATTGATTTTCTGCTACTACTATACTTGAAACAGAACAGCTCAGCATAGCTGCAGGCCTGTGGGGAAAGTTCTAAGGATCTATAACACAGCAGACAGCAATTATAACAAGAAGCCCAGCCATGTACGGGGTCATGAAGGAGAAGTGCAGGCCAGGTGACCCCAAGTGGCCACCCCAGTCACTAGACCCAGCTGTCAGAAGGTTAGGTGCCCCCAGCAGCCATGAGCTGTGGGTGCAAATGCCCACCTGGCTCTTCCTCTCCCCATTATCAGGTCAGTTCATGGAGAGGCCCTGGTTTCCAAAGGAAGCTCCTCTGCTCCATGCTGTGGTACAATGCGAGTGACTGGGTGCTTCTGACTCTCACACAGTACCTGTGTTCCCCTGCAGGTAACCAACAAATGAGAGGAAGAGCCAGCATCATGGCTGGTACACGGTCCCTTGTCACCAGGCAGGGAGGGGCTCCTGCCCTGGCTGGGATGGCAGGGTCTGGTCAGCAGGAAGACGCAGGGCAGGGACACCTGCAGTCTGTATATTACCAAGACTGATGAAATTATGGGTGTGAAGAGAGCAGCTAGATGCAGGGGATGGAGGAGACAAGAGGCTTGATTGCTGGAGGATGAGGGCTGGGTCCCCATGCAGTGGAATCGTGTGACCCCGCACACTGTGAGTTGAGGTGAAGGAATGTGCAATGTGTGGTGTGGTGGGGACTCTCCTCATCCCCTCCCACATCTTCAGAGGGGTCAGAAAGAATGCCACAGATGAATAAGGACACACCTTCAGGTGGATGACCACACACAGTCACTTGTACGCTCAGCTCCACCATCAGATATAAAATTGTATGAACAGTGGGGGTGCTGAACAATGACCCCCCGAGGATGTTAGCCCTGGAGCGAGTGTGTGCCTTATGTTCTGTGGTACAGGGACTTGCACATGTAGTTAAGGTTTTGGGGCTTGGGCCATGGATGTCTTGGGCTATGGGGAGCCAGCGGGTCTACTCCCTTGGGCCCTTCACAGGGGAAAGAGTTCCCTAGCTACAGCTGTAGACTTGGCACAGAGGGGACATCAGGTCAATCTTGGCTGAGAAAAAGGGATGCACTACTGCAGGCTCTCAGAGGTGGGTCCAGGAAAAGAATAAACAGGATTGCGAGAGCAAGGAGGTGTGTACCACAGACCGATACAGGGACCTGACCTGGAGCAGCAGGACCAGCACGCAGTGGCCCAGACCCATGTGGAAGCAGCGTCTATCCAAAACAGCCCCGTTGGTGAAACATGGGTTTATTGCAGAAGCCAGGACAAGGAGGAGTCAGTGGTGCCTGCTGATGGAGCCCTGCGCCCAGCAAGATGATCACCGCCACCAGTGGGACAGGCCACACTGGTACTAGTGTGTTCCTGTCCAGAACAAAGGAATTACACCCACGAATACATAAAGGTCATGTAACAACGGTCTCTGCTTCATTGTTTATTTGCAAAGTTTCTTAAAAAGTAGAAAAATGGGCATTTAATTGGATGTGAGTTGGAGAATAAACACAGAAATAAATAAATACAAAAATAAAAAAATGAAGCACAATTCAATCAGTGTTTTGTTTTTTTTTAATTTCCAACTAGATTCCAAATATATGTCCTTAAAGACCACTGTCAAAATTTTTCTGATGTGATATGGCTATCCTCAAGTATTACTAGCTAAAAATTTACAGAAACTATTGACATTATTTTGGTGAATTCTCATTTGTTACTTAACTTCGTCACTTCCTAGGTGCTCCTAGATGTCATTTATTGTCTGCAATGGACACTGTGGAATATTCACATACCCAAATCTCTTCCCATCCATTGAGCTCTCTCCTGAGATTCCCTTCCAATGCACACACATCCACACAGAGTAAGGTTCTTTTATTTCTGTAAGCTACTGAATAATTGTCTCACTTCTGTAATTCTTTTGGCATGCTTAGATTTGGGCAGAATTGAATTTTCACCTCTTATTAAATGTCAATACAAATAAGATTTAGCTAGCTTAGTGCTCTCAGGCAGATTTGAATTAGTTGAGACTACAAGTGTGTGAAATAGGAACACTTGTTATGTTCTGATTTTGTCTTCCTTAGCAGAGAATATTTAAGATACCTATGATGCTGGGCAGCTTTCAGAAAAATAAAAATTATTCCTTTTCCTTTGGCAGGCATGATAGCTGCAAGTAAACTGTCAGCATCTGTTTTAAAATGAAAAGGACAGAGAAAGGAACTCACACATTTGACAAGCTCTTTACGTCCTGTGCATAGTGCTAGTGAGAAACAAATTGTGATTAAACACGTGGTTTTGCTGTTTTGGCTTTCAGCAGAATGTATTTTGCTCTACACTGAATTTAGATTATACTTCATGGGATGCATGCCTCTCTTTGTCAACATAGGGCAGATTTGATTCAATATTGGACATGTAAACATATGGCTTGGTCACGTAGGTGATGAGTTCTGGTCACCAGGCTCCAGGTGACTGCAGCATCTCCACTTAACAGTAGTCACTGTGTGAGTTTAAGGTGATTGAGGGCTGTTTTATCTATTTTGCTACATATATTTCTTCTATTAAATAAATGATAAATTGTATTTAAATTGAATACATGATGTAATAGTATTTTATTGGCTAACAAAAACAATTTTCAGAAGGAAGCTTATCTGACTGTACCTTATTGCTTAAAATAGTAATCTGTGGCTAATTGTGATTAAAGGGTAAACTTATTTTCTTATATTCGTGTCTCTCCACAACATGCTTTATGAAATCTCTCTAATCCTATTGTCACCATTTGCTACTATTAAATGATCCCTGAGTACACTTAATTAATCTTTTCCTCCTACATGTCTTCTTCCTTCCCTGTTTCCTCTGCTTCTTTCTCTCTCCTTTCATCTCTTTCCTTTTCTTCTCTCCCCATCTTCCCTCCCTCTATCCTCTCTACTTTCCTTCACATGTCTTTACCTTCCTTTTTGCTCTCCTTTGCCCCTTGCCTTCTCCTGGTTTCATTCCAGAGCTTAGTCATTAAGCACCTACAGGGTGATAGGCTCCGCTCTTGGCATGTTAGGGAAGATGAAGTCAATAATGCATTTCCTAGCACTATGAATGCATCACTCACCTTTGCTTGAGGAGCTCAGAGAAGTCTCCAGGGACATGGTGACTTCGAAGGATAACTAGGGCTTACCAGGTAGACAAAGCCAAGGCAATTATTGTCAGCAGAGGTAACAACACAAATTCAAGAACAGGGGCAAGAAACACATCATCCTTTATTCCCTTTACCCTTCCCTCCCTGTCCTCCTGCATATATTTGTCAAGCGTCTGTGATGTGACAAATACTGCCCTTGGTTTCTGAGATTCAGCCTTAGACAAGAAAGACAGTATCTTTGCCTTCTGGCAACTGACCTACTAGTAGTGGAATGCAGCATGTTTTTCTGGTATTGACATGTCGCATAATATGTTCAGGGGTGTGCTGTCCCATGCAACTGTTCAGAATATGTTTGGGAAACATGTTCTGAATTCTCTCTGTTGGAGATCCACAGTGCACAATTTCAGTCAAGGCCCTGGGAAGTCTTCCATAAAGAAACCTTTTATTTTCATTTATTCAACATTTCTGCAATGTGTTTAACGAGGAGCACCTTATTTTAAGTACTAGTTATTAATATCACACAAAGCTAATTTTCTAAAAGAGTCATTACAGGAAACATTTGAGTGTCCCATTCTTCCAACTTCTTTGCTCATTGTATCAGTCACCTATTTTCTTAGCAATGCTGCATAAAAGTTACAAAACCCCCATGGCATATAACAATAAACATTCAGTGTTTGCGTATGTGGGACAGTTGGCTAGGTGACTCTGCTGGCCTCTACTGAGCTTGCTCAGTGGCTTTTGGCTCAAGTCTTACTAGTTCTTGGCTGGGATACTTAGGGTGAGTTGGCTTGCCCAACAGACTAAACAAAGCTTATTTCAATGTGGTGGCTGAAGGATGTTAGGACTCCTTGGTCTTTCGGTGTACGCTGGGGGAGAAACAGCAGCAAGAGTGAGGAAAAGATAGACAAGTCACAAGAGCTGGGTTCAGGTGGAGTCCTGTTTGCTTGATGGGCAAAGGACCCAAACAACAGCAGTAGGGGCGTTTATTTATACCTTTGCAAAGTTAGCATCGTAAAACACAATGTCACCTAGTGACTAATGGCTGAAATGGTCCAGGCAGGGTGCTTTTCTCAAGACTGAGGTAGCTTGACTGCCTTAGGCACTCGGCTCTGTTCTTCCCTCATACATCTGACTAATTTCCAGCTTCAGCTACTCCTGACAGAAGGGTAAAAGGCATGTGGAGCTATATAAATAATGTTTCAGGCCTCTGATTTTTTTTCAGTTCTTCTAAAATCTTAAGGTCCAAATCAAGCTACATAGCTGAGTCCTGAATCAAAATGGTCAGAAAGTGTGGGAGGGACTATATGGCAAAGGGTGAGAATGATGGGGAAAGTAAAAGGACCACTTCAATATTTACCGACACCTCTATACTTAGTTAAGGACACAGATCAGGTGTCATCTTTTCCATGAAGGCTTTTCTAACTTCCTCAGACCCATCCCCATGTTTCCTTCCTCTGATGCATATTCAGTCCTTCTTGCTAGATTCAGGAACTCTCATGAATTCTCAGCTTGTTTCACATTGGCTGCCCCAATTAGACAACAAATTCCATGAGGGGAGAAGTCACATTTTAAACTTTATTTATATTTGTCAGAGCCCCTGGCACCATGCTGGGCACACTGTGCAGTGCACACTTGTTGAAGACTAATTAATTGAGAGCAGCGATCTCTAGACACAAGCTGGTTCCAGGAGGCTGCTGTGACTTGGAGTCAATACTCCCTTTGCCATTTGTGGTTGAGCCTACTTAAAGGACTTGAATCAGTTCTTGGGTGCAAGAAGGCTCTCTTGTCAAGAAAAATATCAGAAAAGCCACGTAGCAGAGCCGGAAGTGGAGCCTGTGTGTATGGGTGCTTTGCTCTCATGTTCTCAGCCCTCAGAGCGACTCTAACCACTTCCTCTGAACTTCAGGCCATGTGGGCACCTCACCTCTCTTGTGGCAGTGGTCCTCCTAAATTTGGGCCACTCAGCTCATTTTTTCCTGTCTCGTATGGACTTGCTCTGTGGCCAAAGGACCTGCATTTCTGACCCCTGTGTCGTATTTGGAGAGGACAATGGCAGTGTGAACAAAGCACACTGGATATGTGCTCTTCAAAGAGCAGCACTGCGGCTCACAGTGTGAGCTTCAGTGGAGAACTGGCCAGAAATGGTGCTGCTCCAGGCCTCCTGAGCAGTCTCTGCTCCTTAATCAGATCCCTGGAAGAGGAGCCAAGTCTGCGGAACACCAGCATCTGCTTGAATGCTCCTCTCTCAGCTCGGCAACCTGGCAAGTGGCTTCCCGGCTCTGTGTCTTCACTCCTAAAGCAAGGGAGTTGGACATACTGATCTCCCTAGTGAGGAATGAGAGGCACTTATGCTTGTGGTTGTTCAGATTACTTGGTTGCTTCATCAGGGAAGTATTAAGATGTGGGAAGTGGCAGAAAATGATATTCTTCACAACATTACGAACTTTTAGAGCTGAAAGGAAATTTATTGAACATTTCCTCTAGTTCCATCTTGTTTTAAAGGCACATAAAATCAAGGCTTGCTAAGAAGGTCTACCTCCTTTTGTCTACACTTTCACTATGCGGAGTGTGGTCCCTAGCCATGCAGCACAGCAGTCACCTGGACACACTTAAGAAATGTGTCCCACTGCAGACCTATTGAGTTAGTATTTACCTTTACCAAGGGCCCTAGCTGATCTGTACAGACAGGTATGGGAGCACTGGGCTGAAAGACACAGCCTCTGAGAATGCTTGAAGACAAATGAGGCCCAGAATTGAAGCATCATTTCAGAAGCAGTCAGAGCACGGGGCCCAGATGCAAAGACACCTGGGTTTGAATCTCCTCTTGCTACTTCTAGACTTGTGGTTTTCAGAAAGGCACTTAACCCTTTCTTTGGTTTTTTGTTTTTGTTTTTGTATTTTAGGACACTGTGTACAGTCACTTAATTCCTCTGCACCATAGCTTCTTCATCTGAACAATGGAAATGGCAATGGGATTCAGATGATGATCTCATATTCACAAACCATTTGAACACTGCCTGGCACGATATTATTATTTTATAGACTGGTTAAAAGGAGGAGAGCCAGGCACACATAATGCATAATATATATTTTTTTATTTCTGGGGGTGGAACCAAGTGTCTTGCACAGGCTAGGCAAGTGCTCTGCTGATGAACCGCATGCCCAGACCTTATAAACTTTTCAAAAGTTCAGTAAGAGAAGGAGCTATTTCTTATTCCCGTAAAGGAAGCCAGAGAACATGGAGCCCTGGATTGGCTATCTGATATCATTAGGACCCAGATGCTGACCTTTCTGCTTTACTGTCTTGGTCATGCACACTCTGTCCCCATAGCAGAGGCTAGCTTTTGCAGCTCTAGTTCTCATTTCCATGTGGCAGGCTAGCAGAATCACGATACGGAGGGAGAAGTGTATGAATAAATTATCCTTGACCTGGTGGGAGGTGGTGGCTGGAAATAACAAATGTTTATTATACCATAGTTGCTGTGGGTCATAATCGTAAGTTACCTCATGTGTGGCTGTGGCTTAGGTTCTCAAGGCTGCAATTAAAGCATCATCTGGGGCCATGGTCATCTTATGGGGAAGAGTCTTCTAAGCCCATTCCTGCAGTAGTTGACAGATCTCAGAGGGTCCCTTTCTAAAGTCACTTATGTGAGGCTTTCACAAGGCTGTACTCTGACATAGCAGCTGGCTTTTCCCACTGGAAGTCCAGCTCACATTTAAGGAAAGTGGATTTCCCAAGGGCCTGTATACCAGGAGGTGAGCATCAGGGAGACTGCCTAGTATGGGCTCCTCCCCAGTGACTTTTCTTCCTTTCAGTAGCCTTCCTGGAGTTCCCCTATGCTTTTGCTTGTAACTCAAGGCTAGATTTTACTCATGTGGCCACACAGAGTTGCAAGAGAGGTTGAGAAATACAAGTTTTCAGCCAGATGTATTTCCTCTCTGAATGAAAATCAGTTTCATTTTGAACGAAGAAGAGAGGATGGATAGTTCATTTTCTATAGCCTTTCTATAGAGCTGCAGTTCTCCAAGTGTAATGCTAGGACCAGCAACTTCAGCACTCTCTGAAAACTGGCTAGAAATGCAAATGTTTGGGCACAACCCAGGCCTGCTGACTTAGAAACTCTGTGGGTGAGGACCAGTGATCTAATTTCACAGGCCCTCTAGGGGATTCTGATGTACACTAAAATATGAGAGCCAATGCGATATAAGATAAGTTAATTGACATTCTTTTAATAAAACATGCAGTTTGTTTATAAGCACCAAGAACTTGGTGTTGTCATTAGTCAGCATTATCATGAAAAGAAAGGCTTTTAAGAGGAGATGTGCACTGCCTAACAATTTAGTTACAACACATTTTGTTGTTGCCATCTTGAGGGTGCCCAGACTTTTATCAGGCAATAAGCTCCTTAACAAAGGTTAAGGGCATATGTGGCAGAGGAGATCGCAACTGAAGTTTCCTTTATGTGTGAGCAAGGAACTGTGGATTCTCAGTGCCTACAAATTCCATACTTAAACAGTAGAACCACAGTAGAGTTATGTAATGTGCTACTTATATAATTGAATCCTGCAGAGCTGGTTTTAATCAAAACTCAGTAAACAGCAATTGAGGGAAGGCTATTAAAATGGGGGCTTCAATAATCCATAAGTAGATTGTTGGGAAGCAGCTGCATGGTGTGGAAGACAGATCATCAGATTTGCATCCCACTTGCATTTGTCTGTGTGCCCAAATTTCAGTAAGATGCGAGACCCTTGAGCTTCACTGTCCTAAAGTGGAAATGGTAATAACTACAGGTTTCTTTGGCAGCTGAGGAAAAACTCACTGATATGAAGCACTGACCTGAGTCCCTGACACGTATGGTAGGGGTCAACATCATGATATGGTCTCTCCTCTTTCCCCTCATCAAACTAATGTGTACAGATGATTTGTAG
This sequence comes from Octodon degus, assembly GCF_000260255.1. Lineage (NCBI taxonomy): Eukaryota > Metazoa > Chordata > Mammalia > Rodentia > Octodontidae > Octodon > Octodon degus. The sequence goes on along the minus strand of NW_004524586.1, from coordinate 28,336,416 downwards.
TAATAACACTTTTAAGTGGTTTCAGAACTTATGAGGAAATAACATGTTCTAAATTGGGTTCTGGTTTCTTTCAGAATCCGTCTTTTGTTTTACTCCATTTCTCTCCGTTATGCTAGCTTATAGCAAGTTACATAATTCTTGTTCCATTTGGTGTTTACTATCAATCTTTATTTTGTCTTTATAGCTGTTACACCCTTTTTTAAAAATGGTATTTGCTGTTTAAACATTCTCATTCTTCCTTGTTTTGCTTTGGTTGTTTAACTTCCTTTTAATTAAGTACTTCTGACAGCTTGCTTACAAATAGCTGAGGAAAGGCATTAGGATCCGTCATTTCTGCTGTACCCCTACCATAGAAGGGAACTCTTACCTCATGCAGAGGTGACACACTTCTACTCCTGCGTGCCCATGTGTCTGCGAATGTGGGTGCGGGCATCTGTGTGCCCTAGTTCCACCTCCTCCCTTTTCCATTCTTGCCTGTGCTCTAGCACAGTGTGTAGCCCTTGTCATTTAGCTATGTGTTAGAAATGGTGGCCACTGTGCAGGGAAGATCCCTAGCAACCCACTCCAACCCAAGAATAGAACCAATCCTTTTGCTGAATGCCTGGCCCCTTCTCTCAGAGTTGGTCAGTTGCTGGGAAAATAATTTCAACAGTGCAAACTGTTAGGGGTTCTGAGGGCTCATGAGCCAGTGACCAAGAAGCCTCTTTCTTTGACCCCTTTCTCTCCCTCTCATGATCTGCTTCATCTTTGGCTTTAGCCCTTAGAAAAGTTAGAACATCTGTTGGGGAGAAAGCTTTTCCATGAGGGATAGGGCGTATGCTATTATTCAGGGACTTTCCTTATGGTGAAGAGGGTGCAGTAGAAAGTCACTAGGCTGCTCCGTGGGAACTGTTCCTGGACTGGTGTAGGATCTAGTGTATTACCTTGGGATCCAGCCAGGTGATAGAAACCCTGCTAGTTATTTGAACAGCAAGGTTTCCAAATAAAGACAGTGTTAATGAAGTATAAAGATGTCAACTAGGTAACAGGGCAACAAGTAAAGATGTGATCGAGGTAGCAATTGCAGGAAGCAGCTCTCACCTTCAAAGCTGAGGGAACAGGGGAAGAGTTTGGATACACTAAACTGTAGAAGCTTAGAGGATGGGCTTTGTCTTGCTGAGACTTGCCTCCGAGGCAGGCACCACTTGGCTGGTGCTAAGTTTGGAGGAGAGGCTTGTGGGGCTGAACACAGACCCTGAGGAGGAGCTTTCTGGCTGGTAGAGGCAAAAGGAGTGCAAGCACTTTGGGGAGCCCCAGTGCCAGCATCACAAAGGAGCACAGAGAGAGGTAGGTTTGCTGCTGAGAGAGAATAAATTAATAACTGAATAACAAATTAATGACTGGTAAAAATTCCTTTTTATTTTTTACACTCTTGGGTTCATCCTGAGACAGTGCTTTTGAATTTTAATGTGTATAAGAATTACCTGGGGATCTTGTTAAACCGCAGCTGGTCTAGGGTGGTGCCTAAGCTTCTTTACTTTTAACAAGCTCCCTGGTGGTGTGCATGCCTTGAGAAGCAAGCTCTGAAGAGGCTTGGGAGAACCCAGTGCTGATGCCTTCCTGTTGTATGGGTTGGTGAATAGCAGCCTTGTGCGGAACTCCTCACTGGGCTAGCCATGTGACACTCTCACGGATGGCATGTGTCACATCCTTTTCCCCCATGTTTCCTTACTCTGGGGCCTTCTCACTTCTGTCCTCTATATCACATTTGGCAGAATTTGGCTATGTGATGTGGATTATGAGTGGTCCACAGGTTAAAATCTGGACTCTTCTGAGTAACATTAACATTTTAATCTGAGGCTTTTCATGCTTTCAGTACAATAAAAATGTATGAAAGGAGCTCACTTGGGGTTAATCTAAGGTAGTTTCTCTAATGGAACTGAAGGTGCCACTCTATTGAGGACTATTACGGTCATTTCAATAACTTTATAAGATGTTTATTATCCAATTTTCTGTCTGCTTTAGAGCTAAGGAAGAATCCCAAGCACACTCATGACCTCCCCAAGGGCTTTCAGTAGCATATCTGTTTTCCCAAGGGAACCATTTTACCAGATCAGAATGAGAAAAAATTATACGGTCTTCAGGCAGCTTGAATGACAAGCCTATGCATCATAAATTGAAGGTATAACGAGGAGAGTAGAAGCCTCAGCCCAAAAGTAGAAATCTGGGAAGATCTTGAGAAAACAGTTGCGAAAGAATAAACTGAAAGCAACCCTGGCCACTGTCAGCCTTTGGCAGTTTGCTATGGCATATCACATTGGTGCTGAGCCCAGGAGCTCCGTAAGTGGACTCAGCCACCAAATTCCTCTGCTTGGGGTAGGGTGGTATTTAAAGCTGGCTGTAAGCCTTCTTTCCCCACAAGTGAGCTCTCTCATCTAGAGAGGGAAGGTGCAAAATATATACACTGTTACAAATCAATACTGTATTTGGACATTGCAAGTTGCAAAATAGAAGATAATTTTCTGTTTAGGTCATTTTAATGATGGTATCCATAGGAACACTGTTGCTCTGAAATCTAGTTTTGTGTTTATTTTAATGCTTTTCTCAACCCATATATTTTTTCTTTTTAATTTTATGTACGTGGCATGTATTGCAATGATTTTCGAAAATAGGAGCAAGAATATCTCTTGTATATGTCATGCTGAAACAAGCACAAGAGTGACTTTTGGGGAGAAAGAGTTTGCAAATAGAAGTGGAGCAGAGAGAAAATGACTTTCAGGATCATAAGACAACAAAATTGTGTTCTAGTCCCCAGTGGTTTAGAGAGCTAAGTGCTCTAAAGAGCTTGGAAATATGGCTACTAAATTCTAAGCCCATACTTTAGTCAGCACATTTCTGTAAAAGACCATTTAGTGAATATTTTGGCTTTGAGAACTATGTGGTCTCACGCACTACTATTTAACCTTACTGTTGTACCATGAAAGTAGTCATAGACAATACATAAACAAATAAGTTGAGCTGTGTTCCAAGGAAACATTATTTATAGAACACGCAGAGGGCTGGATTTGGCTAGCAGACTGTAGTCTGACAACTCCTGCTTTACACTCATGGCAAAAGTTGAAAACATGATACATGTTCCTAATTTAATTCTTACATGAATTGAGAAGAATAAAAAAATGAGAAGAAAAGATAGATGACAGGTGGGAATAGAATTGCATGAGAAATAAGAATATAACTTAATAAGGATAAAGTAGATAGAAGAAGACAACAGAGAAAAAGAAGAAAGGGAAAGAATAGATATTAAAGCAACTTTGATTTTTTGAAACTAGTAAGATCAAAGTAAATTTTGAGGGGGCTGGGGATTTAGCTTAGTGGTTCAGCGCCTGTTTGGCAAGCAAGAGGTCCTGAGTTCAATTACCTGTCCTTGCAAAAAACAAAAAAACCCAAAAGAACATTTTTTTTGGGCGGGGGGAGAGCTCAGCCTGTTTTGAGGGCAGGGCTGGAGCGGCATGTGGTGCTAGGGGATCAAACTGCCATCCCCCCTGCCTAAGCTTGCCTAAGCAGGCGCTTTAGACTGCTGAGCTGTTTCACCGGCCCCCAAACAGAGTAAATTTTGTTTTGTAAGGGTTTACAGGGTCTCACTACGTATGTCAGACTCATAGTGATCCACCTGTGTTCAGCCTCCCAAGTGCTGGGATTACAGGCGTGTGCCACCTCACCCAGTCTCAATCGCTGTCTCAGTGCACCCTGGGGGCAGGGCCACTACAGCAGGCCCCGAGATTGAACCCCTGGCCCCTGCATCTGTCTAAGCAGGCACTTAAATCTGCTGAGCTATTTGGGCGGCCCTCCAAAGAAAGTAAATTTTAAGCAGTGTGTTTATTATAGTTTTTCTGTACAAGATAAATTCATTTTACTCAAACTATTTTATTTTCAAATAACAAACTTAATCAGAGCAGGCACAGTGAAGTTTTGTGATACTAAATCACTGTTAATTTACACCTCTGGAAAAATAATTGTCCAACTGACTCTGTCAGCCTAGAAACAACAATTTAATAATAAATAATTCATAACCGGGAATGACGAAATTTAGAAAGTATTTCCTAAGAAATAATGATATTTTAGCCACCTGAAAACAAAACAAGTCCTATGCTACTAGTACACTGATGCCTATGACGTCTTTACTGTCTCTGAGATTAAAGAGTTTCTTGGAGATGCCAAGTGCTGCGTATTGCTAAAGCTTTCGAAAGTTCTGAAGACAGTGCTTACTGTTTTTGTAAACATTTCTCCATTCTACGTAGCTTGAAAGATTATTTCAGATCTCTAAAGAAACTTTCTTCTTCAGTTTCCTTCTTGGCTTTATTGCTTTCCTGCAGCAGCAAGAAATCTATCTAAACCAGCAGCATACAGATTTAAAAATATTCAAAGAAACAATTCATGTTGCTATCATAGACAATATGTTGTTCAAAAAGCATGGGAACCTGGAGACCAGGAAATTGCACGACTAAGGGCTCTAGAAATCTCAGGTAGTCTTGTCTAATAAATGCACTATCCGTAGTCATGCAATTCCGTGTGCCTAAAACCTCTTGGGCATAAATGCCTCCTGCTATGGAATTGTGTGGTATAATGGTTATAGGCAATGGCATTGGACAAAGACCATCATGGCTTGCCTCCCAATGGACTGTCTATTCTTAGACTATTCAATCTGTTTGTGGTGTACCCTTTTCATCTGTAAAATGGACATCATAATATCAGTATCTAAATGAATCTTTTCAATGATTGAGTGGATTAAAATATACATGAACACTTACAAGAATGCCTTACATGTAGAAAGCACTGAATAAATGTTAGTATTCTTATTAATGAACAACAGACAAAAACATAGCTAATCAGATTTTGTTTTGAGAGCTTATCATCTGGGAAATGATCTCTCTCTCTCTCTCTCTCTCTCTCTCTCTCTCTCTCTCTCTCTCTCTCTCTGTTTCCAACCAGATTATTAAATTTTGGTAACATATAGCAAGTAATGCTAAATTGCTATGGCGATTTTTGTATAGAGGCACTATTATGAAGTTTTAATGAAAATGCAGCTATGGCTGATTGAGAGTTGTCATCAGTGTTAATATACTGATATGTGAGACTGATCATATTTTAATGTGAAACTTTAGCCTTACTATCTCCTTGGAGCTCTGAACTCCTTGGGATATTAAAGGTACTTCAATATATCATCCCAAAGTTGGCCCATAAACTAACAAGTAAAGAAACCATTATTTATGTAGTTTTACAAACCATAACTTTAGAGTCTTCTTTCTTTGTGCTTGCCATATCCAATTTACTAGCTTACTAATTTTACCTCCTGATATAGTCTGAAGGTTTGTGCCCACTCTAAAATTCCTATGTTGAAATCTGATTTCCACTATTATGTTATTAAAATGTGTGAGATTTGGGAGGTAATTAGATTGTGAATTTGGACTCCTTATAAAGGGGGTTAATGCCTTTATAAAAGAAGCCTAAAGGAGCTTGCTAACCTCTTACACCATACAAGGATGTAGTGAGAGGGTGAAATCTGTAAGACAGTACCTCACCAGATGCTAAATCTGTTGGGATCTTAATCTTGAACTTCCAAGCCTCCTTAACTGTGAGAAATAAGTGTTTTTTATAACCTATCCATCTTGTTATAGCAATGACTAAGGGTTCTAGAAATTTCAGGTATTCTTGTCTAATAAATGCACTATCCAAGGGGATTAAAATCTTTCCTACATGTCTCTCCAATTTAGGGATATCTTTCCTTTATCATTATATATATATATATATTACAATCCAAACTACCAACAAACATTTCACATATTGTAGGTTAACTTCCTACTTGGCCTACAACCATTCACCCTTCCCCCATTAAATTTATTCTCCTTAGAACTCAGATTCATTTTGATTCTCTCAACTGACATCTACATTATCTACTGAATATACTAAGTGTTTGCCATTTAGATCCCTTGTTAGATACACAGTCTGTTCTCATGACTGACTGTTCATTGGTAGTGAATTATTTTTCAGGATGCTCACATATTTCTGCTCCTCTTTGTGACACTGTATGTTTATGTCAAACTGTTTTCTGTCAGTTTTTGAAAAAAATTACATAATTTAATGAAGTATTATATAAGCTGATGAAACATGAACATATTTATAATTCAAGAGTTATTTTTTCCTATGAAAATTAGGTTGAATGCTTTGGGAAGACTCAACAAATTCAGGTTGCTATTAAGAAAATTACTGTCCAATTACATATGAGTAAGAATCATGAGTAAGAAATACGCAAAAGATCTCAGAAAATAAAACTCTGGGAAGTGCCTATATTCAGAATACTTGGAATCTGTTATTGTTTAGATCTAGCACGTTGCCCAAAGGCCATGTGCTGGAGCTTGGTTGCTTCCTAATGGGCTTTTGGAAGGTGATCGGATTGTGAGGGCCCTAACTTCATTAGGGGATTAATCGGTTGATACAGTCACAGTTTGATGGTATTGTTGGGAGGGGAACAGAAATTTAAAAAGTGGGGCCTAGTTGAAGGGAGTTGTTCATTAGCTGGAGACTTTGGGACCTGGATTTTGTTCCCTCGGCCCTCTTTCTCTGTCTCTGTCTCTCTCCATTTTGGCTTCCATAAGATGTATGGCTTCCCCCCCCCCACCACACCCTCTGTGATTTTTTTCTCTTGAAGCCAGTTGACTGCGATCTAAAGCCTCTGAAAATATGAGCCAATTTAAACCTTTTTTTCTTTAAATTTTTTGTCAGGTATTTTGTTCTTTCTTAATAGAAATTGAAATGGAAAATTTTGGATAGCAGCTTACTGAAAAGAAAAGGGCCAAGGAAAGATATTTATCTAACCCACACATATAGACCAAGTCTTGGATCCGCATGGGAAGATTGATGAATGAATGTACTTTGTGAATAAAATTGTAAAGTTATACATGTATCATTTAAAATGATTCTTATTTCATTGAGATTTGTCAATGCTTAAGTACCTGATGGATTACATAGGATACGGTGAATTTCATATATTTAAATTCCTTACTTTTTATTATCTTGGACTGTATTCCAAAATCTTTATGATGATTCACAAGGTTGGGCCTATGTTTGTTGACCCAACCTCATCTTCCAATCTGAGGTTCATCTTGAAAGTTGCTTCCCTGGTATTAGCACATGGTACTAGTCATACAGTATTCTCCCAGAGGGATTTTGGAGGTGCTTTCCCCTTGGGACAGAGCATTCACTGCTTCCCCTTTCACCCTTCAGTTCATTCCCTGATCTCAAGGAAGTCTATTCCCTTTGGTGTTTGCTTTTATTTCATCACTTAACTCCTCATCATAGCTTTTAGCACACTGTCACTTTTACATTTATTTTGTGGTTGACCATGGTCTGCTGTATGAATTTTCTAGAGCTGTGCTAATTACCACACAACCGGTGACTTAAAGCAACCAAATTTTATTCTCTCACTGTCCTGAAGGTTAGATGTCTGAAATCACAGGCCATGCTCCCTGAGGACCGTAGGAAAGGTTCCTTTCTTGCTTCATCCAGCCTCTGGTGGCTCCCCGGTGTTCCTCGGCCATGGCAGCATCACTTTAGTCTCTGCCTCTGTCTTCACATGACCTCTTCCCTATGCCTCTGAGTCTTTAGCTCTTCAGTCCCATGTAAGTACACTCATTAGATCTAGGTCACACATTAATTTGGGATAATCTCAAGGAACTTACCTTAACTATATCTGCAAAGGCCCTTTTCCCAAGTAAGTTTACATTCACAAGTCCTTGGTGTATGTATCATTCAGGAAGCACTATTGAACTCACTAGATTTATCTATCTCACTAGACCCTAGGTCCCACAGTGGCAAGAATTATAGCAGTCTTATCATAATGTCTGACACATAGTAGTCACCCAACAGATGTTTATTCCTAGAGTAACTAAACAGGAAGTAGCCTCTGAATTGATTAAAATGATAAATTAAATGGGAATCTTGGACCACTGAAACAATGAGGTAGATGTGCTTAAAATTGATTCATTTTTGTAAAAATTATATGGCTCTGAAAACTAAGTACCTGCTATTTTCTAAATGTACTTACTTTCTCTACTCTAATTGACCACTTATTTCACAATCCTCTAAAAGAAAGCTTTAAAATCTAAGGTATTTTTGTCTCTAGTTTATCTTAATTTGTTTGCCATTTAAAATAGGTCCACTGATACAAGCATTGGAAGAGGAAAAGATGTTATGGTAATAAGATGAGAAAAAGAATCACAAGAGAGAACACACACACAATTGGGAACTGTACCCTGTTTCACAACTACAAGCACAGATTGTCCTCAACTTAGGATGGTTCAACTTACTATTCTACTTTATATTAGTGAAAACATGATATGCATTGAGTAGAAACTGTACTTCAAAATTTGAATTTGGTCTTCCCCTCAGCCAGGGATATACATATAAAGTACTGTCTTGTGCTGCTGTACCATAGCTTCAAGTCAACCAAAAAATCATGAGGATAAACCCCTGACACTCTACGAAGTATTGTGTTGTCATGCTGTGATGTTTGATGGATTTGAGGCTTATTATATTTTCAATTTATGAAGTGATTTGGCACTCTGAAATTTAAGAAAGCAGCAAGAGAGTACAAATTGTCATGGTTGTGAAGGTGTCACTATTGACTCCCCTCATAAAACAAGTCTGTCAGGTGAGATAGAGGCTGACCAGAAGACAGTCACAAGATCGAGGGGTCCTATACTCTTCATGATGAGAAAATCTATTGATCTCTATGAGGTCTCTTTTGAACTCATCGATATTGCAGTGGGTTATTGGCTTCATTTTCATTACTAAAAGCTACAGAAAGGAGGAGGAAATCAAAAGGAAAGACTGTAATGTCCATCAGCAGATAACTGCAATAGCAGTTTACAATCTGTTAAACACCAAGGTTCCAAGGACTTTGTTTATATTATGGCAAATCCTTACAACAACCCTGTAGGGTAGCCTTTCCTAGTCTCAATTTATAGACAAAGAAATCAAGGCTCAGAGAAGACGTTAAAAATTGGCCTCATGTCACATAGATAATGAATATTTCTCACAATTAGAACAGCTTGTCTGGCTGTAAAGCCCACATATCTTTCACTTGACCAAGCTGCTTCTCAGAGCCTGTTCTCTAAGAAGAGTTAGTCCTCTGGTGACTTACTGCTGAGATAGCCTCAGATGGTACTTACCCTTTTCACTTTTTGAACCAAGAAGTTTGCATCACCATCAGAGTAAGCAAAACTGCCACTCAATTTGATGAGTATTTAATGTCAAGTCATTTATGAAGTATAATTTTATGAAAATAAAATAGTTAATTGAAACAAGAGACAGAAAATATATTCCTGATTTTTGGAAATTACTTTGGGGTAAATAATCAGCTGCCAGATGTGAAAAAAGAACTCATGTTCTTCTTTCTGTAACCTTCACAGGGGCTTTGGTTGGGAAGGTTGAGAAATATTGAAGTAGTATGGGGAACTAGTTGTGAGAGTGGATTAGTAAGCAGTCAGGAAGATAGAATCCAGTCGAGGTATTTCAGAGGGAATTTAATACTGGAAGTTTTTTTTTTGGTTGTTGGCAAGTCACGTGGAGCAGAAAGGGAAGGGAAGGCAATGAAAAGAGCAGTCACTGTGGAGGAAGCCATTCTAAGGGCTGGAGGAAACATTGCTTGGAGCGGACGGGCAAACAGGGCAGAAAGGACAGGTGGAATTACTCTTTTTTTGAGACAGGGTTGGGCTATGTAGTTCAGACTGGATTTGAACTCACCTTTAGCCCAGGATGGCCTCAAACTCAAGGTGATCCATGTGTCTCAGCCTCCCCAGTGTTAGAATTACAGGCTTGTGTTACCGTGCCTGAGCCAAGGAGCATATTCTCTACATAAATTGTTCACAGTTGCTGCTTATAGAATCCTGTCATTCATCAAAACACCCAAGCCCTTGGAGCTGGTAGCTGTCCCTGATGTCAGATCTGCTGATATCACTGACGCATTCAGTAGCTGGCAGCTACTAGCAATCGTCCATACCACAGCTGCTGGGGAAATAGATGGCCATCTGCGGAGTCAGGGATAACACCAGAATCAGAACAAAAAATGTCTTTACGTTTTCTTCCACCTTGCAATCTCCTGTCATGCTTTTCCATCAGCAGAATCTAACTGGAGGTCAACAAGCAAGTGCCACACAGTTTACAAGTTTTTACAATAAGGAGATGAGTAAAAAATGTGAGGATGGTACTGTCAGGGAATTGACCAGTCATGAACTATTATGTCAGTGATATAACACATTTCTATGAAGATTTCCCTTATGTTTACACCCATAGAAGTGAAGAAATATCTATTTCACTTAGAGAAGTACATACAAATATTCTTTGATTTTGCAAATTATCTGGCTTCTGTATTCAGCTATGAGAGTTTATAAGAAATTGAGGGATGTTCAAGAAGAAGGGGGTGGTGAATGAAAGCAAGAGACAGGAAAAGGAATA
>NW_004524586.1:28296177-28323677 GCF_000260255.1 Octodon degus | reverse complement strand
CTTTGCTCTCTGCTAAAATTCTAAGAGACATGAGCTCAAATTCTGGAAAAGCCTCTTATGAGCCATGTGACCTAGGAAAGTTCCTTAACTTCTGTATGCCTCTATTTTTCACCTCTGAAAGGGTATAAAAAATAATAATAATAATACTTACATGGGTGCTTTTAGAATTATATGGAGTAACATGCACAAAATTCTTGGTACAGAGCCTGGCATCATTAAGTAGTAAAGAAATGTCTGTTATTTACTATTTGTATTTTTGTTAGTATCCAAACTTTAATTTCCCTTCTTTACTCCTGCTGTTTCTTCATCTGGGGATGATGCACCCTCAGCACCACTGTTTTACTCATTCATTTGCAATATAACTGAGAAAATATTTTAGCTCTCACAGTCTTTGTTTCTTTATTTCCAAAATGGAGAAAGCCCTATCTACAGTACTTCACAGAATAGAACTGCTCTGTGGGGTAGATGCAATTATATGAAAGCTCTATGGCAAACCATAAAGTACCTTGCAAAACTTCTCTATAACCTTTCTTTTATGTATTTCATACAGGGTCTCACTATGCAACTGAGACTCATGGTGATCCTCCTGCCTCAGCCTCCCTAGTGCTAGGATTACAAGTGTGTGCTACCCTGCCTGGACTCAATGGCTGGCTCAGTGCATCCTGAGGGCAGGGTCAGTATGGTATGTGGTGCTGGTGATTGAACCCCAGTCCCTGCACTTGCCTAAGCAGGTGCTTAGTCTGCTGAGCTATCTCACTGGTCCTTGATAACCTTTTCTGGACCATTCTCTGGCTATTCATCTCCACTTTTACATTACATATATACAATATTCTCATAGAACATTGTATTTCATTTTAGATATTTGTCATAACACAACCTTGTCAGAAATTTCCTTGTGGTTTAGACCCATGTATAGACTGAATGTGTCTGAATGGTAAGATCCCTGTCTTCAGCTGGTGTAGTGGAAGGCAGCAAAGTTTGCTGAATTGAACAGGAATCCAAATTCATAATATTACATTAGCTAATAGCATGCATTAGGACTATTGTTCAGACTTTACTCCAGGAAAGAAATCTTCAAAGGTGGGACTTCAGTCTTAAATGAGTAGGCTACGAATATAGACAAGTACTAGTTCAAGGGTAGTTTTTAGACTAATGGCCTCTGAAACTGGGGGCTTGTTACATAGACAAAACCTTGGGCTCTACCCCAGACTGACCAGATCAGATTCTCAAGGTGGATAGGAATCTTTGTTTTAACAAGGTGCTAAAGTCTTTTGCATTCTCATATCTGAGATAAAGTTGATGTAAACTGTTTGAAGGAGGAAAATTTTTAATTTTCTCCATTTGCTTTTTTATAGAAGAGTGCCAATTGGTAATAACCTGTTTAAACAAAGATAATTGACTTCTAGAAAACTGTATCATGTTTCAATAAGCAAAACTTAAAAAATCTACCAGAATTTTCTTTAGTTTCCCAAAGAGTGAGCAGTAATTTTTATTGGTTTGCTATGAGTATTTAATTTAAAAAAGTAAAAGTGAAAGAAGGCTGAGGTGGAGAAAAGGACACTTTTTGGTACATCATGCATCATATCTATAAAGCCATGACTTGTTTTTGTAAGAATGAGCCTGTTGGTCATATCTTTCTTAAAAGCATTATCCAAACTGTTAAATGAAAGAAATTATCTTAGGTCTGTTTTTATACTTTGAAGGTTTCATCCTTCCATATTGAAAATATGGATTGTATATGGCAAACAGTAATGGGTAGCGGCTGGAACCTGTTATAAATGTCTTCTGGGCTGTGGGAATAAACACTTCAGAGCTTAGATAGTAATTATTGTCACATGAAAAGGAAGGAGACATATGACTTCTCAGCTGTCAGAAAGCCCATCTTCTTGCAAATGGCAGCACTTCACAGGGACTGTTACACAGCACACTTTATAATTTGCATGGTTAACCTGTTATTTTAAAATACCAATGGGAAGATTAAGAATGTCAGCACGAAAGTAGCACCAGCCAGTGTCCTTTGGATCTCTTAAACTTGAAGCAGAAAACTCTCTTTCCTTTTAAGGAAGATTGTAATCTGCCAAAGCAGAAAAAGGGGTTACAAAAGGATTATGTTCTATATTAAGTTTGGGACAATCTAGAATTCTCCTCAACAAATTGCAGACTATAGAGTGACTTGTTTATGTGTGCTTTCCCTGACTGGGTAATTTTGGCATAGGTTGCTTCTAATAAAAGAGTAGGACAAAGGATGGCTAGTTCTGGAACAGATTTCTGCATGCATGTTTGATCTGTTCTTGAATTCTGGGCATTTTTGGAGTATTATCCTTTCGTGGTTTGTCATTGGAATAAGTGATACAAGGATTTTGTGAAACATATATGACCTTGGGACACTGGGACTTTTCTAAGTAGATAGAGCTAAGTGGAGTGAAGTGAATTAATTTTTTGTAAGGCACATTGCACACAATGCCTGCCACACAGCAAAAGTGTTTACTAAAGACGTAACTTCTACTTTACAGTAAAAAAGACTTCTTTTGTGCTTCTAGGAAGATTTTTGGATTAGAAAGTAGATGGCCATTGAAAAATGTGATTCTGGGGTTCAAACTACAGAAGCCCCACAATTTAATTGATATCAATTACTTTTTTTGCTCACAATTGTCTTATATGTAATGTCAAATTTCAGATAAGAGTCTTTGGGACAATTAAGAGGAGCAGAAAGCACATTGTATTTGGGATGTCATTCTAGACATGACACTGTTATCTTTTGTCTGAGGACTTTGGTCAAGTTGCTTCAACTTTCCTTGGTCCTTATTTTTCTTGGATGTAGAGGCTGACAGAGAGACATGTCTGAGAGCTTCATAAACATAAGTGCAATACTCACATAGACAACTTTATCCTCAGATATCATTTAGAGTACAACTGGGGGGGAAGCCTACATATTTGGTGAATCACTTAAGATGAATAGTTAAGGGTTGACATATTTCCCAAAGGGGTGGGGAAATGCTGCCACAGGAATGTCAGGAAACTCCCTTTGGGTGTAATGGCTTGGGGGAAAGGAGGAGGATTCCTCCATTGCTACTATTAAAACCTTGAAGGAAGACTTATCTCAGACACTTCATAAGTACTGCATGTTCTTCACTTACGCTAAAAGAAGTTAATGGAAGACACATTTTATAATTATCACTATTTTTGCCTACCCAGAATCCACTCTGCTTTATATGATAACAAGGCCATGCGTATTTTCAGCTGTCTTTTGGGGGAAGCTGATCCCAACCACATCTTCAGGGATAGTTTGGTTGGTTTAGACTATTCTCATTCTTCTTAGATGGGCATGTGACTCAACTCTGGCAGGTGAGATGGGGGAAAGCTTGTTGAAGGGCTTCTGGGAAAAGTTCCCTCACTCCTAAGAAAAAGCCCCTAAAACCAGAATATCTTTCTTTTTCTTGGGGTCCCTGTGTATAGAGGAGATGCCTGAAACAGCTGAAGCCATCTTGCTAATTGCTCGGTGCTGAAGTCAATGCCGAAGATGTCAGAAGAGAAAGATGTTAAGGGGTGGGGGAGGTGGGGTTAAAGACATTGTGAGCTGAAACCTGCCACTTGACACAGAACTTGCCATATGTTACCTCATTAATCATTACAGCAGTGTTTGAGGTAGGCCATGTTTTCCCTGGTGTTTGGGATGAGGAAACTAATAGGTTAAATGGCTCAGGGTCACCCAACATGTAGGTGGAAGATTTAGAATCCAAACTGAAGTCTGTTCAGTTTCAAAGGATGTGCCCTAGTTGTTGTGGGCTCCTAAAACTTCTTTCTGATGAAAAATAAATGGTTAAGAAGTAGTATATTTACAATGACTGTGAAACTAGCAGAGCCTCGGAGTTGGATGGCCTATTTTTCTCTTTTTTGTTTTTGTTTTTTTAATGTTCACTTTGCTGCCCAGCATTTGACCTTTCTGGACCTCCATTTCATCATGTGTAAGACAGTTGGACCAAATGTTTACTGAGGTTCTTGTAGGCTTTAATATCTTTCGAAATGCTTGGTAAACCACAGGGAGGGATGAGTGAAAATAAATAACATACACTTGGTATCTTGAGAAAGGGCACTAGCCAGGATTTCCCCTTTCAGCCTGAGTTTTGGGGAACCTAACCAACAATGAAAGGTTCATGTGGTCCTCAATAGGACAAGTCAAATGCAGCTAAGATTCTTTGCTATGGCAAGAAGTAGCTAAAATGAGACCAAGCAAGGGGTGGTTTCTATAGGGTCCTCCTCAGCAAATTCAACCTCCTCAGCTGAATTCCTCAAGAGGGAGTTAGGTTCTCTCAGTGATATCTGTGTTGTCCTTGAATTTTTTCAATTCTTATAATGTTTAAAGCAGGGCAAGACATGTCTTGATGAGGCACTTTAAAAATTTTGGCTGCTGTTTCCTTTTGTGTTCATTTGGTTTCTTTTTAAAATTTCATTTTAGATTGATGTGTAATAATTGTACATATTTATGGGGTACAACATGGTGTTTTCAAACATGTATACAGTGTGCAATGATCAACTCCAGGTAACTAACATATCTGTCATCTTAAATATTTATCATTTCTTTGTGATGAGCACACTTAAAATTCACTCTTTCAGCTAGTTAGAAATATAAAGTATATATTGCTAGAAAAGTTGTTTCTTTGATATTATCATCAAAGACAGAAATATTTCTCAGAGAAAGTTTAACCCTGAATCATCAGGGAGTATCCCCTTGCCAGAGATACTGAGGCTTTCCCTCAGAGCTAAGAAAGGAGCCAAGACTATTACAGATAGCATGAGTCCCTTAAGACCCTTCTGTATCTTTATTAGTTTTATAGGGTGCTGTATCAAAATATCAAACACTGGGTGGCTTAAAACAACAGAAGTTTGTACAACAACTCAGTTATGGAGCCTAGAAGTTCAATATCAAGGTGCAGGCAGGTCCAGGTTCCTTGCAAAACTTGTAATGGGACTCATTCATTGCCTCTTGGAGCTTCTGGAAGTTTGCCAGCAACCCCTGGCATTCCTTGGCTTATATCACTGGAGGAATCACTTGGTTTCTGCCTCCATCATTACATGGCTGTGTTTTCCCTGTGTGTTTCTTTTCTCTCTTCTTACAAGGACACCAGTCATGTTGAATGAAGCTTCTGCTCTATTCCAGAATGACCTCATTTTTAGCCAATTACTTCTTCAATGACTATTTCTATTTATGGTTATATTCTGAGGTACAAGGAGTTAGGAATTCAGAAATTCTTTGGGAGACAAAATTCAACCAATGGGTAACTGTTAGCACCTATTGGGCAAAATCCTATCCACGCCTGACTAATTTCTGCATTTGAAGCAGCGTGTTTGTCTATATAGGACGGTTTTTCCCTCAGAGATACTTTTTATATTCATTGACAACTGATTCTTACCTCAGGAAGTTTTCAGGGGTCAAGAAGAAGAGTTAGATGTTCCTTGAGTAACATCTGAAGGATGTGGTTCCCCAGACTGGCACTTGTCAGTGTTAGTGTGTACACAACCCCTTAAGGATTATGTTAAAAAAAAAAGGTCCTGAGTGCAAGAGGTCTGTGTTGGGCCTGGTATTTGGCTGTTTTAATTAGCTAATGCTGCTAGCCCATAGAGTATCAAGGCTCTAGTTATAGTATAGATGGTAGTCACATCTGTTTCATAGAATAAATAAAAATTATTCTTGGGAGGTTTCAAAATTTCATCTCTGTATTAGCCAGAGAAAATGTTAGTAAATTATTTGTCAAAATATCCCAAAATTGGAAAGAGTAATTCAATTATTTTATTTTTATGTGAGTGTGAAGTCAGAAACATCTGTGTATATTCATCTAGATGATATAGTTGTGTTTTCTAATTTCTGGACCATGGTGAATAGTTGAGATGTGCATGTCAGAAGTTGTGATTCTTAGCAATAGACAATTTTAAGGTTTAGGCAGTCAAAACTTCCTGTCTGAGAATGTCAGAAGAAACTCATTTTAGAGAAGAATTGGGATAATTTTGACAGGAACTGCCCATTCTCTTTTGAGAAGTCAAATAGCCAAATTTCTTTGGGTTCAAATCCTGTTGGAGGCTGTGTCCCAGGGACCACCCCTAGATGATCCCTGAAGACCACATCTGTGGCTTTGCTCACACCCACACCAATAGCCCTCATTTGCTGATTCCCTCAGACCCTTGATGACTCCCAGACACTCCCCATCTCTGCTAGTCTGAGCCTGGGCTAGCATGCAGATGGACTAGGTGGATTAGTCAGGACATGCTCACCCCTTGAAGGGTCCAGCCTTTGGAGGAACTTCTGTACAGGTTCCAGAAGAATACAGTCCTTTTGTGATGTCAGAGGCTGGCAATTTGGTTTTCTAAATACAATAATGACCTGATTATTTCCAGCTCAAAAACACCCATGCACTATTGGCTTTCTTACAACACTTAGTTGGAAGTTTCTAGGAAGATAGCTGTCTGAGTATTTGGCACGGCACATCTTTTGGGTCAGAACATTAATTTGTTTCCATGGTCAGCCATTTGAATATAGGATTTGTAATAAACGCCAACTGTGTCAGACTACAAATCTCTGTTATGTCTTCTCATTGTTGAGAGAATGGTGAGAAAAAGAAAAAACAGAGTTTTTACCTATTCTGTGCAACATTCTTCCCCTGAACTTAGTGGTTTAAAACAATAACTATTTTACTTGCTCATGACTTTGTAGGTTAGAGATATGGATTGTTTCTAGTGCACAATATCTAGGTCATCAGCTGGATGTCTTGAATGGCTGTAAATTGGTTGAAATGGCTTATATGGGGTCATATGCCTGGAGCCTCAGTTCTCTACATGGCTAGCCAGGTATTTCCATGGTGGTGTCAGGAGAGTCAGGCTTAAAATCAGAGAGTGGAAATTTCCAGTTTTCTCAAAAGTTTTATGTTTAAAGGCTTGGCTCACAACAAGCACATTGTCATTTCTGGCCTGCTGTGTTGTCAAAGCAAGTCACAGAGCATGCCTAGACTGAAGGGGAGAGGAAACAGACTCCCTTAATGGGAGGGGTGGCAAAGAACTTCTGAACAACTTCAACCTACCACAGAGGCACTAGTGAAGAGAAACATTTTGATCAGATTAAGTGAAGCCCAGTCACAGGATTTCCTGTGATTCCTGAGCTCATCCTTCCAATGGCCAATTTTTAACTTTAGAGTCAGCAATTGTTCTTTGAACTTTCTGGCATACACACTTTGTTTTTTCAAAACTTCTCTCTTGCTTTCATGCTTTCCAATAGCTAGTACTTTAGATGAATCAACATTTTTATCATGCTTGTGTTGTTTTATAAACATCATCTGTAGTACAATGATTTATAATCACTTATAGTACATAACTACCTTTTCACTTGCAAATTTATGATGCTGTAGCACACACAACAAAATGCAAAAATGCTTCCTCACTTTGACTCTACTCACATTCCCCAAAGGATCAGCTGCAAGCAGTTAACTGTGTGTCCCTTCAGACATTTTCTTATACATAAACATTCAAGTATATGTGTATTTGTTTTTATATAGATTTTTCTTAGGTGAGATTATGCATTATACAAATTATTTGCAAGTTACATTCTCCATTTAATAACATGTAATGGTGATTGCTCCATATTGAGATACCTATATGCTACTTTCTTTTAATGGCTGCATTTTGTTCCATTGTATTAATGTGACATAATTAATGCAAAGACTCCACTGGTAATAAACCTTCTGTTTATAATTTTTCCAATAACAAAAATGGCAGTCACAATAAGTATTCTTGCATCTATACATTTTTGAACATGTATAGGTATTTCTGTGTGATATATTCCTAGAGGTGTAAGTGTGGTCCATTGCAGCAATCCTTGAAATTTTGGAGTACTAATTTCCATTTTCCCAATCCATTTCTCCATATCCTTAAGAACAGTGGATATTACTAATGTTTTCAATTCTTCCAGGTAATTTATGGTTAAAATATTATCTCACCAGTGTATTTATTTCCTATAATTAGTGACTACTTACATTTCTTTCTCCAAAACCTCCTTTGTTATCATTTGTCAAGAAAGGAGTACATTCCTTATATTTTAAACATAAGCTAAACATCTGTGGAAGTTCTTCATATATTAATTCTTTATTTCCTAAAATGAAACCCAAGATGTAGAATTACTGGGTCAAAGGGTTGACCTATTAAAGGATGGCTCTTGGCATTTCCTAGCCAATTTTCAGGGTAGCTTATTAAATCTTTCTTATTGATGAGTTGAGTCCAGGACTTTCTAATATCTGAGTCCTTTGTATAAAAGAAGTAAAGATGCAACTATACACTAATATATTCTAAGGCTGTTGGGACCCAGTTATGCTTCTTTACTTTACAAAAATTAGTAAACTTCTCCCCTATGTAGCCAAGCTGATAGGTGGCTCATTAGCCAAGATAAGAGTCAAGGAAGACCTTTTATGTAATGAGTGTATGCTTTTTCTTATTCTCCTGAAGAAGTAATATCTGATTCTGGTGAGTTACTAAGCTATTTACTGAATATCTATTATAAATTAGGCACTATTTTAGGCACTTTTTGTTATGATCTGGAATTTCTGAGAATGAAGTCACTTTCTGAATTATGGCATCACAGATGTGAAGGCCGTTGGCAGTTCCAGATTCTTCATTTTTGTGTGATTTGAATTTTATGTTTTATGGGTTCGTGTTATATAATCATATCATTTAACTAGTAAGTTTAGCTGGCCAGTTAGACTTTGAATCTTCTTGATGTGGCCCTTGTGTTGTCTACTCACACCAAATACAAAGCTGTTGAAAGTGTTTCCTTTTCTTTTTCTTTTTTTGGTAGACATAACTGTAAGTGAAAGAGAAAACATCTGAAAATTTGTAAAACAGATAACTTGTGGTGTGTGGACATGAACAGGAAATAAGTTGCTCTTAAAGGAAATATGATTTAGGAGATAGCCAGGAGCTTGCACAAACATTTCTATCATTCAAATATCTAGAAATGTGCAAAGGTCTCAGAGTATATATCTCAACAATCTTCTGTACATAATACATTTTAGTAACATTTTATTAAAATTTAGTTCTGCCAAGACTGTTTTGGTTAAAAGATTTGTATTTCAACAATGTATTTGAGATCTTTAGAATCCAGAATACTATATTTTGTACCATTAATTAATAAAGAGTTTTTACTATTGGAGGTGGTTCTTCCTGTTGTTTGTTTGTTGGATAGATTAGTGACTTTTTCAACTGAAACTTTTGAAGCAAATGTGGGTACTATGTACATGCATGGCAGGGGTATATTTGCTGTTTATACTCTCAATAACTGGAAGGATATAACTAATTCTAGTCTAATGCAACCACATGGGATTTGAGATATGAAAATTTTGAGTCTTCATTCTTTTCCTGAATTGATTCTGTCATCTATGGGAAATCATATAATCTCAGTGCTTTATTTTTTCTCCGTAAAACTAGAGAAGATGGCCACCAAATTTTGTAGAATAACCTTCAGATGTGAATCAAACAACCTTTAGGAAGGTACTCTGTAATCATAAAACTATCCAGTATGAGTTTGTTATTTTGCTATAATAGCAACAGAAAGAAGCGAATTGTGTTCATTTGCACATTAATAGTTTCAGATTGCTTGTCATGAGCCAGGCATTGTGCTAGATGCTGGAGTAATGAAGTGAAAAAAGACCTGGTTTTTGCCTTGTATGGGTTTCCAGCCCAGTGGAGATGGTGCGGAAGGTTCTCTAGCTTAGTCAGTGCTATGCAGGAGCTGGCTCATACAGGCTTACAGGAGTGGAATGTTCATTTTCAGGAACGCTTCCAGTGGGTTGTTAAACACAGACATTATAATGTACATATGTATTGTATGTTACTCTGTTTCTGTCTTTGTTTTTGCTTTGGTTTTGTTTTTAATCTTTAAAAACACCACACACACAAAATAGAGTACTTTGTTCGACTGATTATTCACTAATACCATATTTTAAAATTTTCATACTTGCTATAATTTCTTTGTAGCCTCTAAATCAATACTCGTGGTGATTTGTGGACATGTGCATGTACAGAGTTGTAAAAAATTTGAGTTGCCTTGTGCTTATCGTCTCAGCTAAGGCTGAGCAAGACTATTTTGTTTCAGCTCTCATACTATAAAAAATGTCCTTTTCTGGTATATTTAGTGTCATGTTTTCCACATTTTTGTGTTTGGGGGGTAATTTCATTGTTTAAAATGTGTCCCAAGCATAGTGCTAAAGAGCTTTCTGGTGTTTCTAAATACAAAAAGGCTCTGACATCCTTTATGGAAAAAAAATTCATGTAGTATACAAGTCTTTCAGGATATTGGTCATGAGTTGTAGTGCTACTGGCCACGAGTTCATTATTAATGAATCAGCAATATATATTAAATGGGTGTCTCTGAACAGAAATACACATGAACCAAGGATATGTATCAGTGGATGAAAATGTTTTGTTCAGAAGCTCATAGAAATCTAAGTTTGTATTTCCTCTAGAAGCATTGATTCAGTATGAGATAATTCAGTGCTTTCAGCAACTTCCTAGAACATATCTACTGTGAATAATGAACATTATATAAATTTTCAATAAAATTATTGCAAAAATAATATGCTGAATTATTTTTGCTGCACATGATTATCTATGCTTTTGAGATCATTTATATTTATTATATTTGCATAGTAGAAATTCTATGTAATGGTGGTATTATCATGAATTTCTTCCCAGCCCCTCCAGATTCAGTGATAACAAGTCAATAGTTTGGCATTGGTCAAGGTGGGAGTATTTGTACTACAGAAATAAGAAAATGCTACAAATTAAGGCTTCCCCAAACACCCATTCAGTTGTTAAATATTTACCCACATATAACTGTCCTCAACTTTTCCCCAAGGTTTGTCCTTGGAGTTACTGCAGCCAATATTCAGATACTAAAAAAGATCCTAAAGTTACAGGGAGTTCATCTTTCCCTACTTCTACAGCAGGCCCATCAGCTAATGGCTGGCTGGTGTTCTCATGCATTAAGGTAAGATTTACTCCTCTGAGCTTTGCATGTGAGCTGAGAGCTCCAGAATTCTGAGACCATACACTGCCCCTTCCCTGTCCTGCTTTCCCCTTATACTTATCAATTTCTCCTGGGAGTTGTTTCTTAATAATTCTCTGGTGCACAAATCTGAGTCTTGGGGTTTTGTCTTTAAAGAACTTTCTGAAACACTACTTCAACAAACCTGGCAAGAAAGTCATAGGGTGAGAAATATATCTCAAGGTGGCTGTAAGGAATATTGTTAGATCTGTTTCTAATTCTGCCTTTAAAAGCCATTGCTTTGCAATATTATCCTTCAACTAAAATGTTCTAATAACCTGTAAACAGCTGTAAATTAAAAGTTTTTTCAGGTTTTGATGTTGTGACTTATGTGTTTAATGCATTCACACTTTGATAAAATATGAAAGATTACTGGAATATCGTTTTCCCAGTTGGCTTCTTGAACCCGTGTTGGTGAGATTGCCTCTGCTGAGCTCAGCTAGTGGCCTCGAACTCTGACATAACAATAATAAATCAAGCTTTCATCAAGTTCTTTTAGCCTGTTGAGAAACAAAAAACCCCATAAGCAATGCTGCAATAACTTCCTTTGAAATTCTAATTTGCTTTACTGTGATTAAAAAAATGTGAGAAGTAGTCAAGAGACCCACTGTGCTGTTGTGCACAACTGGAATATGAGTCTTCAAATAGTTTCATTTTCAAATTATTCTTGCTAAAGAGATAACAAGTGCCAATTCAGATGCATGGTCTGCGTAATTGTGCAGTAATTAAATGTTTGCTTGGGAAAACAATTTTAGATCACTAAATTGCTTTATTGCATTTTAAAAGGCTGAAAGAGACACTCAATCAGGTATAGACTATGTATTTTTCTTCTAAACAAGACTCATTATAAATTATTCACATCAGCAAAGACTTAATTTGAAAAGGAAGCAACTTACGCATGGGGCAATTATTGTTCCAACAGTCATTGTACAGTTCAGTAGGTCTCATAAAAGGATGCCTGTCTCAAAGATTCCTGGCAAGGTTTTGTAGATAAAAAACTGCTTCCATAGCTTCTGATTTTTTAAAATTGAGACTATTCACCAATGGGGGATTGTACTGAATCTTCTGGATACTGCCCTGGCTGAAACAGCCTTCGAAAAGAAAAAATTCTCATCAACTTTCTACTACATTATGTGATGCAGAAGAAAGTATGAAAACATGACTTCACAAACTATCACATAGGTGAGAGAAATATTAGCACCAACACTGCATATCACAGGTGTGGCTGCAACAAGAAAATACTTCATTGAAGCTTCTGGCTGTATTTAACATCTGTTCAGCATTGGAACTGGATTTTTATTTTTTATTATATTATACTATTTATTTATTTATTTATTTATTTATTATATTTTAGGGAAGGGTCTACATGGTGTTTAGGGTCTCAGTACTAGATCAGACTCATAATGATCCGCCTGTTTACAGTCTCCCAAAAGTTGGGATTACAGGCGCGCACCACCACGCCGTGTCTCAATGGCTGTTTTAGTGCACCCGGGGGGTGGGGCTGGCACAGTAGGCTGAGGATGAAACTTCAGCCCCTGCGCCTGCTTGCAGGCGCTTTAATCTGCTGAGCTATTTGGCCAGCCTTTGCTTCGGATTTTTTAAGAAACTGAGTAATGATTTTCCCAAGTGAAATGCATACATTTTAGGAGAATAGATTAATGAATTTTTAAAATTTACATATGCATATAACGATCATCCTAATAAAGATAGAGAATAATTTTTCTATCCTGGAAATTTCCCAGATGTTCCTTCCCCAGTACTGATAATACCTTCTCCCAGAGTTAACCACTATTCTAATTTTTAAGATGCAGATTATTTTCGCCTGTTCATGCCATTCATAAAAATAGATGCATTATATTCTTTTACAATTCTTTCACTTGTAATACATTTGGATTGTTCCACTGGTAATGCATTTGATGTTTATCCATGTTACAGTATGGATTAGGAGTTTATTCCTTTATATTTCTGGGTGATACCCAGTTGTATGGATGGACCACAGACTGTTTATCTAGTGTCCTGTTTATAATTTTTATCCCTATTTTTGCTCTCTATGACAAAAGCTTCTGTGAATATTCTTTAATAGGTACTTTTTTGTAGGTAATGTTAAAAAAGGGGCTGTTTGGGTACTTACTCCTTTTAGATCCATACATGATTGGCAGTGCTTGGTACTGCCTTTGAAATTTATATTAAAAATTGATACCAGTAAAGAAAGAAAAACTGTGATGGAGAAAGGAGAAATGAAGAAAGGAGAAAAGGGAAAAAATATGTGTATACAAGATAGTTAAGATTGTTATACTGTATGGACAATATCTCATGCCAAATCTTCTACTCTGAATAACTATTAAGAAGACAACAATACATCATCAATGCACAATATATCAACTACTGTAGCTCTCCTAATGATCTGTTTTGAAACTCAGTTTCATTGTTATGCTTATCTTTTTTTAAGGAAAGAACAACTGGGATGGGAGAAAGGAGAAAAGTAGGAAGAGAAATACACACACACACACACACACACACACACACACACACAAAGATAGCTAAAGGCTGGCCAAATAGCTCAGCAGATTAAAGCATCTGCAAGCAGGCTCAGGGTCCGGGGATTTGATCCCCTGGGGTGCGCTGAGATGGCAATTGAGACTGGGCGTGGTGGTGCGCCTGTAATCCCAGTTCTTGGGAGGCTGTAAACAGGCGGATCACTATGAGTCCAATCTAGTAGTGAGACCCTGAACACTCTGTAGACCTTTCCCTAAAATACAAAAAAAAAAAAAAAAGAAAAAAGAAAAAAGTTAGCTAAGATAATTATACTATTGATTTCTATTGGTTTATTGAAAGGAACAGTTAATGTTTAATTGTTTGATCCATTTTACATGCTTACATCTGGTAATCTGAGCAACTATTTTGAAGATAACAATATGTAATCTAACAACTATTGTTAATTTTCTATCACCTTGTTCTGAATTTCTGTATCACTTTTGTTTGTGTTTTTTCTCTTTAAAATAATATTATAGTTAAACTATAAAAATTGGTAGCAATTGGAAGGGTGCAAAAAAAGTGGCTATCTCTCCAACATCTGTTTTTTTCTTTTTTTTTCCATACCAGGGATTGAACTCAGGAACTTGCAGTTGCCAGGCGGGCACTTAAGCTATACCCCTGGCCCTACCATCTGTTTTTTGACAAGGTAAGGATAACACTTTGTGCTGTCTGATGACGTTGCTTCAGCATTTTGACTTGGAATATCTTAGGTTATTGGCTAACCATGGGGGACTGGAGAAATGGAACACAGATTCTTTGTTGGTGCCCTTGCAAAGGAATACTTGGCACCTTGGAAAACTGGGCTGAGACTTATCAACTGGAAACTGGACATTCTGGGTTCACCTTGGAATCACCAATGGCCAATCACCAATGACAATCAAACTGTACTGGGGAAAAGGTAGATTATGAGATGTCTGTGCATCCAAAGTTCCACAAGGCCACCATAGCTGATCTTTTTGGTTTTAAGCGGATCACACGTGAAATTTGTTCTTTGCCAAGTCGTCTGATAATGGAAATGGGCTCCAGACCAGCCTAGGCACACACAGAAAGGCTGGTAGACTTGTGAAGGGGTTATGGCGCCCCCTGGGGGACACTAAAATGTTCTCCCTGTAGACATCACTTCTCTGAGATCAAGTTCAAATCGTATTGAGTTTCTTTTGAGACATCACCATTATAGCAATCTTAAGGTTTCAAGCTAAATTTAAAATCTTCCTGAGTTTTATTAGAAACAAATAAATTTGGAAAAATTTTAAGAGGAATATATGTGATGTTTAGTTTCTCAGAAGTGGGGAGGGGGAAGAGGGACCCGACTGATTTATGCTTTATTGTTTCTGATAAAAAGACTTTATGTGACTGGATACTTTCTCATACTGATTTTTTGCCTTTTAATTTTTTATTCATTTTAATGAGAAAATAAAATAGCAATGAAAGAGTTTCAAAGCAGGTTAGTAGGACACTTACAATAATTAATTCATTGCATGTTGTTGTCTTCATAGTGGTTATTCAGAGGACGAGGTCTCGCTATGCAGTTTAGGTTGGCCTTATACTCACTTTGTAGCCCAGGCTGGTCTCGAACTCTCAACAATTTTCTTGCCTCAGCTTCCCAAGTGCTGGGGTTACCGGTGTGTGCTACCAGATCTGGCTAATATTGCTTTAATAAAGGAAGGTGTCAAGATAAGACGACAATACTATCTGCAAAGTTCTGCAGGCAAAATGCCTCTACAAGATGGCTGTAAGCCTTTTATGCATTACTTGCTCAGGGTGTAAAATGAGCAGTTTTCAACCCACATCAGTACCGCTCTTCTAGTGAGCATTTGGAAGTGTGTGGGAACATTCTTGATTGTCACAATAACTGGGGGAGCACACTTCCATTTGTTGAGGTGGAGGAGGGAGAGAATATGTCTAGCATGAAGGAGAGTCATCCCATCCAAAATGCTAATAAGTTCCTGTCGAGAAAATAGTTTTTTTCTCCTTTAGGTGATCTGGAGACATTTATATACTATTAATATTTAGAAGAGTTAATTATACAGCAAAATATTTCAAGTAAGCAAAAGTTAAAGAGCAGATGTAAAGAACTTACTGAGATGTGAGAGGAGTTGAACCTGGTTTGGGAAATTTGGAATATGTGATCACTTTACCCAATGAAGAAATGGAGCACGAGTCTTAAGTGAGATACGGAGGTGGGAAAATTTATTTTGTGGGATCCCCAGAATTTCTTTCTTCATCCTCTTCCAAACATTCACTGATCTTGTTCTCCTTCTCTAATTCTTCTAGAAATAAGAAAGCAGAAGATAAATTCATTAAGTCATGAGAATTCTCTCTTACTCCTTCCAGAAGGATATTAGAATTTCGGATGTACAGGAAGAAGGTAGTTGGGTGTTTTAGGCTAGAAGATCTTACTGAAACTTATTAAAGTATTTCTGAACTAGTCATAACTTGTTTTCTTGTGATGCCGGCTTTAAATGTGGAAACAAAAGTGTTAATATATTCTCTAGCCAAGACAAGAGAGGGAAGAAGAGTAAATATCTTTGTAAATTTGTTGGGATATGAACAAGTTGAACAAGACTTCTGAGAGATTGAGTTTAAAATGTTCCATGTGTGTTCCTGCTTCATAAGTTTTAAAATGCGGTTCAGTTTTGATGTATTTTTATTATACCAAACCTCCCTTTTTATAATATAACTCAGTGAATGGATCTTACACAAAATATCCATTCAATAAATGTGTCTCAAATGAAACAAATGGTTAGGCATAAGGAACTGCCATGAAGGTAATGGAACAGGAATTCATATTGTCCTATTTACAGATGGGCCCACATATTTCAGCGTGGATAGGGCTATTCATTGAGAGGGATATCTTGTTGCCGTATTCCTTTGGCTTCCATTAAGCATTTCCTGAGAGGGAATACTCATTTCTCCATTGTGAACAAGACTGATGACATATCTCTCTCAGGCTTCTAAAGGACACAGGCTTGGTCAGTATCTAGTTAGCAAGTGAAGAATTGGGCAATTGCCATTAGTGTATTATTATCCAGTGCAATGGTTGACTAGTGACAATGAAAATCTAATTACTCAAGCTTTGAATTGATAGGCTCAAGTCTCTAGGATCAGAATTTTAGGGATATCTTGACCACCTCTTTCTTTGGAAAAAAAAAACTAGAAATGGCAGGAGCTTAAATATCTTCTTCCATTTAGTGAGCAATTATTGCACCAGCTGCTATACTATGCACTGGAGTGTGATCATGAGTATGACACTGCCACTGCTTTCATGGTGCTCACAGTCAGGCATGGTATGGGCTGGGGGTGAGAACCTTGGCCACAGATTATAGTCACTTTAAGAATCCCCATGCCCAAGCCACACTCTCAGTTCAATAAAGCGGAACCTCTGGGAGAAGAATGCAAACGTCACTAATTTTTAAAGCTTCCCAGGTGATTCCAAAGTGCAGGTGAGATTGGGAATCACGGGAGAAGGGGAAAGACACAAATCTGTAAGGGGAAATTTTAGATGAAGACAGAAGTCTTCTGTAGAGGCTAAAGTGCAGTACGAAGAACTCAGAGGAGAAAGTGACACCTAACAGAAGGTTTGCCTATGTTATCTTGAAAATTAGAGGATACTGAAAAATGGTGGATTCTGGAAACAAGAGCAAGGAGGCATACGAATCATTTTCTGGTGCAACAACTCTTTCCAGTGCATGTTAATCTTTATTGATGGTTTTGGGGGGTTGCAAACAAGAATTGATAATTCATGACAATTCCCACTCTTCTTCTTGCCTCCCTGGTCTCTCTTTATTACAACCCAAAGGGGAAAATGAAACTTTATTGTTTCTCTCTGCTTGTGAGAAACACACAAGAATACACAGAGAGGTGTGGTCCTTTGGGAAGCAAAGACCTGAAAATAATAATTTAAAGGCTCCATTAAACAAATAGTACAATTTTAACTCTAAGTGTATTAACTCCAATCTTACAACACCAGCTAAGAAAAGTATTATTATCTCTAACAATACATGAGGAAACAAGCTCAGAGAGGTTAACTTGCCAAATCCCATGCCTATTTAGTGGTATCTGTAGGATAGAAACTCCTGGTGGACAGCCTGACTTGATATGGCTGCTTCCCATTTTGCATTTGAGCTGGAAAATGTGTGCCAAATAATGGAGCTGTTGACTAGTGCTTTTACCAGTGTCACTGTGATCACTGAGGATATGGATCTGCTGAGTGTACTCTTAAATAAATCACAACGAAAGTGGGGAAATGAATGTATTATAAGGAGAAATGATTTGAAGTTTCACTGTATCATGAAAATTAGTAAGTAACTGAGATTTGGGTTAGAAAATACAAGAATTAATTGTGCATTTTAGAGGAACATGCTTTCAGAACATGAAACTAATCTGGTATATGTTGGAGATTCAGGGCCTCTAGATCTTTATTGTTCTGAATTTCTACAAAAATAAAGACAGAATGAAAAGTAACTTAAACTGTGAAAGGCAAGTAGATATAAAAACGGAGGCCTAGAGATTATTCCATTTCCCACTTTCTTTTGAAGGAAACTAGGGAATGTATATTCGAAAGCTTTATTTTAAATTCTCATAGTACAGAAACATTTAGGTAGTATACTGTACGTTGTTCATCCACAGGAATTCACATTTAATTCCCTTTCACATTATCGAGGCAGCAGTGAAACCTTTCTATACAGATTGCCTTCAAGGAAAGATAGTGACAGCAGGAAGAGAAAAAAATTACATTCCACATTTGAGATTCCAAATAGAATCTGAGAAAATATTTTGAGCTTCACCAGTATATCATTTTTAAGATTATCAGAGCCAAAATTTATGCCATAGATCAGTAGTTCTTAATCTTGCTCTTGCATGAGAATCATCTGGGGTGTTTTACAACCTACCAGTGTTCGTGTTTTACCTGAAAAGACTTCGTTTTAATTGATTTGGGTGGACATTCTTTTGTGTGTATCTTTATTTTACTTAGATGATGCTAATATATAGGCAGGGTAGAGAGCCAATATCCTAAAATGGTTCTGTTAAATCTATGTTATACTTTAGAATCACCTGAGTTTTTGGTTTTAAAGTACTGAATGCCAAGGGGCACCTACACCAAATTCCCAATGCCAAGAGTGCACCTATACCAATAAAATTAGAATGTGTGGAGGTGAGAGCTAGGTGCCTTAAACAGTAGGTTAGGGAAATGTTCCAAAATGTTCCTGACGAGAGTTCTACTGCATCATATTTATAAGTTTCTACAGTCTGACCTGGGTGAGGAAGGTAGAAGACAGAGAGAGTGAGAGAGCGAGAGAGCGAGAGAGCGAGAGAGCGAGAGAGCGAGAGAGCGAGAGAGCGAGAGAGCGAGAGAGAGAGCGAGAGAGCGAGAGCGAGAGCGAGAGCGAGAGAGAGAGAGAGAGAGAGAGAGAGAGAGAGAGAGAGAGAGAGAAGTGTCCCTGACGAGGGCCTCTGCAACTACCTCCCATGCCTACCCAGCTGTGATCTTGCTATGGGGAGTTGATAAGCCAGTAAATGTTCAACATATGTCTCCAAGGCAAAAAGGAGGCCTGATCTGTGATGTCTGTCAATTAAAGTGCTGCAAATACTCCCACCATTGCCAATTTCACATTACCAATGTGATACCATTATGAAGTTGGAAAGAAATACACATAATTCTCTCCAGCAGTCCTGTATGAGTTGGCTCCAGCACGCCGTTGGTAGGAGCATGGCAAACTTTGCAGATAAGCTTGGAGATATGGTGATAGAGAGTCTTGCGTTTTATTTTCAGGCGTGGGTCAGAAAGGGGATGAAAGGGCCAAAAGTTTCACCATGATGTGGCATCTAGAATGGGAATATGGGCACATCTGTGCTGTTCTAAGCAGGAAGGGCATGAGTCCACCTCTCAAGTCTCTTATTGTTTCTCAGTGATGTCAAGGAAAATGCAGATTTTCCTATAATATTGAGAGCACTGTAGAAGTGGATTAGCATTTTCTGGGACAGTCAGGGGCCTTGAAGTAGGATGATAAGAAAGGTAAGGATTTTGCTTATGATGGGCACAGAGAAATCAGCTGCAAATGCACATATTGGAATGAGGAGAGTAAAGGCCTGTAAGAGCTGAGAATCAGATGCCTTCTCTTGATACCAGGGTACTACTATCCCTTTTGATCCTTAGTCTAAAAAGCAACAGAAAGCCCAAGGAAAGAGAAAAGGTAGTGGACATTAATTGTTGCAGTAACTAGAGGTTGTTATGGGGAATGAATGCAGCCTCTTTACTTCTTATTTTTTGGTAGAAGCCTCAAGAGAAAATAAAAATGCATTTTAGGGTCATCCTATTGAAACTAATGAAATAATGCAGTACGTTTTTCTCCTTTCTTGCTTCTGTAAGCAGTAAATGGGAATAATTTGCAAATTCTAACAACATCCTGGCCCAAGTTCATTGAGGCAAGCTTCTTTTTAAATTTTTTTTGGTGTGTGTGTGTGTGTGTGTGTGTGTGTGTGTGTGTGTATGTATGTGCAGGGTCTCACTATGCAGCTTGGACTCATAGTGATCCTCCTGATTTCTGTCCCACTAGTGCTGGGATTACAGGCATGCGCCACCACACCTGGACTCCATCACAGGCTCAGCGCGCCTGGGGCCTGGCCAGTGCAGCATACAGTGCCAGGGATTTAACCCTGGCCCCTGTACTTACCTAAGCAAGTGCTTAGTCTGCTGAGATATACCACTGGCCTGTAAGGCAAGCTTCTTGAAGACAAGACAGTGCCTCTTATGAAAGTACACATGCAAATATACTGCTTAGGATAGGGACATTACAGGAAGCTCTTGTCCATCTCTTCAGCATGTTCATCGCTGAAATTCTCTACCATTGGGAATACCCAATGGATAGTGCTCATTTGGTGTCTGGTGGCATTTGAATTAGTGCTGGGTTTTAGCTCTGTGATTCTCACACGTTATCAGGGAAAGAGCAATTTTATTCAGAGAAACTGAATGGCAGAAAGAATACCACAGTGGGGATTAAGTGTTCAAAATTCTTACCCTGGCTTCATACCAACTGTGTGATCATGAAAACTCACTTAATCTCTCTGAGCCATTCACTACATTATCATCGATCTGTTACTGCTTGTACTATGGAAGCGTCATATAACCCTGCTGTTTTAGTTCTGATTTTATGACTCTTACTGTGACCTTTATCCCCTTCCAGCTACTTCCCTGTTTTTCTTTCCAGCAGTGTAGTAATATATCTTAAAAACATATTGTGTATACTTGGCATGTTCATTTCCTCCTTTAACCTTCCCAGTCTAGCTTTGCTCTCCTGTATACCACTGAAATCTCTTTTGCAGAGGTTGTCAGCAACTCTGACAGTGTCCACTCCAGGCTTCATCTTGTTTATCATCTCAGCACCTCAGGTTTAACTACTAGTCTTTGCTTCTTGACACACCTTTTTGTTTGCTTCAGAACACCACACTTTCTTGGTCTTTCTACTTTGCAGATGTTTCTTCTTAGTCGGTGTAAGATGACTTTCAGAGGTGCTTGAAAAAGTGGAAAGAATGAGAGGATAAGTATATTTGAAGCAGTGGGAGTGTATTTTGCTGGTACTACTAAAAACTATTAAATGTTGGGATGCTGCAGAACTTAGTCCTCAGAGCTCCTCTCTTTTCTAATTAATGCTCCCTCTAGATATCCTCAATGAATCTCATGATTTATCTGAACTCATAACTGACACCTGAACATGTGGCCTTGGCCTCATTTTTTGACCTCTGGATTCATACTAATCACTTTTGCTTGGATGCTAAATGACCACTTCAAACCAAACATACCCAGACTTGACTCATGGTTTTCTCTCAGTCATAGGTGATATTATTGCTCATTTTAGCTAGTTTGGCTGTTTACTTGAGTTGATTAAAGAAATGTGAGTGATATATGCCATGCTTGAGCTGCTGTACAATTGGTCTTTTCCTTCTGCTACTAGGTTAAGCGCAGGAGTTGTTACGTCAGCTGGTCCTAGAAAAAGAAGACATGGGACAGAGCTAAGTTCTACAGGCAACATATACACAAACAAGAAGTAAAAGCCTGTTGTTGCAAGTCCCTGTAACTTTGGGTGACTTGTTACCACTGATGCATTTCCTGTTCAAGTATATTTTAGTGAGGAAAAATATACTCCAAAACTTAATGCTTAACACGGAACCAGTCATTTATTTGCTCACAACATTTAAAATTGGGTAAGTTTTTATGAAATCAGTTCATCTTTCCTTTGTATGGCATGGGGTGGCTGATAGACTGGAGGTGTTACCTCACAGTGGTTTGTTTTTATGCTGGCCATTCAAGGCTGACTGTTAGCTGGGACCTCATCTTCTCAGTTATTTCCTCACAGTCCATGGATGCTTGGGTTCCCTCATAGCATGACAGCTGAGTTCCTCAGCATGAGAATTCTGGAGATAAAAGCAGAAGCTTTGAGGCTTCTTGTGTTCTAGTCATGATTTACATAACATGGCCTCTGCCTCATCTCATTGGTTAAACAAGTGATAAGTCCAGTCTAGATTTAAAGAAAGACTAAATAGACTGTATCCCTTGAGGTAGGCATGGTAAAATCACTTCACATGAGACCATGTTCTCCTTCGTGCCTATCTTTAGTTGCACTGTCATGGCTGCCTCATGTCCTGAATTGATTCCAAACATTTACTCTTCATTGTTATTTTGAGTTTGGGGAAGAACCAGAAGTCACATGGTACTGGATACCGTGAATAAGATGTATGGGGATACACCATAATGTGTTTACAAAACCACCTTTCCGTTGGATGGCAGCACCATTCACTGTGGTTTCAGTCACAGTTTTTGATCATACCTGGTAATGACATTCATGTAAGATGACTTTCAAAGCTGTTTGAGAAAATGGCAAGAATGATAGGATAAGTATATAAGTATATTTGAAGCAGTGGAAGTGTATTTTGTGGAAGATTAATGACAGTGTCCTTTACTATAGTACCTTTAAAATAATTAAATATTGACCATATATTTTGATCACCCTTTGAAATAATCATTTTACCATCCTAAATATTCCACAGTCTTTTACAAATCTAAATGAAGGGTAGGCAAACTACTTATGTTTATAAATAAAGTTTTCCTCAACACACCATGCACATTCATTCATTTACTATTTATGGCTATAGTTTCAATAGAGATTATACAGTCTGTAAAGCCAAGCATATCTATCATCTGGCCATTTACAGAAAAAGTCTGCTGATATTTAATTTAACTTAGTGGGTTTATAATCCAATTACCTATTCAGATTCCAAACTAGAGTCATCCCCGATTCCTCTCATACCTCCATATCCAATTCTGCAGGAATTCTCTTAGATCTTTGATAAAAAAGTTGAATTCTGCTTTCTGCTTATGACTGCCACCACCGTCACCACCACTACCACCACCACCACTAGTACATCTTACTATCACCTCTCTCTTTTCCACCATCTTCTCTTGCTTGGATTTCTATCCCTGCTTTTACTCTTGTCCTATTTATAATCCTTTCTTGATATAGCAGGCAGATGAGCCTTTAAAATGCCAGTTGGACTATCACTGGCTTGTCCAAAACCTCTAATGTTTTCGCATTGCATTTTGTATGAAATTGAGAATTCATATCCTGTTCTCTGGGGTCCTACATTTTCTCTGTTCATAGGTCCTGCCTGTCATGTGGCTGCCCTCATGTCCTCCTACTCTTCTCTTCCATTCCTCTGCTCCAGCCACATTGGCCTCCCTGCTGCTGAATTGTTCAAGTATGTTCTTGCCTTTGCACTTGCCATTTCCTATACCTGGGATATACTTCTTCTGGGTATCCATAGGCTCCCTGACACCCTGTCCTCAAGTGTATAGTCGAGTAGCATCTCAGCTACTGAAACAGCATGAGTAGCTCTCTTTCCCCTCTGCTTCTTGCTTCAGAGCGATTATCTATTCTGTTTTCACTTCCCTTGTTAGAATGCAACTCTAGATACTGTATCCCAAGTGCAGCCTTCAATAAATATTTGTCTAGTGAATATGTTGAGTGAATGAGCCTCAGTTTCCTCATGTGTAAAATGAATGAGAGGGCCATCTGGCCAGAGCATCTGTTACTGAACCAGTTGCCAGGATTGTTTCCACTGATCTGCCTGCCTAAGTGGGCGTCCCTGTCCTCTTTATGTCAGTCCCTCCAAAGGCCTATGGGTGGAATGCAGTCTGCCTTTTCTTTGGTCAAGGTTCTCTGTGTCTTGTTTCTTGTGTTTTGGAAACTTATAACTACTTTTTTCACACAGGTCTACACTACAGTAATGTCTTTTCCTTTTACTTCTTGTAAGTATTGTGTAAATCAAATGTAACATAACAATAAATTTGGAAATCGGAACCTCTGTTCAAGTGGAAAGAAACAAAATGTAGCATAGAGGACTGACACTAGTATCACCCATAATTCCCTCTTCTCTGTAGCACCCTCCTACTATCCTGACCTGGGCTTTAATTTAGAAAGGTTTCCAAGACACAAGATATTAGTTTAGTAAAGAAAAAAAATCAAGAAAGAAAAGCTCAAGGGTTTCTAGCTTCAGGTTGTTACTAATCTCCCTTTCTTACTGGGCTCTAGCATTAAAAACAAAAATAATCCCCTAAATGAAATGAAACCATGCCACTTGAAGAGTAGTAATTCAGAAAGCCTTCAATTCTCATAAGATTTTTATATTATTGGAACAATAAATGCTTTTCTGAGTTGTTAATCACTCAAATATAACTTGATCTATTTTTTAAAGCAGACTCTTTCCCCAGATGCACCTCATAATAATGATGAAGATTTGTCTCTGGGTTTTGCGGGAAAGGCGAAGAAACAATTGAGTCAAAATATTGGTACATTTTAAGCTGAGCTTTCTGGCTTTCAGCTAGCGCAGGCAACTAATAATCATTTAACTTAGGCTTTTTTTTTTTTCACTTAGGCAACCGTAATGTATGTTTTAGATCATATTTTTTGGCTTTATCTCTGTCTTAATGAGAATAAAAGACTTTGTATTTTGAGTATCTAATAGGGTAGAGCTGACTGAAAGCCCTTTAAGTTTTAGTTCTGATGTGAGCTATATCGCTAAACAAAGAAGAGACATCAGGAAGTGGAAATAAAAATGCCACTTCTTTGATAGATAGGGCAACTGTGAGAAGACCATGGACTGGGGGCTTCTGGATAGCCTTGGCTGCCTGGTTTTTAAGGCCGTGTTTTTTTCTGGCTTGGAAGTGATACAAATTCATATGAAAAATGATCATGAGACAAACACAATTTAAAAATCCTGGTCAAAATATGATTCTGTTTTCATTTTGACCTTCATATCATGGTGACTAAGTGCATGGGCTATGGAATCAGACAGACGCATTAAATCCAGCTCTGCCACTCAGTAACGTTATGAATTTATGCAAGCTACTAAATTTCCCTAAGCTTCCATTTGTTAATTCATAGGATGTAGAATAGATTTATGCAATTTTGAGGATTACATAAGATAAGCTTTTTTATTTTATTAAATAAGATAATTCCATGTGAAATAGTCCAGTGTCTTTTACATAGCAAACATTTGGTCATGAGATCTAATTATCATCATAATAGTTTTACTGTCTTAAAATTTAGAATGGGAATATTATTCTGTGTATTAGTTTCCTTGGGATACTGTTACAAAGTGACAGACTTGGTGGCTTAAAACAATAGAAAATTATTTTCCCAGTTTTGAGGGCAGAAGTCAGAAATCAAGGTATTGGCAAAGCTCCAAAGGTTCTAGGGGAGCTCCTTCTTTGTTTATTCCTAGCTCCTGGTGGTTGCCAACAATCCTTGGTGTTCGGTGGCTTTTACATAATACCATGTCAATCTCTGCTTTCGCTGTTTCATGGTGTTTTCTGTCTTTGCATCTCTGTGTCCACATTTTTCTCTTTTTCTAATGACTCAGTCATTGAGTGAAGGCCCACTCTAATCCGTTAGGACCATATCTTTATTTAAAATTTTATTTATTTGGTACAGAGCTTCTCTATGCAGCTTGGACTCATAGTGATACTCCTGTCTCAGCCTCCCCAGCACTGGGATTATAGGTTTGTGTCACTATGCCCGGTTTTGGTGACTGGCATGGCAAGCCCGGGATTATGGGGGCTATATGACATGTGGTACTGGGGATCAAACCTCGGTCCTTGAGCTTGCCAGAAAGGTACTTACATTGCTGAGCTATCTCCCCGGCCCTACGCCCATATCTTGATTACATTTACAATGACCCTATTTCCAAATAAGGCCACATTCTGAGGTTCTGGGTTGACACGAATCTTCAGATAACACTATTTAAACCAACACCCCCCAGATGGGAACGTATTAAGTGCTAAAAAAGATTAGGTTGACATGCAGAACTCACTCTGCCCTAAGCAGAACTGGGCAGGAAGGGAAGGGGTGTGACAGAAATCAGTCACAGAGAGCACCTCCTTTCTCTGCTCATAAGAGAACAAAGCATATTCAACGGGTGACTGCTACATGCCACTGAATATAATACTAACTCTTTTGACCAGACTCTCCACTTCAACCCTGGAATTGAAATTTGGATACAGTTAGGAGCAGTGATAAAACAGGGGGATGGGTGGGAGCAGGTGCGTAAATTAGAGACTGACTCCCATGGGCTCAGGGACAAAGTGCCAGTCCACTTGCAGTTGGTAGGGGGCACATCAATGTGCTAGAGGCTGAGAGGCAGAAGTAATTGCAACCCTGCCTGCACCATTTTTCAGTGGCTTCCCGCGTGGCAAGGCACAGTCACTACAACAGACTTTCTCAGACTGCAGGACTCAGAGAAATCACCAGAGAACCTGTTGAAATGCAGATTCATTTGGAGACGGTGGGTCAGGAGTGGGGGTCCTATACCTCTATGGAGCCCCCAGACAATGTGGATGTTGCTGGTCCATGGATCACATTCAGTTCATAGCTTGATTTGTGCTACACAGCACTCTAAGCTACCAGATTCTTGCCTTTACAAAATACCTTGGGCAAAATAACTAACGCAAATAAAATGCAAATTATGTTTATATGACCTAATGTCCAGTCAGTATCCAAATTTCCTCAGTGTTTTTTCCCCAAATATCTTCTAATGTTTCAGAATCTATTCTAGGACCAACCCACTGCGTGTGGTTATTTCCCTTCCATCCCTTTTATTCCCAGTCTCTTTTTCATGATCCTGACTGGTGAATAAATTCCAAGTAAATATATGTTACCTTCTAGATCTGTGTGGCTGCTTCCTTGTGGTGTCTCTCTGCTCTGCTTTGCGGGATTTTTTTGTGAACTGGAAGTTCACTGTAAAAGCTTGATGGGTACAAGTTAAATATTTGTGGCGAGAACTTGTCACAGATGATGGGTACACTACAATGCACCACATCAGGAGACCCATAGTTTCTCCTTGTCCTACCATTAGTGATGCGAAGAATGAGCCCTGGATTAGGGTGATGACAGCCTGATCCCTCTGCTTTACACTTAGATTTTACTCTTCGAGGCCAAAGAATAATCTGCCCAGTTTTTCTTTGGCACTGTATGAATGTTTTTTTCTGTATAAACTATTCTAAAAGTTTTTTTTTCCAAACACAAAATGATAGTCATTGCCTACATCAATTATTTCTTTGAGGGCTGCAAAATGATGATTGTATAATTCTAAAATTCCTTTTACATGTATTAGCTGGCATAGTTCTGGCCCACAAGGTGTCTCAGACTCTAATTGTCTTCACCACATGTCTAGAATCAGCCATTTCTCTAAGGAGTCACAGTTTCTTTGAATAAGAAGTAGGTATTAGAGAGGTAAAAAGGGTTTCAAGGTTACACATTAAAGAAATATTGCTCCAGGGCCATTTTAATGCAGAGTCCAAAAACACATTTACATGTACCCTCCATATATGTAT